>NC_063047.1:24391820-24991820 GCF_018812025.1 Megalobrama amblycephala
TTGGACAGCTTGGATGATTCCATCGGTGTTACAGTTTTTACGGCCCATATCCCTCAGGGCATATTTGAGAAGCAGAGTAATTAAGGAGCAGTAATTAACAGCATCAGACTAACAGGCCTGATTCCCCCCCGCGGGACCCAGGGGGACAGCGGACGAGGGCAGGATAGGATATGAGTGACGCAACTCACTGTTTATGATGACCCTCTGTGAACGCTAGTTGGTTTAGTAACAGCAGACACTTCTTATCCAGTACTTAAAGAAGTGAAGTGCAACTGACCAGTAAAAGACACTAATGACTTTTAACAATGACATGGAAAGAGCAGCCAATCTCAGAGTCAGCACTCACAGGATAATGATGCAGATCAGTCAGTCATTCGTGGACCAGTGACCATCTCTAATGACACTGTGTTCAGTCAGCATGAAAATATTAACAAAGGACAGCATCACTGATATGATCAGTTCTAAACTGACCATTTAGTTTCCTTGTTATTTCCAAGAACTGCCCAGTCACTTGTAATTACTGGATAAAATTACTTAACAAAATCCTTCTGATTGAGAACAAATGATTAATGAATCATTCAGACCCATTTGTGAACCATTTTGACAAATTCACTGAAAACAACTGACTGAAATGAGCTATTTGCTCACCAATGGGACATTTTTGTATCATTGCGAAACAAGTTTTATGCTAAACAAGAGCAACAGCCTATCTAGCAGATATTGCCATCTCTAGAAGAATATTTTACAGTAGAGCGCCAAAAAATATTAAATTAATATTCACAATAAAATTTTTATTTTATTTTATTTTGCAATGGGGGAATATTTGTGGGTCCAGATAATAGCAAATGTCTTGTGTTACCAGTAAAAAGTGGCCTACATTATTTTAAATATATCTACTCAATGGCAGAGTGCAAACATATTCATATTTTAATGTATTTTCAGCTTCAGGATCATGAATATTTTTATTCTGGTGTCACCATTGTCCTGTACATTGGGTTACCAGAACCAAGTCCAAGCCTATTCATTTCCACCCCCAATGTAATACCAAATTTAGCATTTTAATCAACAGTTCATTTTTTGTCAACCTTTTACCATATGTTTTGAAGTATCACAATAATATTGTATCGTGAGTTCAGTATCATGATATGTATCGAATAGTGACATGAGGGTATCGTTACATCCCTATAAGAGTCTGAGTGTGCAATCTAAAACATTTTCAATTCATAATTTACCAGCTTAAAAAACCCTTTGGCCCCTTAATTTTGCATGTTTTTATTACTCGAAAGTGATTTTGTAGTCTGAAGGAAAAAAAAAAAAAAAAACTAACAAAGGACAATCTAAATGTCTCTAAACTCTTCACAAAAAACTCACCGACAGATTTGATGTTTCTAAGATGACTGTGCTGCTGAAATGAACCCAACAAAAACTTCTAACCTCTGCTAAAGCTGAATAGCTTATATATGTAACAATTAACTTAAGATTTGCACTGACACCTAAAATGAATATAGCCACAGAGAAGACCACCTCTATAGTAAAAAACCTTTTTCACGCTTCATTTCACTTCATTCTCCACGGCTAAAGGTAATGGCACCAGGACAACTACTTGACGGGTGACTGCAAGATGTTGGATTAAAAACACTGGACTGTAAGGCAGCAATAAATCAGCTTCCCGAGAGCTGCCCATTGAAATGACCCTCATGCCTGGACCCTGATTAAAAACATTTCACTGTCTGAAAATCTTGTTTCATGCTTAGTTTGTCTAATTAGACTCCACACACAGGTTATGATGAGAATATTTAGAAAAGAAAAACTCAACTTTATATCTAAAAAAGTCTTTTGTCTGTCCTGTTCTTCCTCAAACATTGAGTGACATTAGTGCAGTCTAAACAAGCTCTTCACTAAATGCCATACATATACTAGAGGCTTATCCACCTCCATCTAAGGTCATTCTGCCTTTGTGTTTATATCATCCTGTGAGTCACTGCAAACATACCATCTACAACAACCCTGGATCTGCCAATCAGGGCCAGAACTAAAAAGCAGCCAATACAGATAAGTATAGCCATATTAATCCCTCCCTTATGGTATAATGGGAAGATTTGCTATTTTGCTTTTTGGATCCTGCGAAAGGCTATGAGAACCAGGGGGAGATAATCCCTCCGAAATACCTCTCAGCATGAGAAATCCGATGCACATAAATACAAAGATTCACAGATGTAGCCAATACAAACTACATGCAATCTCTTTAATGTAGTATCCCTTTGTTAACCCAAACAGCAAGGAATAACAGCGGGACACTACAGCAGAGATAAACTGGAATTGGATTGCGTTTGAGTCACCGTGACCTCTGAAGTTCAATAAGAGCATCAGTGAAAAAGCAAAATGCACAGGGAAACCACACAAGGGTCAGGGAAGAGGCAAAAATTGGTTTGTAATAGTTACAAAAAGTAAGTACATGGTCACATAAATAATTAATTTAAATATAAAATAATTAATTTAAATATAAATTCACAAATTATAAACATATACCCCCAGTTTCACAGAAAAGGCTTAAATCTAGTCCCAGACTAAAATGCATGTTTGAACTGTTTTAACCGAAAGCAACTTGCACTGACATATCTTAAAATATGTAACTGGCATTGTTTTGTCTGAAGATGCACACCAGTAATGTTTTTTTTTTTTCTTTTCTAAAGCATGTTTATAAAAGCTACTTAAATGTCCTAACTGAACTAAGGCCTAATCCTGGCTTAATCTAAACCCTGTCTGTGAAACTAGGCCATAATGTTTTATCATTTATAAATTAATGTTTAAATTATTCACAATAATCTGAAAATGATTCTAAGTATTAATTAATAAATTACAAAATATACATTAAAACAAATCTACTCTGAACCACAAAATAATGTCAAGATTTATAAAGAATCATACTGCTGTTTAAGCCCAGGAGACACCAAACCGAAGTCAAAAAATAGTGGCGACGAAATCTGACTGTGTTGTCGCCTCTTGTCGGCTCCGTCTCGGCTAAAATGCTGTGCTTGAACACACCAAAAGGACTAAAGGTGACTGTCAACTAGCACATGTGTTCTGCGCCTGCGTAAATATCTGTCTATATCAACAGGTATCAATAGTCTATTTTCATCATTCAAATAGGGAAAACAAAACTAGGACTGCAGAAATACAAACCGTAAACAAAGCAGCGCTTGCTTAGCATTTTGGATATCAATCACTCTGATCAATTTCCTCATTTCAGTCGGCTCATGCTATTATGAAAATATTCGAGCAGCGGAATGCTCAGGTAAGATGACATAAAATTAAAACAGCCTTCTGTCTGTACCGTCTTGACTTCTTTGCAAGCTTTCATCACTTTCATTTTTATTCTCGTGCACTGACTTGATCGCCAAGCTGAACAGCCAGAGTTCTCTCTTTCACCGACTTACGATGCTGATTCAACATGCTGAATCCCCCAAAAAACCCAGACTAGAGCCAACAGTGCAGAACACACGGAAAAAAGTAAGCCGACTGATGCTGAAAAACGGCCCGACATTGCCCGACGGCTGACCATCGGCTTGGTGTGTCCAGGCCTTTTTAAAGTTTGGGGGGTCAGTTTTGAGATTCTTTTCCTAAAAAAATACTACTTTTATTTCAAAAGTATACTTTATACTTTAATTAAAACTAATACGTTTCATTTACTTTTAAAATATATTAAAATAATAATAAAAAACAGCTACAGTTTAACAATGTAACTGTTTTTGCTCATGTATTTCAGTCTGTGATGGTTAAACATCTAGAGATGAAACCAAAAGGTTGTAGTTTGAACCCTGGAATTGTGTCTTCTAGCAACATGTAAAACTGATGATCTTTTAGATATTTTTTATTAAGCTTTTTCACAGACCCTCTCCTGGACCACAGGTCGAAAACCCCTTAGCTAAATGACAAAACGTATTAGCCTTTCACATTACCTTTGCTTTCCCGGTGCTCTGCAGGATGTGCACCAGAGCGCAGGCCATCTCCTCTTTGTTCTTGACGCTGATGACCGGCTCCAGCACAGAGCAGAGCAGCATGTAGTTGTTGGTGGTGTACTCTGCAAACTCTTTGTAGAGCTCCATGGGCAGGATGTTCATGCTTTGGTACCGGGCCTTGATGCGGACCATGGGACCAGCTGTTTTCCCTTTACCTGGATTGGGTTGGCTAACCGGGTACCATTTCTCGACCAGCTGCCTGCTTGTGACAGTCACCACTGGAATGCTCACCAGCCCCACGTAGTTGTTCTTGTCCTTTTTCTTCTTCTTGTCAGAGTCTCTATATAGATGGACGGTGATGTTCTGGACCGCAGGTAGGTTGTTGAACTCAAAGTGTTCACCCCAGAAGACATTATCCGTCTTCAGCTTGCAGGTCGTACGGGCATAGAGGCCGTCGTCCAGGCAAAGCTCGCAGAAGTACTTTTTCTTGGCCGGAAGGTCTTTTGCTTCGATGATCCACAGCCGCAGCGTATTCTCAACCCGCCGACTGTTGTCCTAGAGACAGAAGGGTATTGTGAGGTCAGCGGACTGTTAGGCTGCCATGTCACGGCTGTAGCGGATTATTACCGCATCAGTGTGGCATCTAACAGGGTCAGTGATTTAGAGATGACGTGCTTTTCGGCTCAGTGATTAAATACCCTCTGCTTCAGATCACACACCCTTGGCTAGGAATTAAAAGGCCCTTTATTTTAGATCACTTCATGTCCTTCCCATATAGATAGCAGGATGGTGCTGTAAATACTGTGTGACATCATTCAGCAGTTAATGTCATTCACTGGCCTTTTTAATAGAATAGTCTTTCCAGTGTGAAGTCATGTGGTTTAATATACGAGGGACGACTATAAAGTTGACCTGCATCATGCTGTATAAGGTTAAGCTTTTGTTGTAATATAATAGAGGTTAATTTATAGATATCCCTCCATCCTCTTATAACTTAGGAGGCAATGGAGGACGAGATCAGAATAAAACTAAATGTCACAGTTATTTCTGAGGCCACAGACCATCGTGAATCACTAAACTGAAGAGACTAAAGCCCAGCGGCATACAGTAATTCTTGTCCCTCACCCTCTAGCTTTTGTACAGCGTCCCACCCACAATTAGTGCTGTCATGCAGAAGCATTTATATCTATAAACATTATGCTGATAGAGACACTGATGGAAATTGTAATGCTATTTGGGCAATTTAGCCTCCTCCTAAACACTTCATTTATCCTTTTCTGTGGAGATTTTTTTCCCTGTTTCTTTCTAGGTTTCTGTAATTTAAAAAGTATAAATCTGGTGGGCTGCAGTCTATAGCTGATTAGTGTTGTAAATTTAAATTTGAAATCACAACCCTCAAAATGAATGAGTTGAAAGTTGCTGTCAGTGCAAACAGGGCTTAGTTCACACAAAATAACTCCAATTTAAGTCCGTCCACCATACAAATCTTTTGTTTGGCTTCAGAATATTGATAAATATTTACTACTGGGTGCAGGACACTATAGTTCATTTATGTGAGGATAGCAAAACAAAGTTAACTGTGGCATATTATACCCAAAAATTCTTCATACAGTGGACTACCATAAATTGATAAAAAGTTTGAACCAAAAATTATTCAGACACTTTGGCCTGACCATGGTTTGCTTAAGTGTTATCTGACATAATTAAGATTTTTTCTGACACAGTTTAACTCTGAGATCTTGTCATATTTTATTACCATTTTTTGTAAACTATAGTGAATAAACTGTATTAATGAATAAAATGTTCAAGGTGTCTGAATAAATTTTGGTTTGACTGTATATATATATATATATATATATATATATATATATATATATATATATATATATATATATATATATATATATATATATATGTTAGCACTATAATAACTTCCAACGCACAAATTTATATAATATGATAAAACAGCGCTGCTTTACCCCACATACGCTTGACCGGAAGTAGCAGAAGCATTGACTGCGGCATAATAAAAGTTCCTCTCTAATAATCTAATAATAATCTCAACCATGACCATGATTTCTGCCCGAGCCCCATCCTGATTCTTTTCCACCGGCTATAGATGTGAAGACAACACATCCCATGATTCTGCACAATCAAGGCGTCATTAAACTACGCCTTTGTTTTGAATAAGCAGCCTCTAGTGGCGAAAATTTACATAGTGTGCCTTTAATTAAATTGTAGCCTTTGCGATTTTATAATCACACAAAGCCACATCACAGTTTTCAGTTTTATTTCGATTAATCGTGCAGCCCTTGGCTGAATAACAATTCTTCAAAATGCGCAAACAGCATGAAGCTGAGAACATAATGACACAATCTCCATTTTTGAGTGAACTATCCCTTTAAGACTTGACTGATGAATTGCTCTATAACAGCAGTTGACTGTACTGAGGGCACTGGGCATTGTCTAGGGCTCGAGTGCTCATGGATATTCCCACACAAATAAACACCCACTAAGGCAATTGATTTCGCATCTCAGTATTGAGGTGCTCCATTGTGCGCCCTCATCACAGATAATGAACTAATTAGGCAGACAGAAATGCGCCTCTGCCGCAGCAGCTAATGCCTGAGCTATGATCATCTCCACACTACTACAGCATCAACATCTGTCTGAAAGAATCATCTGTTCACTGCAAAGCTCTCTAAAGCTGGGCTCTGGTGTTCACCTCAGAAACCCACTGAGTAATTAAAATGTAAGACTGAACGATGGGGAGACATTAAACACATCCCCAGGTAAGCTGTGAAGAAGGCAAATATAACTTGAAGATTGTGCTTGAATTTTTCCCCCCAATCTAATTAATCATTAATTTGCTTAATTTATTGATTGGTGAAATGAGCTGTCGAATGAGGAGGTTTTTTTCTTGTTGTGCTCAAAGCAGCCATATGTTTTGCAGTTTCTCTCCTGTGTCTCATGTGCTTATATCAAAGAGAGAGAGAAAGAAACGGCCCTGAATTTCATCACTTTTACAGACATAGAAACAATATTTGATCTCTCTTCATATTTTGCATTGAGTTGCATTTCTTCTGTTCTGAATCTATGTCAGGTATGATTTTAGTACCTTTGCAGTTATGCAAGTTTACCTTATTAGGGTGGATGGCTCGTCGCAGATTCTCCATCCATTTGTCTCTCTCTGCAGCTGAACGACAAGAAAAGCACTTACTACCTGTGGAGGTGCTCACCTGGAAAAAAAAAAAAAAAAGGGCGATAACTGTCAGCCTACTGCGGGAATCTCATGGCTTTCGGCTTGCTTACATCAAAAGCAAACCTGTGCCATGTTTTAATGTCATGTGAAAAGATGCTACTGAAAAGAAACAAAATGTAAAACTACATTTACTGACAGACAGACTGGGCACAAATGCAGCACTTAAAAACAGAGTTCAGAAAGCTGGATATAGACATTCACACAAAGTTCTGAACAGCCATCACGATCTATGTCAAATAGAAAGCTTGTGAATTAAATCAAATTGAACCAAAATTAAATAAATTTTGATTGATACAGATTTCCTGATCCGACTCAAATCTGATCAATATAGATTTGATGGTTTGATTAAGTTCTGATTCACAAGCTCTTGATTGGATTCTATTCTGGTTTTGATTAAATTCTGATTCTGATTATATTTCAGTTATAATATCCATTTTCCTTACATGGTAAGGGAAATTCGTTCTCTACTAAAATTCATATTATTCATTAAAAATACACTAGTATTTTAAAATCGATACTGGGACCATTCAATTAAAATTACGATTAATCAGAAATCAAAATTTTTACCCAGTCCAAGATTACTTTTTCACTGGAAACTTGCCTGGTTAGAAAACATTGTCTTATGAATGACGTTATACTGTAATGTTGAATTTAAATGAGCATACCAAGGGTCGAGAGAGATCAGTTCATTGAATTTGCTTATGTATATAATGTACAGCGAGTGAAAGAGACATCTATACCTCGAAGCAGTAATCCTGGCCGAGGATGGAGCTGTGCACTGGTTTAATGAGGACCTCCTCCTCCATGCTGAGGTCCAGAGCTTCTACTGCACTGCTGGGACTGAGCAAAGACTCGTGAGAGCGCGACTCCTTCAGCCTGGGCATCAGATGAGACCTGAGACAGAAACACACACCAAACAGTGTGACACAAGTGTCTTTCTCGTACACACACCCTTAAGCTTTTCAATAAACACATAACTGTTTATCTTGAAAATAAGACAGATAATTTAATGGGTTTATGACAACTTCAAAACTAGTGTTATTACTGCCTACACTGCAGGTGTAATGAGACAACACAGTCTGGAGACACCCTTAAAAAGACATACAGGACAAAGCAGATTCGAGGGTGAAAGAATAATAGATGTTTGAGTCTCACAACATAGTTTAAGTCTCCAAAGTGAGAAGATAGCAATAATATAGAGAATTTTATGTTTTTTTTAACTATCAAAATTACAATAGTGGGGAAAGCTTTGCTACATTTTGATTGGATCTTGGTGGACTAGCACAAACAAATGTCCATCACCATCAGATAAGGATGCTAGGACAACTGACAGACACCTGTCACAATGATCCATCCAAATCCATTCATAACTTTGTTTGGAAATCTTAAATCTGATGTATACTACGCATATCCATTTCATACTTCTTCAGAGAAATAGGTATTCTCAGTGACAGCTATTTGTAGTGCAACATCTTACATAAGTTCAGCTGTTAGTGTACAAAATGAATGTATGCCAGTTCAGCCTTTTCCCATCTTGTTTGGACTCTATTTGTTTAGAACATTGCCAGTATTCTGGACACAAGTGGTTTGGAAAGTGAGACATGCATTGGTAAAACTTTAAAGACAATTTAAAGACTTCTGTTTTCTTTATGCAAATGAGTTCCACATGGGAAAGAAGGGTGAGCCACACTGTGTGTGTCCCCTCTGATGCTAGCATCCAATCACATCACTGGAATTGAGAAGCGCTAAATTGCAATCTCCTCCTCATCGGAAAGGGATAAATGTACCAATTCAACAGACACTCCTTGTTCTGAGTCTCCGGATCATCCAGTAAGACATTAATAGATACACCGATGCTCTGTTGCTGCCTTCCCTGTTCCGGACCAGGAACAGGGAAGGCAGCAACAGATACATTCAGGTTCTGAGTCTCCCATCTGGTGAGACACTAACAGATACGCTGTCCTGTGTCTCCAGCTTGCAAAGGTGAGACAGAAACAGGTTCCACGCTCTGAGTCGACAGCTTGTGAGGAAGCAACAGATAAGACCACGTTCTGAGCCTCCAGTCTGTGAAGAAAGAAACATTAACAAACGCTATGTTCAGAGTCTTCGTCCAGTGAGACAGTAACAATTACAACACATCTCGAGTCTCCATTCCAGAGAGATAAAAGCAAATTGACCAAGTTCTGAGTGTCTGGCCCAGAGGCAGAAGACATACAGTCACATTTACAACAAGGTTAAGCTCAGGAGACCAAACCTTCACTTCAAGGTACTTTCGTCTGCGTGTTCCAGATTGTAAAGGACCTTCTGCACCTACTTCAGGGCCTCATCTGCCTGTTCCAGATTTTAGGACCCTTTTTAGCGCTCTAGGAGATCAGCATCCAACAGAGCTTCATGTTCAAGGCTATTGAAACGGATTGCAGCTACTTTTTCCACTACGTTGTCACCCAGCACAACCAGTGGAAGAAGTCATTGTCATCTGACTGCTCACTCGACCATGTACTACGTAAATATCACTTTGCCAAAACTCTTTCCAGAGACCTTGGCATTGTTGTATTTATAATTTACATTAGAGGTAATATAACTGAATCTGATTGGTTGACCAACGTTCAAAGGTGTGCAATTATTTTCATGGAAACGCACGGCTAAAGTAGTTCTAGCAGGTCTTGACTGCACTGCAGTTCCATATCACTTCACAAGCCTATTTTCTCAACCATGTTAATAACTGTACCAACTGTATTAGTCTGCTATCAAGGCTCAAGCCTCTGTTACTAGTTCTGAAATGATGTTTCGGAATCAGCATCTGAGGCTTGGGATGAGATGCGTAAGAAATTAGTCCCACACACAAGAGTGTTTTAAGGACAGAAACCCAACAAATGTCTTGAAATACAACATCAGAACAGTGTCTTGAAGTGTGGTAACCATAGTATAAGTGGAATAATTGACTCCGGGCCGTTGAATTCTTAGAAAATAATGCAATCTGCTTCGCGTCAGGTGTGCATTATTTTCTAAGAATTCAACCGCCCGGAGTCAATTATTCCGCTTATACTATGGTTACCACACTTCAAGACACTGTTCTTGGTCAATTTCTTGTTTATCTTCTTGGTGATAACATTAATTTTATTACTCTTGTGCCTTATTTGTGTTAATAATGCAGAAGAGCTCTACAAGTTAATGATATCCCACAAATCCTTCAGATTGGTTAGATGACAAACTCTCTTTGATCGTTATTTTACTTTTAAAGGCAAAATTTCTTGACTGGTGCCCCGAGGTAAGAGGAAGTGAAGTGACTTCAAATCAAAACTCAGAATATCAATTTTGTGCTCATATAGACCAAATCCTTATATTTACAATAATAACTTTCTTTTGAGAGGAAATGAAATTTTTTCAGAGTGAATACAAATCTAAATAAATGACTAAGCCAGCAAAAATAAGATAAAAAATAAAATAAATCTATGTTGAGTCCTTAAATATGCTCTGCATAATATAGAACATATATAATGCATAAAGGCATTAATTAACCATTAAGGCATATGAATGAACACAGGCTGGCTGTTCAGCATGTGTTGTTTGAGCAAAGAGTTTACTGTATGTGCTTTGATCACTACAGGTGTCATTAAGTGAGCTGTCGGTTAACGTTAACACTCACAGAAACTGATTAGTGCTCTGACAAGATAATTAGTGCCTTCTTCAAACAGCTAATTATCTCCTAATAATCTAAAATAGAGTTTAGAAAATCTCTGCCATACTTCTCAATACCTGTTAAGGCATGAAGACAAAAGTCAGAAAATAATATACCAGATCATAGAGTTGTGAATGCTTGTATGCAGGTGTGAAGGATAAAGCCATTTAAAATGCCACTACCATTCGTGTCACATCAATTCAACACGTTCCGCATCCATAATAAACAGTGATGGGAGACAGAAAGCATATCATTGGAAAATCCAACATGTTTACAACTGTAATTAGAGTGGGAGATCTCATTTAAGATGAAGCCTGTGTTGGTCTGAACTGACGTTAATTAGTGCTTGCTACAAGGCAGATCTGATCTGGGAACAGTTCCACTACTCATCCCTTCATGTCAGCTGGAGAGAGATGCACAGAACGCTCTTCATCTTCTGATCTCCAAGGAATACTTCACACAAAAATGAAAATTCTGTCATTATTTACACACCCCCATGTTGTTGTGCGGCACACCCCCTAAAAATTGGGTTGCTGTGAATCTGGCCGTGATGAAGGCTTAGCATAGTAAGTTCAGCAAGGTTTTAGAATTCAGACTAAACCGAATTTATATATACAACGGATGGTTTTCTGGTTGTATTTAGCATAAATTTGTTGCGACTGGAGTTGCTGTTGAATAGTTTTTTGTATAAAACTTGAAGGCTTTTTTAGATTATAGTATACATTTTTTATAATACACTTTATTATATAATTATATTATTTAAATATAGTATTTACATACTGTAGTTGTTGTATAAATATAATTTACACACTGTAATGTGTGTAAGTTACACATTGTTGTTAAATGACTCTGATTCAAATAGATAACGAGTGAGTTCAAGGCTGTTTCATGTTTTCGTGACTCATTAAAAATATCCAGTTCATAAGAATCACTTGATTGTGAATGGGACATCACAACTCACTCTTCTACATTGCTGCATGCAGGAAAAACTGGCATGCTCTCCATACTTCTTCTGTATGAAAAAAAGAGCAGCTTGGACAAACTGCTTAACATCTCATTTTCTGTTCCAATGATAAGAAAAAATAATATAGTATTAGAATGACATGAGGGTGAATTTTCATTTTTGAGTGAACTATCCTTTTCAATCAGTTCAGTGACTATTAACTAACACACAAATGTAATGTATGATCTCTTCACAAAGGTGATGCTGATGGCAGATGTAAATCTCTCGACAGAAACCCATATTTCCCCTACACAGGTAAATAAATAAACCTGATAGGAAGCGGCCCACATATCTTTCCATAAACAATCATCATCAACTGTTTGTCGCTGTGTGTTTCTCATAAATTATTTACAATTCTCCATTACGATGAACCCTTTCTTTACCTCCCTTGCCCCTCTCCTTTATTTTTATTTCCTTGTTTCTTCCACTCTCTTTCTTTCTCTCTCTCCTCCACAAAGATCTTCAGAGGTAAGACTATACTCCCGAGACCAGCTTTGTCTCTTAACCACTGAGGCTTCAGGGAGCAAAACGTGTGTGTGTGTGTGTGTGTGTGTGTACAAACTGGTTTATTTCTGATTGGCTGAGGTGAAACAAAGCAGAGGACTTAATTGGAGCAAAGGGGATTGTGGGATTGATCCAAGCTTGAAGCGGCGTTGTAGAGAAAGAGTATCAAACTAGCAGTCCAAACGACAGGTTGAGTTCCAGAACGGGGAGAAACCAATGTCAGTTTTCCTGACCGGGAAACATTGATTGGATGACACTGACAGGAAGTACTGGGAATAGCTGTCAAAAACAAGCTTGAGCGAAAGGATGTTAGAAAAAAAAAAGAAAAGAAGCACTGTGTGTTGGGGGTACATCTGAAGGATCGTCATTCACTTAGTAGATATGAAACTTTCAACATCAAAAGAATGTTCCCCTAAAATTCTTCTTCTGGTTTCTAAATGAAAAAGACAGTTTTCTTGAGTAGGACTTAATATTAGCTCTTCAAGACCGTATCTTGAGAGAAAAAGGGATCAGGAGTGAAAATTCCTCAGAAGCTCTTTTTTTTTGGTCAGCAAGTTTGGGAGGAGATCAAGTGCCATAGAAACAAAAAGAAAGCAGTTCAGCACTTTCCATGGGCTTGTCTGGTGCTGATCTTTCTTTTTCTCAAAGAAGATAAAAATAAATCATGTATTCAGGACTTTCTATGTAACATGAGACAATAATTAATGGAAGTATGAATATGAAGGTCAATGCAAATGCTCCAAGTAGAAATTAATGATTACAGAATAGTCTGTTCAATGACAAATTAATATTACCGACCAGTCAAGACAGACGCCATATTTAATTTGATGCAAAATGAAAATGAAAATAGATACAGTGTGATGTTGTGTACCTTTCTAAACACATAAAAAATATATAAAAAACCAAAGTGTGTACTTTGCAGCACTAGTGGTACCAAACAGAATTTCAAAAATAAAGCCTCTTTCATTCATTCGTTTATGGATTAAAAATTGTCACACAGCATTGGTTGAGCAAATGTTGATATACACTTGAGACTCACAGTCTCATTTTTATTCATGCCAATTAAAATACGGCATCTATCCTAAAAACAGCAAGATGTTATATAGGTTTTAGCAAATTCTGTGTTTGGTTAGATTCATGTCTGCACGCATGGATGTCATGTATTATGTATTATTTATAAAAAACTACATAAAACCACATTAATAGTGCTATCCTCAGTTCTTGAACAATCGTATCAAATCTTATAAATAATGCTTTTTAAGGACACCCAAAGACAAGCACCTTATAATTAGAACTAATATGATGTAAGAGCACATTCTGGATCATCTAAATATTGCCACTGGCAAATCAGATCTCAGAGAGAAGTGCATTCTGGGAGTTAGAGGTGAGCCTAAGAGAGGAAAAGGACATGTTCAGACAAGAGGATCGTGCCGAGGTGTACCCTGTGAGGAATGTGTGTGTGTTTACTCGTCCTTGGGTGTCTATGTGTCGAAATACATCTGATTTAAAGGCAAGTGAAACTAATAAGGAGATAGATGTAGGACACCAAAACATGGAAACACACCCACTACTCCACACGGAGTGTGTCTCTAGAAGGTTAACCGTCACATCAGTCTAGCAGAATGAATGTTAATGTCAGCATTGGAGGCAATGAACGACACCGTATGAATGATAATATATTCGCTCTAACTGTGTTCGCTGTGTGTGTGTGAAAGAGAGAATGTATTTTATCCTGTTAGTGTGATGTTAGTGCGCTCAGTGATGTGGTTTGCATGCTTAATGGCATGTGTTACAAGTTCTTTCATGTTATACATCTCCTACCAATGAAAGGGACCGTGTGTGTGTGTGTGTGTGTTTTCGAGGTGGGGAGGCAAAAACGCAAAAACTGTGAACAGCTCACCTCCAACATACTTATCACCTCAAACAGAGAAACACACATATCAATTCTGCTAAGAAGCGACTGACCTGTTTGTCCTTGAAAAAGAATCCTTTTCATTACACTTTGCCATGTTTTCACTCTATCTTTCATTTACTTTTTTTTTTTTTTATCACATTTACCCAGAATCCTCCTCTTCCCAAATGGATTCATCCCCTGTGCACACACTTCCTGTCTTCACAGTGCTCTGTATCTCTGTCTTTGTAAATATTTCAGACACTGCACCAGACACAAGTCACACTTCACCCTCTATCCCTCATTTTCTGTTCTTCTTTTCCACTCAGACATCTTCATTTTTTGTTCCTGGAACAAATCTTCATAAAAATGAACAAATCAATGAAATAAACCAAAGACATTTCAGTCTGAAAATAAACACGAAAAAGATGCGATAGATAAATATAAGGACGCATTGCAAATGGCTCTTTTAATTTCTGTGACAGCAAATAAGAGTGCGAAAGGAGAGAAAAAAAAAAAGAGATGCTCTATAAATACATTTTTTGAACTAATACAAGTGAGAAACTGATAGAAGAAAAGAAGATTACGCTCTCAGGGCCACAGACTGCAACTAAACGAATAAATAAATAAATATTTGAAAATATATAATGAATATGTACTGAAAACAAAGATTTAACAAAATCAAGTTTTTGTAACAGCAGCATAAATTCAACACAAAATAGGCTTAAACTATATAATAAATAACAATAACAAACACTAATACAATAACATTTCATTCATTTAGTAACCGCACTGATTTGAGTCTCAAAAGCCTTAGGTACAACACAACAAGCCAGATTGTATAATACAGTATGTGTGTTTGATTAACTAAAAAACGAACCGTTTCTTAAGAGCCATTCATTCGTTCACTCCTCACTGCATTTAAACACAATTAATGGGACAGTTCACCCAAAAATGAAAATTTGATGTTTATCTGCTTACCCCCAGCGCATCCAAGATGTAGGTGACTTTGTTTCTTCAGTAGAACACAAATTATGATTTTTAACTCCAACCGCTGCCGTCTGTCAGTCGTATAATGGCAGTAGATGGGAACTTCATCTATAAGAGTAAATAAAGCTTGCTTAGACAAATCCAAATTAAACTCTGCGGCTCGTGACGACACATTGATGTCCTAAGACACGAAACGATCGGTTTGTGTGAGAAACCGAACAGTATTTATATCATTTTTTACCTCTAATACACCACTATGTCCAACTCCGTTCATGACTCCTTTAGTGATGTCTGATCGCGCTCTGACAGTGGCAGTGATGTCTGACACTCATTGAAGTATATGCGCGAGACATCACTTCCGTTGTCAGAGCGCGATCAGACATCACTAAAGGAGTCATGAACGGAGTTGTACATAGTGGTGTTTTAGAGGTAAAAAATGATATAAATACTGTTCAGTTTCTCACACAAACCGATCGTTTTGTGTCTTTAATGTGTCGTCACGAGCCGCAGGATTTAATTTGGATTTGTCTAAGCAAGCTTTATTTACTCTTATAGATGAAGTTCCCATCTACTGCAATTATTTGACTGACAGACGGCAGCGGTTGGAGTTAAAAATCATCATTTGTGTTGTACTGAAGAAACAAAGACACCTACATCTTGGATGCGCTGGGGGTAAGCAGATAAACATCAAATTTTCATTTTTGGGTGAACTATCCCTTTAAATACAACATATTTTCTCCATGATGCATCAGTGGACAGTATTCCTGAACTGTTCTGTCTGGGTAAGCAGATGACAGACAGGCTATGTGATTAAAATCTAAATCCAAGTCAGAGAATGAAACAAAGCAACCCATGACTAAACAACAAATACATGCAATGAGGTCACTCAGCAATACCAGACTCAAAATCAATATGTAGCTTTTTAGAAAAGGGAGAACCAGGAGAGAGCCACTTGTCTTGTTCTCTAAATTTGACAAAAGATTTATAGCCCATGAGGCAAAAAGATGGCAATCCACTGTCATCTTCTCAGAGAGAGTGTGAAAAGAGTTCCCACTCTGACCAGTCATGTTAGATCTCCTGCTATGGACTGAACACTAGATTTGTCACATTTGTCAAATTAGAGACCGTCTATGATGCCAAGCCACTTAACATCTTGATGGTTCTACACAATGAAACAAAATCAATAATAAAAAAATCTATCCATCAATCATACCATAAAAGCCTGGTACAAAAATAAAATCAATTTAAAGATTTTATTCTAGTTGAACAACTCGCACTTTAAAAGACACTTTGTCAATAAAATTGTCAATCAAAACAACTTGCAATGAAATGTTATGTATTTTCCACACTACTGCACATGTACATTAAACAAAGACATTTATTTGATGCCCTGATATTATTGATATGCTATTTTGTCAAAATATATCAAACTAATTATATAGTACATGTAGGCATCACAGCATTATAAAGTATGAAAAATGAATATTAATTTTTTTAGGATTTGCTAAAGATTAAAATTGTTTAAAAAAAAAGTGTAGAATGTAGCATTTTTGAAGGTTAACCAGAGCATTAGATGACGACAAACATTATTTAAATGTAAAATTAGGGGAAATAAGTATGAATAATTATCAAAATATCTCAATTGATACAATGAAAACAATTTCTAACATTGGCTGATAATATAGCATTGATATACTGTGCATACATATTAGTAAATATCTTTATGTTTAAATACAAATGGTGGCAGGTTCAATAGGTTCAGGTTTGGTATGTACTCCTTGATTATATCTTCAGAAACAGGCTGTATTCTTGCAACAAACCCAAGTTCTTCACACAGACACCCTGGTAATATGAACTGGGTGGGCTTTTACTGTTGCGCAAAGTTAATTTTTTGGAAAACTCAGTTGAACCCTTAGGGTTAATTCTGTAGACATTGAAAACAGAAGCTAAGCTGATCCAACTATAAAGCCCAGTTGATCCACTAAAGTCAGAAATAGTAAGAAAATCCACTAAAGATCCATCTCTAATTGCAAGCATGATGGTGAATTTACATTTGAAATGTTCAGGGATGCAGAATGTGGAAATGTATAACATTTACTACAACCCTGAAAAGATTAACTTTAGCACATTTCCATCCATCAATAAACTCTTCATCCCCTGCACTCATCGCACTGCCAAAGTGACCTATAGCAAGGATAGAACACTTACTACAAAATACAGTTCACAAATCAAAGCAACCTTGAACATGGACATGAAAGAAACGGGAGGAGAAAGAAAAACAGGAAGATGTGCAGGGACATGCTCCCAAACACACAGGCCATCACAGCTCTTAGACACACTGCTTGATACACACAATTCAGCCTTTCAGAGAGCACATCACAGGCTCTTTTCAAATGCATGGAGTGTGGGTGTATGAAGCTCACATAGAAATGAAAAGTTAAGGTCACCAGCGCATAAACACATTTAACAGGGTGGCTGAAGACTGAAATGGGACCATATAGACACACGTGTACACATCTCTACACTCACTATGAAGACATTTCTCTGCTCTGATAGACAGATAGGTTATGTGAGGTCACTGATAACAGTGTTAACACCGCTGACAGACTGACAACTGTTGTTGGTCAGGGATAAGGGCATAAGGGTTGTCTATGTAAAAATAATGGTTGCATTATTCATTAAAGTGAGTAATTAGTATGTGGTAGGATATACCGCAATTTTTGAAAGTTCTAACAAAAAAAAAAAAAATGTGTACGCAATAATATAAAATCTGAAATTTATTCTAATAAAATTGAGAGGATTTTTTTGTCCAACAAATTTATTTTTTTATCAAACCATGAAACCTCAATGTCCAAACAAATCCAAGTGTAACAAACTTAACATATTCACAGTTCAATAAGCCATGTCAGTTGACACAAAAAAAGCAAGATGCACCAGAAGTAACTGGTTAGATGCAGCTTTCGTAAGACATTGAATACATTAAAAAAAGCCTTTAATCATTGAATACTGCTATGGCCAAAATCACTGTCAATTAATGCAGTATATGATTAATCATGCAGCCTGAGGCTTTGCTGTCACCACTGTTCCCATTTAGAGAGAGGGAGAGACAGAGAGAGAGAGAGAGAGGGAGAGAGAGATCAATGTACTATAGGCTCTTTCGTTGCTTGGGTTTGGCGAATGGACCGCAACTACGAAAAGGTGAGTGTTTCCATGGCAACTAGCCGACAGGTACAATTTTAGTTCCCAAAAAAGAGAACAGCCCATAATGATCACTGGAAATCATCACATTTAGCAAAGATGAAAAAAAGAACATTCGATAAATCTATCCTGTTTATAGCTGTCATTTAGTCAGTTCATAAATCTCTAAGCAGTAAATCTGTTCTGTACTGCATACGTGCATGTGATGAAGGGAGAGCAGCGGTTCAATCAATAGACAGTTGAACACTGACCCTAAACAACAAGGACAGAGCAACCACCCCAATATTCACATTAGTGGTTCAACATCAACAGGGTTTTCATTGATTCATCACATTTGGTTCCCCCAACCTTTAATATTTCTACAATATTTGCAATCTAAAATACTTGTTTGAGGTTTTTTAAAAGCTTTCTTAGTTGAATAGAGATAGAATGACACGCACAAATTTGAGTGTTTGTTTGTTGTACTGTACAGTACATCTCAATGAAAGTAAAAGTAACGTACATGTGTACACGGCGCATGTTCACTTCACCACACGAAGAAAGCACGCACATGCGCACCTGTTTTACAGCAAATCACAGCGGCAATATTACAGCTTGATAAGGAAGATATTGTAGCCTGGTTTCAAAGTATTTTTCTTTATTGAACATAAGCAGTTTATATAGACAGTTTATATAGCAGTTTTCCTAGTAATCCATTAACATGCACTTTAAAAGGCATTTTACACATTAAAAGATTGGGTTTCTTATTTTTTATATATATAAAACCAGGTGAACAAAGGATATGAAAACAAAAATACAGCTGTTAAAATGGGTTATAAAACCATTTGATAAATTTCATTGCAAAACCATTCGCATGTTTCATTTCAGAAAACAATGGACACCAGTATTAAATGTCAACTGAAGCAAGTGTTTAAAACAAGCTCAGATCCGAAGCATGAAGAATAGATAGGTTCACTTACACTGAATGCGAGGAAACCCCGCTCTACTAATCCGTTCTTATGCCACTACTGTTACGTCTGCGCATTTCTCTGATTCCGATCTGAATTCGCGCATCGCTTCATGGACCTTAGAGGGAAAATTCTGCGGGATCTCTGGCTTCTGCTCTGTGTGCTGGAGAGGGAACTTCCCATGGGATAACTGATAACACCTCCTTACTCACACGCCCCATTTAAACAGATAGAGCTCCTTTTCCCACATCAAACTCCATAACATTTTAAACTTTCCAGCGTAACATTTCCATGACTCTTTCATTGCCCGTAGTTTCTAATAAGACACATTTTTCAGATTAAATCGGTCATTAACAGCATTCAGTTGTTATAGCCCAAATGATGTAGCTGATTAATTAGCTACAGTATGATTTATTAGCTATAAATATGCACACAAATTACATGTGATAATGATCTATACATGCGGTAATCAGCTAGAAAACACTTTAGGAAAAATAATCTTAAAAACAAATGTACTTCTATATGAGTACCTGTTTTTTTTTTTTTTTATTATTATTATTTTTTTTATAGAGACAGATGTGTGATTGAAAGTAAAAGGAAGGGTGCAGGGTCCAGGACACAAAACTTTCTCTGATCTATTATTGTGTGCCTAGCAAAAAAGGACATGACATCAGGACTAAAATATGCAAAACAAGAGGGGGGGAAAGCACCGCAAGACAAAATAACGTTAGAGGGAGTCAAAAGGTCATCCAGACGTGCACTATAAAGGGGTCTCACACACTTACACACAGATCAACTAATACTAGTAATATATTAGTTTCATAACTATCAGGTGTTTTAGTTTGCACTAACACAATAGCCCCAGGGTCTCTAATCTTTTTCAGGCCAAGGAACCCTTGGTGGAAAACAGAGCAGAGCAAATATTGAAATATTTTGTCATGATGCCACGCCATTTATTAATTAATTTTACTCAGTACATTATAATGTGAGATAGACAGTAAAACATTTATTTTTTGCATGGTTGAAATGAACTTAAATTAACTTAGTATTATTAATTGTATGTCTCTTGAATGCGTTCTTTGGATTTTTCACAATTATTTTGAGATCAAACAATAATTGTCGGATCTTCTGCAGAACCGCCGCAGACCCCATTTAACCCTCCTGCATCAGACCAACGTTTCCATCAGGATTTTGAATGACTAGGTAGTGAAAAACCGACCTCTCTACCGTTTCATTTTTAGTTCATTTTGTGTATAAGTGAAAGGAAGAGGATATGATTCAGCTTTCACGCAAACGCTTTATACACAATCTCCTGCCCTCGCATTTAACATTAACACACGGGCCAAATGGACAATTTCACAGTTATATCATGGCAGAGAAACACATAGGCGGAGGATGCCAGCCTCTCCATATGCATATAAAAAGGAAATAAAGATGCAGTTGGTGCCAGAATGGAAAACAGAGAGTGAAGGATGCTGGGAAAAATGCAACACAATGACAGACTGAGGGAAGACAAGTCATTCTCAAGAGAAATGGGCTAAATGTGCTAAACGGCAAACAAATTAGCCTTGGCCTGAACAAATCCTGTCTGTATAAAGCAATACCACACACACACACACACACACAAACACACACGCCTTTGTCTTATCACAAGCAAACAGTTGAGCCTTTGGTGTTTACTGGGCATCTGGTTAAAGGCTAACTAAAGGTTGTTCTGGACTGGCCACTTCCTTGTTTTAAACACACACACACACACACACACACACACACACACACACACACACACACACACACACACACACACACGCTCAATGACTTGCCAAGCTAAAAGCG
Source organism: Megalobrama amblycephala (assembly GCF_018812025.1). Classification (NCBI taxonomy): domain Eukaryota; kingdom Metazoa; phylum Chordata; class Actinopteri; order Cypriniformes; family Xenocyprididae; genus Megalobrama; species Megalobrama amblycephala. The sequence continues at coordinate 24,413,087 of NC_063047.1, forward strand.
ATTATGGAACATAAATCTATGATACTGGTCTTCATGCTTTGGACAACTACACAAACTGGAAAATCCTCTTAGAAGCTCATTTACATCTAGAAAAACTACATAAAGAATCACTTATCTGATTACAGCTGTCTCCTTTTAACATTTGTATGTTAATGTTAAGTTAAAATAATACAACAGGACTGTAGTTTGAATATGTTTAAATGAAAGTGTCACTATTTTTTCATTCAAGTGTGTGTAAACGTGTTTGCATGCAGTGTCAAATTCATGTGAAATCACACAAGGCTATTTTTGCACTCTAAAGCAATTTGTTTCTTTTCTAAAACACTTTTCTCTGAAACACTTTTTCTATGGATGAAAACAAAGAACATGCACAAACATGCAACCTTGGAAAGGAAACATTCCAGACAAGCTCTTTCATGCCCATGAAAACATAAAAAGGAACAAGAGAGAAAGAAATGGAAAGAGAAGGAGAAAGAAGCAGGATGTGATGAGAATGAAGCATAAAGTCCTCACTGACCTTCAACAAGAACAGGAATTATTGAGAGAACAGACATGACAAAGAGGTGGATTTTTTTCATCCATCTGGCTTTTTTGAATGAAGACAGAAGAGTGACTTCTGTAGAGGCCCGTATATAGATATACATGGTTTGTGAGGGCCATCAGCTGACACAAAGTGCACAGTCTCTGTTCATTCACTGTTGTTTGACAGCAGAATGCTCTGATGAACTACAGCATGAAGAAAAGACAGACTAGCATTGAAGATATGAGGGGCGGTGAGTGATCTGAGATTTTTGAGTGTGATTATCCTTTCCCTTACAATAAAGGTAAGGTCACATTTACCGTTCGGTGAAATCCAGTCAGAATCGAGGAAACATTTCACCATTTAGAATTTACAGCATTGATCAAAAGGATGTTGCACTATTCTGAATCTGAATCTGCACCTTTTTTTGTACCACGCCTTTACTAGTGTAAATAGTGATAGATACTATGTAAATGTTAGTGTAAATGCTAACATATGGAATACAATTCAAATTGTGTAACATAATATTATAAAACAGTATATAACATTGTATATAAAGTAACTGTATATAATTTAATATTATATTTAATAATTTATTATGAAATATTTATTTAATAGCATACTATTATAAATGTATAATATTAACAATGTAATATCTTAATATCTAGATTCCGATATCAAAAACGAATGCACATGCTCTATAGTCCAGGCTACTTTTCCGGCATCCAAATTGCATTATTTGTACTTTTGTTTTGTTCCACCAGACTATTAAGGCCTGTTAACACCAAGGATGATAACTATAGCAATAACAGTAAAGATATACTGTGCGTCCCAATTTGCGTACTTATGCACTATTCTATGATGTTTTTAAGCATAAATAGTGCAAGTAGTTTGTTCACACTGAAAATTCCAAAAAAGAAAAAGTTGTTCCACACCCGTAAGACCTCCGTTCATCTTCGGAACACAAATTAAGATATTTTAGTTGAAATCCGATGGCTCCGTGAGGCCTACATAGGGAGCAATGACACTTCCTCTCTCAAGATCCATAAAGGTACTAAAAACATATTTAAATCGGTTCATGTGAGTACAGTGGTTCAATATTAATATTATAAGGCGACGAGAATATTTTTGTGCGCCAAAAAAAAACTAAATAACGACTTATTTAGTGATGGCCGATTTCAAAACACTGCTTCAGGAAGCATCGGAGCACAATGAATCAGTGTGTCGAATCAGCTATTCGGAGCGCCAAAGTCACGTGATTTCAGCCGTTGGCAGTTAGACACGCGATCTGAATCATGATTCGATACACTGATTCATTTATGATCCGATGCTTCCTGAATCAGTGTTTTGAAATCGGCCATCACTAAATAAGTCGTTATTTTGTTTTTTTTGGTGCACCAAAAATATTCTCGTCGCTTTATAATATTAATATTGAACCACTGTACTCACATGAATCGATTTAAATGTTTTTAGTACCTTTATGGATCTTGAGAGAGGAAGTGTCATTGCTCCCTATGCAGGCCTCACGGAGCCATCAGATTTCAACTAAAATATCTTAATTTGTTTTCTGAAGATTAACAAAGGTCTTACGGGTCTGGAACGGCATGCGGGTAAGTAATAAATGACAGAATTTTCATTTTTGGGTGAACTAACCCTTTAAATACCCAGATGCACTAAATTAACGGAAAAAGTGTGGAATGTCGCACTTTCCATGCTTTAATTACGTAGCGGAGGGAGAGGGGGTATCAGACTCCACTGTTAAATGACAAAATAACCTTATACAATTCACGCACTACATGGATGAGTACATAGTAGGGGTGTGACGAGATTAAATTGTGATGAGATTTCTCTTCAAGGCGAAAAGCAGTCTCGTGATAGTGTGAGGGTGAAATTGAAAGAATATGCCACTGCTACGTTTACATTATGCCTCTACTGTCTTTTTGCTTTTTATAGAAATAAAAAAACATTTAATTCAGTTGGATAACGGTCGCCGCCGCTCCCTATTCTCAGAGTACGCGCGATCAAGAAAGTGAAAGTAAATGCGAGCGCGTATTCAAACGAGATGTCAATACCCTGCATTTAAAAGCGGCTCCCTGATGCATGCAAATGTCTCTCAATATGAAAGCTATCTTAGGCTGGGCTGTGTAGTTGTAAGCATCTCTCAGCTCTGTATCATGTTTAAAGAAAAATTTGGTCTCTATTTGCACTTTGAATATTGAGAGAGTGCTTTGATTATGGTTGCACTTATTGATTACACCTAAGACTAAAAAAAAAAACTTATTTATTTTTATGGTAACACTTACAATAAGGTTTATTAGTTAACGTTAGTTAACTTTACATGAACTAAGGAAGAACAATACTTCTACACCATTTTAGTTAATGTTAATTTTAACATTTACTAATACATTGTTAAAATCAAAAGTTGTATTTGTTAACATTACTTAATGCACTATCATGAACTAACCATGAATGACTATTTTTATGTTTAACTAACATTAACAAAGATTAATAAATACTGTAGCAAAGATATTGCTCATTGTTGATGTTGGTTAATACATTAATGTTAATAAATGAGACCTTATTGTAAAGTTTTACTATATTTTATATTCTTTATTTCTATGATCAATTTGTGGAAAGGAGTTCAGAACTGGAGGTCAAAAGTTGAAGCTCATAAATCTTCATGTACAGTAAGGTCTGAAGAGACTCGTATGAAATCATACAGGAGAGAAGCCAGTTTGCAGCAAAACTTTTTACAGTGCTTGAATATTGTTTTTACTGCATATGATAATTCACACTCAGAAAGTAGAACTGAAATGACATTACAAGAAGATTAGTTAAAACATTTCAAATACACCTGCAGATTATTTTTCTAATCATGTATTTCATCTTTGAGGATTTCTTAAAAATACTGTGTAAAAATCTTGTCTTGTTCTCGTGAACTCAATTTTGTGTCTTGTCTCGTCTCGTGAGCTACCTGCCTCGTCACACCCCTAGTACATAGTGCACAAGTACATAGTGTATAAATGCATAGTGTATAGTGCGTCATTTGGGACGTAAGTATAGTTCTAAATATAAAAGAACAGAAGAGTCCACGCCACAACTATAACAACATGGCACAGTGAAATGATATCATAGGACTCACTTTCAGAACAATTTTCTTTCAGGCTGATGAACGATTGACACACGAACATTGACAGCCAATCAGAATCCATCCTGCTTTAAGGAGCTCAAGCATTTAAAGTGCCAGATGACAAAACTGCAGAACGTGCTTAGAATAAACAGAAAAATATCATCTGCTTATGTGGACGGCTAATATAGTTATCTTTATAGTTATGTTCTTGGTGTGAACTGGCCTTTAGAGTACAAATAGCTGTATCATTTTACCCACTGTGAATAGTAACATTTTTCCTCTATATACAGCTAAGCTATTGCTTTGGAAATAAAAATGATTTAGTTTTTTGCCATGTCAATAAAACACATTAAACTGAAAATGATTAAGATATGAAAAAGAGTTAAAATTGTACAGCATGCTTCATTTGTCTGTATTTGTCTCCTCTCTCTCACTCTCTTTCATATGTGCGATTTAAAAATTACATAACCGTAGTCGGCTACCCTGCCCAAGCCAGGCCATTAACAATGCCGTACGTCCATCTATTCATCTCTCATCCCTCACTCCCCCTCTCCCTTATCCATCCATTCATCCATCCCTCTATCTACCTGCCAGGAAAAGCCGCTTACCCACACACTAGGCCAAAAGAGAAGATAACATGAGAAAACATACATCCACACACATACACATGCCGGGACAGGCTGAAAATTTACATACAGGACATTACATGCAAAGACATCCATTACCAGAGGTGCTAGTGATTGCTTTATTGATGAACTGGAGTGAATATTCCACTGGAAGCTGGTCATTTGTGGCATGAGTTCCTGTAACAGCACTGTAAACTAGTGGATCTCAACTGATGGTTCCGAAAATGGGTCACAGGTCTGTTCACAGACAGCAGCGAAAAACTCAATAAATAAATGCAAATAATAATGTGCAACTAACCATATAATTGTGCATAGTTAGGGTAGCAAAATATATAAGCATATGCATGTTTAAAAAGAAAGGAGAAACGCCTCCCATATCTGTTGTTGTTTTTGATATTTTGGCACAAAATGTTCATCTGCCACTTGGTAAACACTAGCCAAATTACACATATGCCAGCATATAGACAGATTGTGACACATGCCCTCATCCCCCTAAAAACATGAAGAAAGTATGCAAGGTAAAAAAAAACAAAAAAAAAAACAGACTACACTGAATACAAGTTAGCTTGCAGCAACAAGGCTTTTTCCAAACACAATTTGTTTTGTGCTTTGAATTAATGGCCGTTGAGCATGGAAACCTATTTTTGCCTCAGTGGAAGAAAATAAAAAAAACTAAAAATGTATTTCTCAGAGTTTACAATAGGAAATAGTCTCATTGTGAAATATCAAGTCGCAACTACCCTTATTTATATATTTGCTTGTTTCTTTATATATAAAATTTGTCTGAGGCTGAAGAGATTTTAGTTGAGAACTTCAAACCAATGAATTCAAAAGATATTATGGTAAAGGTATTATGGAAAATATTTTTGTAGCACTTTACTTAAAGCCTTTATGTATAATTCATTATAAAGGTATTCTTGATGTTCATTATAATGCATTCTATCTATTCATAAATAATTATAACCAAAGTTAAAATTGGCAGATTGGTTGTTTGTCGTGTTTTAATGCATTATACTTTCTAAAGGTTACGCCTAACTATTAACTGTGGTTACAATTATTCATGAGACCATACAATGTATTATAAGGTGCATTACAAAGCATAATTTTTTCTGTTTAATGTTAATAATTTTGAATATTTCTGTACCAGTACATTTTATGGTAATATTAATAAATGTTACGTTTCTTTTTATGTTTAAGTACAGGAGTGATAGACATCTTCGGCACAGTGTTGGGTCACCAATTGTCCATTGTAAAATCTGGGTCTCAGAAAAACCATTGGAGAAGCAGCACAGCTGTAGAGAAAAGCTCTCAACTCACAGCACAAACATATTTTATTCATGTTGCCACTTAAAGGGACAAGACACAATGTGAAGGGACTGTGACAATCTGCCAGTTACTGTCAGCACAACACAAGTAAATCGGCAAATGTGTTTCTTGGACTGTACCTATGAAAAAGCAGCACATGAATGCATTGAAATAAGAACAGTTTTCTGGTAAGATCTGATGTAAGCTGCTGCTAGACAATTGATATGATGACTATTTATTGTTTTAACTAGCAGAAATTTCAGGAAAGAATGCCTGCTGGAGGTTTCTTACAGAAAAAAAAAAAAAAAAAAAATGGATGGATGGATGATAATAGATGATTTTGAACTGTGGGCATTTCTCACCATCTTTCTTTCCCTCGACTTGTTTGTCAGTCCTGGCCGCATTCGTTCCTGCCGCGTAGGACAGGAATAACAGCTCTAAAATGTCTCGATAAGATTCCTCCGTATTTATCTTGATGCATAACACTTACAAATATGGTAGCATTCCATTCTGAGTGTGTCCTATGTGCTATAGCACAGATCAGACAAAATAAACTGTCTTTCTATGCCAGCACTTAACATGAAGCCTTTCCGTCCATTGGAAGTTTATATTCAACATTCACCTCTGAGACGCTCTGGTCAAGTTGAGCATTCTGAGGTGACTCTCTCCTGAGGACAAGATGCCCTATACCACCCTCCTCGTGTTCCAGGAGACCAGAGGAGTAGACACGCCTCAGCGGCGCACAACAAATCAATAGACGAGAGAGATTGGTCATGACAGTGCAATTAGAGAGCGACTGAGAGAAAACAAGGCAGGGGGAACAAGAGATGGGCTTGATTTGCAGTATCTACTGCAAGTTTAGAATACATTTTTGTGCACTAGACTGTTTTTTTCATTGTCTTTTTGTATCCTCCAATCAAACATTATCGGTCTTTAATTTTCCGTTCCAGCACCGCTGAAGAGATGTCGAACAACAGCTGGTACTGAGGAGAAACTCTCCTCTCTCCTCCTTTTTCACACAATCTCTCATTCTCTCTCTACTCAGTTTGGAGGTGTTTGTAAAATAAATACATTTGGCTTTCCTTACACATTCTCTGCTTTAATACAGGAACTTTCCTGTATTATTACAGGAACACATAAAGGGCTTGAGTTGAATGAAAATTAATTTGGATTTCTTATTGATTTGGTTTTTAACTCTGTGTTTATCATGCAACTGAAGAATACAGTAACTGTGTGTAGTAGAAAGTTTTTAATTATATAATTATATAATATGCTCCTATAAACAACATAAAATACATATACACACACGCACATATATACATATACACACACACACACACACACACACACACACACACACACACATTAACTAGCTTAACTGAAGTAAAAATAATAATAATAATAATAATAATAATAATAATAGGACCAAATCACAATGTAAACAGCAAAATGTTTTGTATTAACAAATTGTGGTAAATATAGAAATTATTATATTATATTATATTATATTATATTATATTATATTATAAACTATTTTAATTGAAGTAAAAATTATTATGACTGCATGAATTCAAGGTTTGACCAGTGAATGTCAATGGCTTTTCCATGACCTTTCTAGTCATTTACGATTATTGAATAAGGATGTTAAAAAATGATTTTGATTAAGAAAAATCCATTGGAAAGATCTGACTCAGTGAATGATTCACTCACAAATGGACATCACTTTAGCTTGCAAGCAACTCTGACTCCATACAAACACAAGACCTAGAAAACACAACTTCAAAATTCCCTGGTATTTCCAGGTTTTCCATGACCGTAGAACAGTCAGTTATGTTCCACCAATGACAGTAATTTTAGGAGCAGATTAGGTAGAAAGAGCGCCTTGATGTAACAAAAAAAAAAAAAAAAAAAAAAAAAAAAAAAAAAAAAAAAAACACCTCACTTTCTACAGATGATATCCAGTTGCGTACATTTCACAATTGCATGGTATGTGGAAGTTAATTAATCATTAATCAATTTTTAAATCTATAAATCCAGGGAGGGAGGGAGACACAGGTGTAAGTGCCTCATTGTCATGAATGAGTTCAGCTGTTCAACTGAAATATAATTACAGACACACACATACACAATCTGACAGGCTGAGATAAGTTCATAACCTCAGGTCATAAAAAAAAAAAAAAAAAAAAAAAAAAAAAAAACATCCACAAGTGACAGACAGTCAGCGATGAACAGGAATCGTCCTCAACGAATCATTTTAATTACCACAAGAATGACACACCCTCCATCACACAAATAAACTTTAAATTGAAGCTTAATATAATCAGATGCAGCTATTTAAAAATCCTAATGCAGATGTGTTGCTGCTGGCCACAGTGACTCCACTAAAATGGCATCAGAATTTAACCACATGAGTCCAGTGACCCAGAACATCTAAATGTGACCAACATCCCCCATCACAGACATTGTTAGAAACAATTACAAACAAAGACATTACAAAACAGTCCCACATCACAGCATGTGAATATATGAGTGTGTGTGAGTGCCTTCTAGTTTGCATAAGCATATTATATTTGTGAGAACAACATGAAAACAGTCCAAGCCAAAGACTCAGGAATCAGACTGATCACTCACCAGTCATCATGTGAATTCAGCGCAGCAGTCACACAACGGAGAGAACGAGGAGATAAACCTGAAGGTGTAGGGATCTGTTGGGCAGTTCTCACAGCTCCATTTTTATCTTTTCCGGTGCTGAGCGCTTCCCTCTCCCTGCTTCCCTCTCTCACTCAGTCAGCACTGAGCAACCCAACCGCTGCCGGTTGTTTTCTGGGGAAGGCGGAGCGGAGAAAAATCTCTCTCTCTCTCTCTCTCTCTCTTTCTCTCTCTCGTTCAGCCCTTTTTTTCACCCCCCATTCACTCTTTCTCTCTCTCTACTGCCCTCTTGTGCTCTCTTAGTCTCTCATCCTCCCTTTCCTTACATATTTTTCCACTGTCCTACTTCCTCTGCTCTCTGTATCTCTGTCAGAGTTTGTGTGTGTGTGTGTGTGTGTGTGCTCATATAAATGGTTTTACTCTCTCCCACAGACAAAACCAGACAAGCACAAAAATAAGAATCTCATATGCGTGACTTTGTTAGTCACATGACTCCCTTTCATCTCAAATCAATACTCACAGATGGCTGTGACAGGGTACACAGCATATAATCAACCAAAACAAAATTTCCTCCAATACTAAATAAAAGGCATAATTTCGTAAGCAGCCCCGGCTTTGTCAACAGTCATCTTCCAGACTTAAGCTCAGAAATCAGCACGCAAACAGTCTGTTCACAGCAGGTCTAAGCCTGCTCTAGAAAAAAGTTTTCCAACTCTTAGCTAACAGTTTGGAGACCGAAGACTACACACTCATTCTCATTCAAAGGTTTGGGATTGGTATGAATAAATATTAATAAGTTTTGAAAGAAGCCTCTTATGCTCACCAAGGCTGCATTTATTTAATTAAAAATACAGTAAAAATATCGTGAACTTAAATTAAAATGTCAGTTTTCTATTTTCATATATGATTTTTTTTTTGGTAACACTTTAGTATAGGGAACACATATAAACTATTAACAATGACTTTTCCCTCAATAAACTCCTAATTTACTGCTTATTAATAGTTAATTGTTAAGTTTAGGTATTGCGTAGGATTAAGAATGTAGAATAAGGTCATGCAGAACAAAGCATAAATATGTACTTAATAAGTACTAATAAATAGCCAATATTCTAGTAATATGCATGCTAATAAGCAACTAGTTAAATGACCCTAAAATAAAGTGTTACTGATTTTTTTAATTAATACATAATTTTGTTTAAATTATAATTTATTCCTGCGATGGTAAAGCTGAATTTTCAACAGCCATTATTCCAGCCTCCAGTGTCACATTACCCTTCAGAAATAATTTTAATATGCTGATTTACTATCACTTTTGATCAATTTACTGCATCCTTTCTGAATAAAGACAAAAAAAAAAAAAATCTTACTGACCAAAAATTTAGTAGATTAAAATAGAGGTCTACAAAGAGGACCCGAGGACCCGGGACCCGTACGGGTTCGGGTCTATATTTAAAATGGTCAGACGGGTCCGGGTCGGGTCCCAATCTATTACTTCGGTTCCCGGGTCTGTTTAACATTGCGTGTATACCCGAGCCGATTGGACTCGGAGATCACCCGGCCATGTTAGGAGTCAGTCAGCATTGTGCGTGTGTTCTGTAACTTTCAAAGTATGAGCCGGGAAATAAGGTGAAAAAAAACACGAGCTTCCCCAGCCATCAGAAGCAGAGCGAAAGTTAATGCAAGCGAACGGTGATCATCGAGTTTTCCTATTCCTGTTGTGTGCAGGAAGTCTCAAAAACTTTAGCCTTGCACATTCACATTTAAATAACATATTTCAAATCATTAACAAAATCTGAGATGAACTATCACATGAATGTTTTCTATGACGCTCAAAATACGTTTAAAATCTTATGTTCCAGCTAACGCGCATGTGCAGTCTCATGCGAGCGCAATTTCTTTCTCCTATTTTTATAATATTATGAATAAATCGTCTTGTTACATCTAAAGTTTTGGTCAGACTCGGCTCAGAAAGCACAGAAATGATCGCAAATAAGTAATGCTAACGTCAGCGGCCATGTCACTCAACAAGCAATCGTTATTAGTTCAAAAGGGCAAACTGTCAAAGTTATTTTATTATATGAGTTGACTCGAGATGCAACAAAATGCAAAACTGCAAAGTCGCATTAGTCATCGTGACAGCAAGTGAACTTTTAAAACTTTTAAAACTATTGGCAAGTGCATCACAGTCAGGTACAAGGGAGAAGGCTACTAACATTAGGTAAGACAAAACTTTTTATTGACTTATTAATAGCAATTTGCTGTGGAATAGACCTATTTGCCAATCGGGTCCAGTCGGGTCTGTGTCTTCCCGGCTGGGTTCGGGTCCAGCTTTCAAATAATAGACGGGTCCGCGTTGGTTCCGGGTAGTACATTATGGTATTTCTCGGTTCTGCACGGGTCCAGGTCCAACTTTCAAAATAATAGTCGGGCCCGGGTCGGTTCCGTGTAGCACATTTATGGGTCTCTTCGGGTTCGGGAATGAATTTTTGGACCCGTGAAGACCTCTAGTTTAAAATAATAATGTAATATAAACTAGGCCTATATTTATAATGCATAGTTCTAACGGCAATTTATAATTTGAAATAGCTACGTTTGAAGTTAAAACCAATCAATAAGAATTACCTTTTGTGTTTTGTTCCTTAATGATTCAGAGTTTGACAAACTAAATTAACTGATTGAGTAAATGATTCAATGACTCATACAAAGACAGTGGTTACATCAGAAATAATAAAAAGGTAGGTTCTTGTCTTGAAAAAAAAAAAGTATATTCTGTATAGTATGAATGTGTGTTAATAATGTAATTTGGACATGCTACATTTGTCATGTTGTCATTGTCACATGAACTGACAGCATCAGTTGCATAGCTTCATTGCCATTCACTAATCCTCCCCTGTGGCCTCATGGAATAGTAAAGTGTCCATTGAATGCACACTAAAAATAATAGTTCATCCAGGTACTTTTGCCTGCAAACTCGGACATACTACTCTTTTTGTCACATACTGTTTTATTTTCTTATACTAGTATATAGTAAATAGGTATCTGATTTCAGATACAGCCAATCACTTGTTTTATTCCTCAATGAATCATTGTTTATTCTGATAACTTAATTATAGTAACTCTTTATTTAAGTACATTACAGAACATCACTTACACAACAGAACACAATTTAAATTCATCCAATGTATTATTACTGTGCGAGAACAGGAGACATTTCAGTTCTAAAAACATCTTCCTTATTTTAAAGCAGTTTTAGTGCGTTCACATTCAATAAAGACAGCCGATTTTGTTGTCCAAGCAGACTCAACGGCCGTCTTTGAGGCTTTATTAAAATCACTCTTCACAAAACATACGTATTGAGCTTGACAGTTTGATTAAATGTGGCTCTAGTTCAATCTTCATACTTCAGTCTTTCCTTAAGAATTAGTTCCTGTTTTACCCAAATGAAATTTACTGAGCAATAAAGCAACGCTGAGATTTTTTTCCCCGATATGACAGTTTCCTTGACAACATCACCTCTTTCCTGCTCAGGAGGGAGTGAAACGAGGATACGTGAGAGAACAATAAAACAAGCAGAGGTAAAATTGACACAAATGTTCAAATGCTTTAATTTAGATCTGACCCTGTAAAGTCATTAGAATCTTTGAGCGTTATCTGAGAGCATCAAATAAAAAGCTGTGTCAGTCTAGGAAGTTTATTAAAGTTAGTTTGTGTCTATGACAAGACTTGTGTGTCTATGAATGTGTGTAAGGAGAAAAAAAAATTTTTTTGTTCCAATCCCGTCCATGTCTTTTTGTGACACTCTCTGTCATTTTAGTATATGCTACCCACCATGCACATACACTACACTTTCCTTCAACAAAATACTCTTTAGTAGTTATCTTGTATCTTGTAGTTTTAGCTTTAAAAGTGAACATATCACGGTAAATAAAAAAATAAAAAAATAAAAATACAGATACAGATGTAGATATACTATAACTTCTACAACAGAGCTCCTGACAAGTTCTTGTCCAGTCCGGTTCCATTCACACAGCGCGTTTTTTCCAGGAATGCGTTTAGAGTCCTGAAAATGTACGGGTGTGAGTTCAGTTACAGAATGCCGTTGTCACACCTTAAATAACTGAACTGTGTGTGAACGTAACCATATTAAGGACTCAGATACAAGACTGACAACTGTATTCTGCTGCTGTGTGAATGTGGCCTAAAATTAGACATAGCAGATTAATCGTCTCTTTAAAAACAATCAGCATTCACTAGATCCTCACAAAAATGTTTTAACTTGAAATCTAGTTTACACACTAAGAACAATCCTCTTCTCCATCCACCAGAATGAACAGCCTGGTCTATTGGTAAATGGTTCAACTTGTGGCTGGTATCATGTTTCCTAAGTCTCTAAGTGCCATCTGTGCCAAGAGGACAAACAGTCCAAACTAAACGTTTCAATAAATTATGGGTGAACATCAGAGAGAGAAAAATGGTGAATTCTGAAATTAATAAAACAAAACCTCATCTATATAGGCTTTATTATAGTATATTGATACTGGATATTGCCTTGTTATCTCCATACTTTGTCTTTTTTTTCATTACTATTGGTTACCCTTTATGTCTGTTTTGCTAATATTTAACCAATGAAAAGTATTAAAAAAAGAACTTGTTACTAAACCTTGTATCTCCATTGGCTCCTCAAACTATCATCTGTAAAAGCTCATAACTCCATCTATCTCTATACTGAATAAAGTGGCGCATTCAGTCTGGACCGTCTTTGCTTGTTTGCAATGCAAGTGTAAAAAAAGAACTGGTTCTTTGAATAAGTAGAGCGTTTTTTTGTTTGTTTGTTTGTTTGTTTTTTTTACTCAAGACATACTATATGAAATGTCTTTTTAGACGTATCTGCCTTTGTATATGTACATCCCAAGTACTTTCAACAGCAGAGTTGTTTTCTATTATGAGCGCTTGACTCTTTCCAATAGAAGGCACAATCAGACTGGTAACACAGGGTCATTTTCAGACAAATGAATGTAATAATCCAGAACAGACAGAGAGATACACACACAAACACTCAAGCACAGATCGAAAAAGCTGCACTCACATCAGCCGGGGCATCGGGCACAGAATTTCAACAAAAATCCATTTGGCCCCACAGAAGTCCAGAGTACTCATCCCCTATCTGTACAAGTACAGCCATCCATAGTCTGCTACAGCCAAGCAATGCTGAAAGCACAGACAATTACTACACTTAATCCAATCAAATGAGATGCTTTTGGGATTAGCAGCATCCGCACATATAATCTCATTTGTGTAAAGAATGGATGAGCAGCTCAGGCCATGGGTTTAGAGCAGTGACTGATGTTAAAGCTGCTGATATAAGGTAAAACAAGGGCTGTGACTGACTAGGAATCCATAGGGTCTAGGCTAATGGCTAAAGCTAAACTGGGGAAACACTGCCAGCTAATGCCCAGATTAACTAGAGAATCAACACTGAGTGCAGGTAAAGCACAAACTGGGGTTGGACTGATGGTGGATAAATAAATAAATAAAATAAACAATCTATCCAACTACTGTAACTAACTGTATTACAATAATTAAATAATTAATTTCCCTTTAATTTAATCCTGCTAGATTTTGAGCTAGTTCAATCTGTTTGATCATCTGGCTGGTTGGGTCGAGGTCAACCTAGTTAGAACCAATGGTGACTACTTTAAACTAAATGGAAGCCTGCTTCCCCAGCAGTGTAATTTATCTATATATTAATAAATGAAATATTTGATCAAATAAAAATATACAGAATGACTGCTATGCTACATTATGAATCTGTTTGTAGAGTTCTGTGGAATCCATTGGATTTAAAAGCACCAAATAGTTAAATAGGAGCATAGGTAAATGTTCACTGAGCGAGAGGCTCCAAACTGTTCAGTTTCTTCAAATTTTGTGTCCCGCCTGGAAAGTGTGCTTTACTGGCAGTCTATTATGACTGCTGTTTGCTTTTTGTTTTTGTAATTGTTGGATGTAATTGCTTATTGGACACTGAGAGTTCAATCAATGTATTTTAGCTCTGCCTGGAAGGCTGACTTCTCTATGATTTACATTTAGTCTTATAGCAGACTTCCATTTCACAATACCTCAGTTAATGTCGACATTAAAGATTTAAACTAGAAAAGAAAATAGGAATAAACAGCTACACCTGAAATTTATCATTTCAGTCTACTTCTAGTACAACTACCAAAACTGTTATTGTTCTGCAAATTGTGTGCATAATAGTAAGTGTATCAAATTTATGGTAAAATAAAGAACAGCGAAACTTTCAGAACCAAAATTTGCATAGAAATGAGCAAAAGCTCAAGAGCAGGGCACAGCTGCAGTCTGTTTAAAGTGAGGGATATTTATGGGATAAGGGAATGAGAAGATGCATGAAGGAGCATCTCCGAGAAAGAGGCAGATGACAGATTGGACTGCAAAGCTCTGTCGGTTTTCACTGACAAGAGAGGCATGTCAAAAGTGACCTCAATAACCAGTCTGCCAAACAGACACACACAACATTTCAGACCACACACACGTCATTGTTCACTGTGCAGCAAATTATGCAGCACGGACAGGGAGGAAATGCAAAATCTCACATTTACATATGTGTTATACCATAAGAATTAGCACACAGAATGCAAACACATGCAAACACATCCATACTGAGACTCATCCACCATATTCAGCTGCTCATACAGTACATCTCACATCCAGTAAAGCTTTAAAATAGGTCTGAAAAAAAACTCTGAACAACTCAAAAAAACTGAACAAAAGTCTTTCTTTTGTGTCCAATAACATTTGGAGCCATGACCATGACTGTAGCAACTGATCTCCACTCAAGACAGTGACTAAAAGATAAAAACTGGGATTCTAATGTTTAAAGGGTTAGTTCAACCAAAAATGAAAATTCTGTCATTAAAGGTGCTATATGTGATTTCTCAAATTCGTTGTTGAACACAAAGCCACCCCTTTCTTCATTGCTCCGCCTCCAAAACGTACACTCCAATCCTAACCACTCTGCTGGTCGGTCTCGAATCCCGGCCCGATCACTGCTGGCATGTGAGGCGATTGCACTACCAATGACGCTAAACACAACATTCTCTAGCAGTCGTCAGTGTGCAGTAGTTTAACTGCAAAACTCTGGTACACACGCAATGTGAGTGGATGACAATCAGTCAATGAATGAACGACAAGGAAGCACAAATAATTAACATACAGTACACAAGAGTAAATACAAAACAAGCGTTCACACTTAGCTCTCTCCAGCTTTTCTACTATAAACGCAGGTCTAAAAGTCATAAACCTTCATTCCAGAGATATTCTTTTGAGCTGTTTTGTATTGTTTTTGTATTGTGTCCCATTTCTCTTTCTGTAGATTTTTTTTTTGTTCTTGTTTTTTTTGTTTTGTTGCTTGTTCTGTCTCCTCGACCATCATACGCCCCCTGATTGGTTAGACATTTATTGTTGGTATAGGCCCAACTAACGTCCCAAGTGTAGTTGAGAAAATGGATACCCCACCTTTAATTACTCACCCTCATGTCACTCCAAACCTGTAAAACCTTGTTCATCTTCGAAACACAAACTAAGATATTTTTTGATGAAATCCACGAGCTATATGACCTCTGATAGACTGCAACAATTACCAATTTCAAGCCCCAGAAAAATAGTAAAGACATTGTTAAAATATGTGACTACAGTGGTTCAACCTTAACGTTAAGAAGCAATGAGAATACTTTTTGTGTGCAAAAAAACAAACAAAAATAATGACTTTATTCAACAATTTCTTCTCTTCCATGTCAGTCTCCTTCACTATTTATGTTGTACACACAGTGCAGCGCTTCTGGGTTCTACATCAGAAGATATTTTGAAGAATTGTTGATGGGCACCATTGACTTTCATAGTATTTTTTTCCCCCATACTATTGTAGTCACAGGAGCCGATCAACTGTTGGGTGACCCATATCTTCTTTTGTGTTCAGCAGAAGAAAGAAATTCATACAGGTTTGGAACAACTTGAGGTTGAGTAAATGATGACAGAATTTTCATTTTTGGGTGAACTATCCCTTTAAAGCTGATGTGTCCCTTTTTTTGGATAATTTTAGCTATAGTTTAAAATAGTGGTTTTCAAACAGGGGGCCAGAACCCACTAGAGAGCCTCAACACACTTCCAAGTCACACACTTCACAGCTGCAAAATGGTTTACAATGACAAAAAATAAGATAAAACAAAACAAGCTAAAACAGCTAAAAATCATAGACCTATGTCTCATTTTAATTTGTTATTTTAACAACTGTTAATGCAAGAACAAGTGTTCCCACCATCTTGGGAATCCTACATACTGTATATGAGGTCATTTTAAAGTGTGATTTAAATTGTGTAAAGTGAGATTTTCAAAAAGTCATGGAAATTTCCATAATGACACTTCATTTTTTTCTAATTATCTCTGGCGCTAAAAATATTTATTAAAAAAAAAACTTATCAAGAAAAACTGGAAACATCATGTACATTTATTGGACATACAAAAAATGATTGGAATGAGAAAGAAAATGTATGTTTACCTGTCGTTGTCCACTGGTCTGAAGCCTGGCAGGATGTGTCTAAAACTGCTGTTCCTGTCCAGTTTAGGTTGACTCTTAGTCCGCTTTATTGAGCCCTTTAACCTGCGACTCAAAAATCCCTAACAAGAAAATGACAGAGAATAAGAGAAAAACATAATGAATCACAGGCAGAAAAAAAAAAAATTGATCTTTCACTGCCATTTTATACATTCACTCACTCGTTAATTCTCCCACATTATACACCCTTTTTCTGTGAAAGCACCTGTCACATTTTTTGCGGCTCAAGACTCACTTTCCTTTAGGCACCAGTTACCATGGAGACAGCATGTTGGCATCAAGGGCATGGAAAGGAAAGGGAGACATAAAGTGAGAAAGAGTGAAAAAGAAAGAATGAGAGCGAGAAAGACCAATAATGAGAGTCAAGGACAAAGTATGATCCTGATCCTCACTCTGTGAGGCTGCTATAGTAGGAAGAAAAAGAAAAACGAGAATGTGAGAAGAAGAGAGTGAGAATGGAGAGCAATGGAGAGATAGAATAAGAAAAGGTGTGGAAAGAGTTTCAAGAGGAGAAGAGAGGTGAGACAGTAGAAATTAGATGTTTCTGACAAGAAAGTGTTAGTAAACAAACAGAAAGCAGGCCGTTCCCCCCTACCAATTAACACATCTGCATATTCTACATAATTAAAAGCACCCTACTGATTACTATTCACAATATATGCAAATTATTACACACAGACATCTCTTAATCACAGAGCAATCAGTCAGAGTTATTGCAGCCTGCAGTTTGCTAGCACCGAAAGAAAGCAAATCAAATCCGAAGAGGACTGAGAGAGACAATGACAAGAAGACATCTGAATAATAAACAAGCTTCCCTGTCCAAACATTATATGAATTGTAAAAATACTGCAGCAGATCTGGAAATGTTGTATGTTAGCTTTGAAGGGTGAAAGAGGGTAAACTGTAGGGCTGCAACAACTTTATACTGAATGAAAGAAGATCATACGGAAGTTTATAATTTCATGTTGCCAGGTTGTCACAGCAAGCACGTTTTGAATGCAGTCAAGGATAAACTGATAATCAGTTTGACAAATATTTCCTAACTTAATTGATTTTCAGTTTCTTTAATATCAGCTCTAAAGGACTAAGATAAAGGGCACCATTTAGCAGGTCTAATCGATAATCTTTAGTGGAGAGTTGACTGACATAACTCCAACAAGGCTACATTTATTTAATCAAAAATACAGAAAAAAATAAAAAATAAAATTATATTGAGATTGAGAAATATCATTACAATTTAAAAAAAAAAACGTTTTATATTTTAAAAATGTAATTTATTCCAGTTATGACATTGCTGAACTTTCAGTCACATGATCCTTTAGATCATTCTAATATTGCTTATTTGGTGCTCAAAAAACATTTCTTAGTATCATCAATGTTGCAAACAGTTTAAAGGTCCCGTTTTTCGTGGTTTTTTGAAGCTTTGATTGTGTTTATAGTGTGCAATATAACATGTGTTCATGTTTCGCGTGTAAAAAAAACAGTATTTTTCACATAATTTACTTATCTGTATACCGCTGTTTCCACTGTCATAAAAACGGGCTGATGACTTCCTTGTTCTATGAAGTCCCTCCTTCAGAAATACGTAACGAGTTCTGATTGTGCCAGCGGTTCCTGTGTTGTGATTCGACAGGAAAAGTCATGCCTCTTACCATAACGTGGAGATGCATGTGCTCAGTGCTATTGCAAACATGTCTTTAATTTTACCCTATCAATTTGAGCCGGAATCAGACCCGGTGATTGGACTGCGGGATGAAAATAACAGCGTTTCGACGACATGGCGACAAACACACTCTACAAACGCAACTCTTGCGTATTCCTGTGGGCGGAGGTTAGTCAAAAAACTGTTTTAGTGACGTCATTAGTAGAGGGATGTAGTCCAAACTGGCCGTTCGATGTAGGCGACTTCTGTTAAATAAAATATCTCGCTTGGCATTGAACTTTGAACTTTAAAATTTTACAGATTTTATTTATACTCTAACAACAACATTACACACTAACTAAAGTTTGAAACATGGGATCACGAAGAACGGGACTTCAGGATTCAGAAGAATTCAGGATTCTTTGAAGGATTGAAAGTAAAAAAAAAAAACATTTATTTGAAGTAGAAAGCTTTTGTAACAATGTTCTGTTATATGTTTATATGGATGTGTGTTTTGATGGCAAATAACTAACTAAAATGTTGCTGTTGTCATTGAACTAATTAAAAAAGCTTCATAGTCATGTCAATCAAACAGAGCTCGACAACAAAGAAACAATCATGTGGATCAAAACACAATTCTTTGTTAAGCATCAAGTTAAGGTTTTAAATTAACTATACTGTATATGCAACACATTGAATAATATTTTTAAATGAACAATACTTTTAAAGGAAAATATCATATGATGACAGATATGTGTTACTATGTTTAGAGTACAGAATGTGTGTTTCTGGTGCTCTTTACATTGTAAAGACCTGTTCACACCAAAGATTTTCCAGCTGATAAACAATAAAAACACTGACAGCCAATAAGAATCCACCCAACTTTAATTAGTTTAAGCATTTTAAGTGCCAAATGGCTGATATGCACTCTAATAATAAACAGAATGTTATTGTCCTAGGTGTGCACGCCAATGTTATAGCTATCTTTCTTGGTATGAAGGGTCCATAACTATTTTATTTTAAAACATTTTTTGAACACAATAGAATATGTGCAGTGCACAGTTGTGGAAAATCTGATTAAATTAACTGAATCAGTTATCAAAACAGTTGTTCGTTGCAGCCCTAGTAAACAATTCAGTCATGGTGTGTAGTGTCAAGCCGTGTTAATAAGCAACTATCGAGCAGGTCTGTCAAACAGGTCATGGATGTTGACAGTCAATATCCAGGGCAGAAGCATCATTCCATGAATCCCTTGGGCACACATATTTGCAGGGTCCCATCAGCATCCTTAGTTCTATGTTGAACCACAAGGATGATTTGGCTAAACAAATTACGAAACACATTTCAACTTTTCATTCCGTCTGGATTAGATGCAAGAGCAAAAGTTTAAATAAAGCCTACGTCAAATAACTGCCAGGTGGAAATCAATGGAAAACCCAAACTGAAATACGATTATCTAAAGCATTTTTTTTTTTTTTCCCAAATGATATCTAAATAATATCACTTAAATATGCCAGTGCCATGTCAGTTCAGTCGACTGTGTGTGTCAGGCACCCAATGAAACTAATACAGGTTAAAACACAACAAACCTGAAGCTACTGAGTAACTTATCGATCCAAAGAAGAAAAAAAAAAAAACACCAGAAAATCATCCTGGAATTCACAGAATGGGCTTTATACTACCATAGAAACATTTAAAAGCATTCTCAATGCAAAGCTATTCATCCTTGTTTCTTAAGATGGTTTGCACTGTAATTATATCAATATTTTTCTCATATGAGAATGTTCAAGGTCAGTTAATACATCTGCTCATGTATCATGGTCAAAAGTAGACCTGGTATTGATGGTGTTAGTCATGCACAGTGAATACGAGCTCAGAAAGGAGGATAAAAGCAAAGAAAGAGAGATTAATACAGGACAGAGAGCTCCTGATTTCAAAGGGTACACTACCATTGCCTACCAGTGGGGGGTGCAGGGGGATTGTAATTACTTCTCTAATTGCTCTAGTACTGTAGACTGACCTAACCATAAAACTATGTGGTATCTTCTATTCATTCACCCAAAACATTGACATCTAAGGCTTCCATTCTTTGCCTCAAACCTGTTCAAACATGTACAGCATCAAGAAGAATTATAATGGAGATGTTTTAACATCACAGGACATATTTGCAAACTATGCACCAAGCTAGATGAATAATTGGGCCTAAATCTGCAGAAGCTTGGAGGTCAAGTGGCCCTTGAGTCAGCTCAGAGATCTCATTTAAATGTAATTACATCTGCATTCAGTAAATGATAGGCAGCAAACACACATAAGCCCATGTGGACACTTTGCAGGATTTTATACAGAGGGTGAAAACTACCGAATACCACCTGCTGTTGATTGCTAATGATTCACTTCCCACAACCGGCACATAATGTGAGCCTCAATTTGAAACGATTGCTAACAGACTGCCTTTCAATCATGAGAAGTTGTTTTTTTCTTTTCTTTTCAATATCATTACAATTTCATACCAATTACAGTGAGCATTCGAAAGCTGTTAAATCTTCCCTGATGCCAATCAATGAAATGTCCCCTTTAAATAAAGCTTGTTCAACATTTTATGTTGTCTGTAATTCTGTGTAATCTCCTAATGGATAATCTAGCCGATAAATATTGCCTTGATCTAGACCTCAACTTAAAGGCACAATATGTAAGATTTTTTGATTAAAATATCCAAAAACCACTAGAACAATGTAAACACCTTAACCGCATTATTACCGCTCTGACCAAAGGATGTACACGGATGCCGTGTGTTGTTCACACAACTGAACTCCGTGACATTATTCTGAAGTTTTCTCTTCACCAAATCGCTAAACTGTCAACAAAACTCGCTGCACAGTCTCTGCTCTGTATCTTCATCCAGAAGGTGCGAGGAATGCAACGGAAGCACAGGCAAACCCGACATTGTGATATTCATCATGGCACCGAATAATATCCAGTACGTCCATAAAAATGTATGTAGAATTTGATATAAGTAGATTAAAACAATGGCAGGTAACATGCATACTGTATGCCTATCTGAGTGTGGTATAACCGTACTTATTAGCGAATAATCAGAGTAATGAAAATTGCATGTAAACTGGAGTGAAGATTCTGCTCATGTCATGTAAACATCTTACTGCGATTAAGACCTTTAAAGGGGACATCGGATGCCAATTTTCCACAAGCTAGTATTATTCTTTAGGGTCTTCATGGAAAGTCTATAACATACTTTGATTAAAATTTCTGAATGGTTGTGTAAAAAAACACCCTTTTTACCTTATCAAAAACATCTCTAATCACAGCGAGCCATTTCAGTGCATGTCCCTATAAATGATAATGAGCTGTTTACCCCACCCCTATCTTCGAGATGGTCCTCACTGCAGAACACAAGATCCAGGGGGCACCTACCTGTCTCCGCCCCTTGGCTCTAAACCTACCGATCTCCACCCCCTGGTTCTAGATCCAACTCCTCCCACTTTACATATACCTTAACCTACCCGACTCCGCCCCCTGGATCTCGAGTGTTCTGCAGTGAGGGGCTACTGCTATCTTCCGTGAGTGGGCTGTAAAAACTATTTGGCAGGTATTGCATTGAACTCACCATTCATTCATTCATTCATTAATGCATTGTTCATTATAAATGTGCAGTTATGAATTACAGTGAGAAGGTTCTAAATAGAAATGACACATATATGTTTGTTCGACTGTATTATTTTGATAATGAACAAGCTGCGATGTCAAGTTTGCAGTGCTTTGTTGTGTGTGTGCGAGGTGCCGGCGTGATCAAACAGCAGTCTTTGCAAAGGAACTTGCTCATCGTCATGGCAACGGTTCGTGGCCAGGTCAGATTACATCAGATGTTGTCATTTGTTGGAAAATCATACCACACTGCTCAGACATTCCCCGACCCAACAAGTGCCGGTTAAACATATTCAGTCGGGTGAAAACAAACTCTGACCAACGGCAACAGACGCCGACAGGGGTATAACACAAGCTGCGTCTCATTTCGGAGGCTGCGTCGTGATCCAACAAACTCCAACAGACGTGTTTGTTGACATTTATCTGTGCGGTGTGAACTGGCCTTTAACTTTAGCCGCATTCGTCGTGGAACTTGCTAACTAGCACATTATTAGGAAAGGCGATATGCAAAGATTCATAAAAAAAATCTATAACGCTACTCAAATCTTTTGGAGGTCCTAATCCATCCTTCAGGAACTTTTTAGCAAAACATAAACTTTTTAGCGCAGACATAAACGCATATAGGTAGATCCGGGGGCACATTCCCTTCAAAATCAAAATTAATCCACTGCGTCTTCAGCGGCTCAGATGTCGAGAGTAAAGAACGACTGCTATGTTCATTCTTATATCCAATAACAAAACACCTCAGTTGCTTTGGATTCTTGTCTACACCTGCGCGGCGTCGAAACAATGGTGGACTGTCTGTTTACAGCTCACTCAGGGCGGGTCTAAGCTAAAACGGCAGTGTCTATCAAGAGTCGTGGGAGGGGCCTGTGCAAATTTACGTCACTTTGCCAAGAATCTGTGAACATCTTGATCTGACAAAGTGCTTATGATTTGTGGGGATTAAAAAAAAAAGCACTGGGTGGATTTTTATCATTATAGGGTAGTTGTGTAGACACACTGCCAACACACATTTATGTCCAAACACCATGCAAAAGTGAATTTTGCATCCAATGTCCCCTTACATCCATGAATATGATTTCTGCCCGAGTCCCATCGGATTCTTTCCACCAGATGTAGACGTGAAGGCAAGACCTCCCATTATTCCGCAAAATCAAGGCGCCATCAAGCTACGCCTTTGTTTGGATTAAGTGATCTCTAGTGGTGAAAACTACATATTGTGCCTTTAATTCTAGGCTGAATAGTAGGCTTGATCTTAGGCTAAGCCTGTGGTTTTAGTCCAGATCTTGAGTTTGGTAAAATATTTAGCTGAACATGACTTTGGATGAATGTGCATGGTATTTTTGTTTTCTAATTAAAAAAAACAAAAAAACAAAACACCTTTGCAGCTCAAGTTTATAGCCTGAAGTAGGAAATTAGCATTTGACAAAATGACTTTAAACCTAACATTTATTAGAATTGCTAAAGTTGTAATACTAAAGATCAAAAGAGTAGTAGCAATATAGATAAAATACATCTGAGCACAGGATGTAGTGCACATCTGGAGTCCAGACTGTGTTTAATCACACACTCTTACATATGACAAAGACATATATAATACTCACTGTGACCCTGAAGGGTGTAGCAGCAGTAGCAGTGGGCTCCATTGTGGGTGGGGCTTTATCAGGGGCGGAGCCTGGCATGCTACGTCGCCGCCCTGTTCTCTCAGGTGGAGAGTCTGTGAGACAGTGGGACAAGGAGATTTTTTATTATTATTATTTACTAACAAACTTATTGTGCCATATACAAAAGTTTTGACCTTGTTATGACCAAAGTCCTTCAATAAGATCTTATCTAGGAAAAGGTCATAGCCCAAACATACAAAAACCACAGACATTTGAAATTCTTCTATAACATTTATTTGTTCCAAGCAAATCAGAACTAACTAAAATGCATATACACTTGGAAAATGATACTGAAATAGCATCAGAATAAGTTAATCTTTGAATGTTTTTATTTATTCAGATAGCTTTATAAGAGCCAAGAATAAACCCACATGCACAACTCATGCATAAATCCCAGCATGTTGTCCAAGTGTGGATGTAGACAGCGAGACTCTCACAGCATGATCGATAGGCAGATTATACCACAGAAACAATCGTCATGCCAACATATCAATTCAGTGACTGATTTCCCACTGTCATAATGTAAAAGTTTTCTGATGCCCTAATAGCCATTTATAAAGTCATCAAAACTCTACCTCCTTGTGCCTTCTGTATACAAAGCTCTTAAACCTGCTCATTGTTCCTTACTGCCCTTCAGAGGAACGCTGGTGTTCACATGCTGGGGAAAATGAAGCCTGACTGACTGCTTCATTCAATCAGTGTCAGGATAGGTACACATAGATCTAGAAACAGATTATGTTAAGTGCTTCGCTCTGATCTCACTATCACACACTGATCCCCCTACAAGACACAGTCTGAGCAAAGTCTTCAGTCAGAACTCATTTTCTCACACACACACACACACACACACACACATAGAGAGAGAGAGAGAGAGAGAGAGAGAGATGGGGGAGAACAGGAGTATGAATTCTTTTCAAGCATCGTTTCACCCAATTTCCCAAATTTCAACCATCTGGTATGTTGTGTGGACTGGGAAATAACATGGACAAGAACTTTTTTCAAGTTTAAGATTGTACTGTTGGTTCACATTTAAAAGTTTAAATCCTATAACTTGTCACTATCCATTATTTTTATACAATTTTAATCAACTTTTACTTTTTTGCAGGTCATTTACAATATTACATATTCCTTTTTTTTTTTTTTTTTTTTTTACAAATACTGTAATGTATCTTTTGTACAATTAAAAAACATTATACAAATATTCCATGTAGTCTTAATGAAGTAATATGAGGCCTAAAACCTTAATTTGACTCAACACGGGAAACCTCACCTGGCCCGGACATGGAAAGGACTGACAGATTGATAACTCTTTCTCGATTCTTTATTACACAAAAATGCATGTCAATGCTTGTCAACTACACATAAAGGTGAATACGATTTTGAAATGACAACCAAGGACATTTCTAGTACGGCAGTCAATGAATCATTAAAACTGTATTATTTTACTTTGCAGGCAATTGAATGCACAGACAAAAACTGATGTTGCCCAGAAAAGCTGCAGTCGGACATCTGGTTACACTAGTACACCAAAGCACATCTTCTCTCAGATGATGATCACTTTCAAAATAAATTTCAAAATTCTAAACACAGACATGAACAAAAAAGAAGCAGGTAGAAGAGAAAAGGTCTCACATTATCTTGTTAAAAACCCTTTCAACAGCAGATTATTAAACTTCAATCAAGTCAACCAGTTTCCATCAAGCCCAGAGGCAATGTGTAATGAGAATTCAACAGTAGTTTGATCTGGGAGAGATGTCTTTCACGTTCTCGCAGTGTGTGAGTGTCTGCTTGTTAAAGATATAAGATGTGAAGGAACGCAGCTGTGAGAGAGTGAGAGTGAGTGTGCACTTGAACTGACATCCAAATCAGTCCTTGTGGCTACTATGTGTGTGGTTCTAGATGAATGTTACGATCAGTGTGGTTTCATTTACTACTCCTTCCCTCAGGAGAAGACTGTTCCACAAGTGTCAACCACCTGTAAGATTATTCAGACAGAAAAAAAAAAAAAGCCAAACACACAGGTCTTAAAAGAGAAAATGTATTTAGCTGTGTAGCTACATGATTGTTAATTATTATTTTCACCTTAAAGGAATTCTTTAACAGAACCATTTGACAAAAAAGGGCTCCATTGTCACGAAAGTTTAAACCTTGTCAATTTAAATATTCAAGCTCAAGAAGACACGAAAGGGAACTCAATTTGTTACTCTGTGTGCAAACATCCGAAGCACGCGCCCAGGAATCAGTGTCTCAGACAGCGCAAGAATACTGAACTGAGCTCTCTTTCTCGTCTTCTTGGTCTTGAACAGACATATTTAAACAAAATTATGTCTTGGCAAGTATCCTTAGTCAGTTATAAACTGAACATAAATAGTTGAGAAATAAAACGCATGACATGTAACTGTACATTGGATCCGTGCATTAGCTCTTAAAGTGACAGCAGTCTAATATTCCTGCTGTTGTCTGTTTAAAAAAAAAAATGTTTTAAAATAAACATTTTAAAATATACATTTAAATATAACTTTTAGAATTTACAATATAACTCCTTTTTATGTTTTTTTTATTATTATTACCATGGTACATACGACTGCTATAATTATCATAATAAAGGAATCCAATTAAGGTCAAATTAATTCATTGAGTACAAATATTTGACACAAATATGACACAAAAGGATTTTTAAAAATACATTTAAATATAAATATCTTAAAATTTAATTATAAATTCTATATACTGTATATATATTTTTTTTAATTATTACCATGGTGCCATATCGAGAAACAAACAAACAAAAAAACACCACGGTATAGTGTACCATTGCAAGTTTATAGAGTGACTCTATAAATTTATAGAGTAAATAGAGTGACTAATTAGTCAAATAATATAAGAAAAAAATGTGTGTAATACAGTTCTGCTTTACTGATGTTAAGTTTTACTTTAACTTCAATGAAAACAAATCCTTCATCACAGGGTGTGTTTTTCAGTCACAGAAGCCAAACAGCAATTTATTTAATTTATCCTTAGACACGGATAAAAGGCCAGTGCAGGTGTTTGCTGTTGAATATCTTTTGCTTACTAAGGGTACGTTTACACAACAACAATGTACTAAAAACTGAAAAGTTTTCCTTTGTACAGACAACAACACGTACCCATATGACTAAAAACGCTATATTATGCATGCCAGGCCAGTAGTTGGGCGATGTCACTTTGTAAAGAAAAAACTATGCACCTATAGACTGAATACGTAATATGCATGTATCCATCACCGTTTTCACAATTTCGCATTTTTGTAGTTTACACGGAGATGATGATTGAAACACAAAACATGTTTGATACATGTTTTCAAACGTTTGTGTTTTCAAGCCCAAAACATTGTTGTCATGTAAATGAACGGCCAAAACGCACAAAAAGTTTTCAGGTTTTTGTGAAAACGGTGTCGTGTAAACAGCCCCTAAACAAAATTAGAAACTGTCACAATGTAACCTCCGAAGAACATTGCATTAAGACAAGAAGATGTTACCACCCACACACAAACCAACACCTGCACATTTGTCTCTCTCCTTGAGTTAAACATGTGTTTCCATTAGACCCGGTTGTCCTCACAGGCACCATGATTGACAGGTACCTTCCCAGTGGTCATACAGGACAATCGGGCTCTGCTGTTCCCATAGCAACCACATCTCAAACCTGCTGAGAATTCAGCCAGACTTAGAATACTCTCTTACAGAAACTATCAAGCGCAAGCACTCACACAGGGTCAGAAAACACACTTCCTGAGCTGTGGGCTGGGACACAATGTTTCCAGTTTTTCCTGTAGAGGACATTCCTGAGTGAGAATGAAGTTACGGAACATGCCTCATGATCTAACACATAAGAGCACTGAACGATCACAAAACCTGACTACACACTGTTACATGCAGACACACTGGACTACTGGTGAAAAGTCCTCAGACATTGGTTAAATCTGAGGTCTTTTCTGAGGTCTTCCTCACTATTTTAAATCCTCCTGAATTGTGTGCACACCACTGATCTATAGAAATGACTGAACTGCTTATTGGGTTCTAAACTGCCATCAGGTGGTGAAGCCACCAGAAGTGTTTGAGCGGCTTCTTACGATTTCGGCAGAAAGCCTCACTGACTTACAGCCAAAACTTTGACCTAAAAATCACCCGATCTGCAGCATATCAGTCGCACATGAATAGTTTTTAAGGTATATGTATGTACATTAACTGATACTTCGAACATCATCTGTAATGT
This sequence comes from Megalobrama amblycephala, assembly GCF_018812025.1. Lineage (NCBI taxonomy): Eukaryota > Metazoa > Chordata > Actinopteri > Cypriniformes > Xenocyprididae > Megalobrama > Megalobrama amblycephala. The sequence goes on from NC_063047.1 coordinate 24,441,169, forward strand.
TTATGGCTTTCGGGCAGGATAAGCGATATATAGAAATTGTTAAGATGGGTGTGTCAACTGCACACTGCCGCATAGTAACTGAACTAATAGAAAATAGATTTCTTTATGTAATCTTAATTATGCAGGCAATATTAAGCATGAACATATATCTGGGATTATTAGCAGAAATTGATTCAAATATACATTAAATGTTACAATACATACAAATGGTATTTGTATTTGTAATGGAATTTATGTCTTTAAATCCAGCATCGTTTTTCGGAATAAGTTGTGAAGCATGTATATTATATCCTGATTTTGTTGACCAACTTCCACTTTAGACTCTTTGTAAACTGTTAAAAAGCCACAGGTCAGCTCAAATTATATGGCTTTTTACTAGCATGATAGTTTGCATATGAATTAAATGTTTATATACTGCTGAGCTACTTAATCATTTAACCATCATTTAAGTTATCTTTACTCCTTCAAAATACATGCTGCTAATGAAAACACTGTTGAATAATTTACAGTCACTGTACAAATAAAAACAGCATTATATAACACAACATAATTACATAACCACAGTGAGTAACTGTACATGACAAATTAAGCTGTATATGCATGTCTTAATCTGTATTCATATTTTTAGAAGAATCATTTTGACGTTTGTAATACAAATGCTGAGGCGTCTCGTCTGTCAGCTGATTTGATATTCCCTACTGTAATGAAGATGAACGCAACTTTTAATAAGCAGGGGAAATTTGTTTATTGACAAAAACAAATAACTATTTAAATGTACAGGGAGACTTCAAAACATGCGCCTCAACTTCTGTCATTTCAAATGTTATAGGACTTTCAGTTATTCACATCACCATCTTTAATATTACTTTAGTCACTATGGTTACAGTTGCTATATCCTGTTGCAAGTTCATAACAGACAGTACTCAAGGCGCTATTGTAATTTGCTGTGTGAACAGGATATTTAGAGACTCACTAATGCAGCTGTCACAGTGAATGTTCATGGGGATGTGTTCAGTTAAGACACGAAAGATTTTAATTGTTTGTGTGTTGCTAGCTTAAAGGTGCTAAAGAGGATCTTTTCGTCGACTGAGAAACCAAAGACTGTTACTGAGTTTTTGAAATGAGCACATGCGTAAGAATTTCGAGGGAACGCCTCCCAAAACTCGTGCACGAGTATTGGAACACGAGTGTTTACCACCGGCATTCACTGTGCCGTGTTAGTGGATTTGTTATGTCGGACTCACCGCAGGTAACTCATAATCTGCAGTTGTTACTCCTGTCTCCTGACAAAAACATTGCATGCGGCGCCTGCGGAGTGTGGAAAGTTACTGGAGCGCGCAGCCGCGCTCGTCTCTCACAAGGAATGTCATGGCAGTGATTGACAAGCCAGAGGGCCAATCCGCACTCATCTCTCACAAGGAACGTCACAGCAGTGATTGACAAGCCAGAGGGCCAATCGTTTACACGATGATCGCGTAAACTATTGGCTGATGTTTTTAAGGCCCTACCTTGTGCACAGATGATGTATATTAATATTATTCCTTTCAGTGCACCTAATAAATAGTCTTTTATCAGTAAGTAAAGACAGTTTCAAGTAATATTGCAAAAATGTATAAAGCAAAACATCCTCTTTAGCACCTTTAAGCACATTGTGTTTTGTCCATACTTGTGACTTTGATGAAAATCTGATGACATTAAGATTACATTAATGCAGAAAATAAACTTATTCCAAAAGTTTTTAATAGTTTTTCTTGCCACTGTATAGCTTGTACAGTACATAATATAATATGTCTGTGTTTGTGGAAATTCCTCATAAACCACAAATACCAATGTGTGTGTGTGTTAGAGCCTGGTAATACTGTTTAAAGGTTCATGAACTGCATTTATATATATATATAAAATTTCATAGTGTTTCCTCAGGTGAACTTATAATGTTAATATGATTTTTTTACATCAAAAATGATCATAATTCAGAAATAAAAGGCTATTTTTCTACCCTGATTTTAGCCCTCTGGTCTGAACACTCTGTTTGAAGAGGCGTGTCTGCTGTGAGACTTCAGTGTAAACGTCCACTGCTGTAATTGGCTGACATGTTTGCATATAAAATAAGTCTTACATGTGGAACTGGTGCTGCCAGGCTGTTAGAGATTGAACCCCCACTGCGAAAACTTTACCACCTTTTTACTATTAGGGCCTACAGCTGTCAAGATTAACTAATCGTGAAAAGTGTTGATTATATCACTATATTTAGGTCTACTCCTGTCGCATGAAAGCTTGCAGCAATGAGCGCTGTAGCCGATGACAGACAGCCTGTTGATCGTGTGAAGGTAGTGTTCATGTCATTGGAACTTGGCTTCTATCATTACTAAAAGTGCAAACACAGTGACAGGAGTTTTGGCGAGAGTCCAGATAAACTTGTGTCGTGTGATCAACAGCTTCAGCCATTATAAAGAGAGTGTTCTTTGATCGCTTTCTGTATATAATTTAATCACAATTTAAAAAGCATAAATACTCAGTACATATCAAGCGATCTGTAATAACAGACAAAAAAATGGTGACCACGTAATGCAAACAGTTACTCACACCTGTGCGACATTACTGTCCTATCCAATATAGTTAGCACAGCATCGTCTTTTAGTTTCAATCTTGGTGGAAATCCTGCATTGAATTGTGCCTTTTTTGTAAACGAATCTGTGGTAGAACAAAGGACCAAGTTCTTACTGATGTGGTCTGGAACTTAATTAAAAATAAAGTTCATCCACTCTTTCCTAATGTTGGGAAGGCAACGCAAAGTGTTTGGTTTCTGCAAAGACCTGTGTTTGTCTCTCTCGTTATTTACCTACTATGCAAAAATTGGTGGGTGGGGCTAAACAGGCAGTGATGTACAAGCAGGCATTGATCTTCTGCGGAGGCTATTACATCATAAAGTAGCACATTCCAGAACCTGTTGTTTTGGCAGACTGGCTTCAAGTGTTTTTTAGACTAACAAGAATGTTTTGATGTTTCAACATGATCTCACAGCAATTCGTACGTATTTTACGAGGTGGCTAATTCGTGTGAATTTGTACGACCTCACTTGTATGATTTTGTACATTTTTTGCTAAATCATATGTATTTTACGAGTTTCCAAATTCGTATGAATTCATACGAATGACCTACCCCTAACTCCGCCCCAAAACCTACCCATCACTGGGGTTTAGACAAATCATATGAATTTGTGCATGTGACGTCGTACAAATTTGTACGAATTAGCCACCTCCTAAAACACATATGAACTGGTTGTGAGATAGCGTTGGATGTTTTTAAAGCACAATGACCTATTATATGTCAACAGATCAAGGGAATTTTGATTTCTCAGTTCATGACTCCTTTAAATATTATATTTATTAGTTTTCATTTACAGGCCCTAATACAATTGAGTGGAAAAAAAAAAATCTAAATTCAGTACGCTAAACTTACTGAATTATATATTTTTGTTATATTTAGCATATGTATTTCTCTCATATTTACTCCACCTTCATGTGCATTTGCGCCCGTTTGTCACCTGTGATTCTTTTAATCCACAACCGGAAAAGTATAATAATAGGAGGGTTATTGAGATGAGTAGCATGTACTTATGTGATCTCTACATGGGCGGCAACTATGAAAAAAAAAGAAGAAAAAAAAAAAACAGAACTATTTATTTATTCAGGGTAAAACTTCTTTTTTTTTTATTGTAAAACAATGTAGTGGACCTTTAAAGGAAAATCATTATCACAATAGGGACGTTTTGATATGCAAATGGTGTGTGTGGATGCGGTCTAGTAGTTCCTTTTTCTAATCAAACACTCCCTGCATCTGCTTCTAAAGCTCATTGTGCTTGAATGACTTTACATCCATGCAAAAGAGCGCAAACACATACGTTCACGCAAAGAAACACATACATACACACGCAACTGTCAGCTCTTTGAAAACAGAAAATGGTAGAGTAAAACATTATATTATGAGACAGTAAAACTGTCTGTCAGAAGGCCTATTTTCTCATTGTTTTCTCCCAACTTTTTCTAAATCTATGTTTGGCCTGGCAGCTTTTTCAAAGAGTCCAATGTGTGCATTATAACAATGGCGCATCATGTATTTGACTTTACAAATGTATTTGATTTATTCTCATCCGGTTAGTTGAATGCGTAATGACCGTTTGTTATGCAATGTGGTGCTGAGGATTAAATGAGTCAACAGTAACCTAATAGTGCATAATGAGTAAAGGAGTCAGAGATGGAGCGAGACGGCACGTTATGAGTTCGATCTGTTCTCTACAGGGGTCTGTGGTACATCACACTGCTCATGATTGAAGCCAATCCAATTAACAAACCACTCACCACATGCTTTCTGCCCAAAACAACTTACAGTACACTAATAACAGGGACAGTATTCTGGAGCAGAATCTGGTTTAGTGGCTTTGCTCAGTGCTGGACTGTGAACTCAGTAGCCGCCCAGCTCCTGGTTCATCCCTACAAAGTGACTAAACTTGAAACCCCTATATTAGTGGCCCAGGCCCATTGAAATACCTCTTTCACTAAGGTAAAGATGGTAAAAAGGAAACAGCAGTACAACTCTTTCAACCCTTTAGTTACTAAAAGAACAACAAAAAACGAGAAGTTGAACAATTAATGCAGATTAACAGCTCTAAAAATCCCTCTAAAAACTAATTCAGGGGACCTTTAGTCATTACTTAAATATATATATATTGTTGTGGAATAAAAAAATCAAGTTCTGAAATGCTGTTAGACTTTTTACTTGTAATTGTTATTTTATTGAGCTTGGATGACACACAAATTATGCCTATTGATTCGATATACTATCATGACTTGTCATAGTTTAACATTTTCAGTTAATCAAAAATGTATTTAATTTTAAGTTCTGTTAATGTAAAATACAATCTGATGTCTTGTAAACGCGTTTCATTGTTTTGAGTTGCATGAACACTTCTTTTAATTTAGATGAACTTAAGTTAAGTGAAACTGGGCTGGGATTTATATTTCCCATCATGCTTTGCCCATGGCACTTGAAAGGGAGAGTAAATGCTAAAATTAAGTGTTATATAATGTTTTTTTGCACAAGATTAATGGTAAGGGAGATTTAGCAGTAATTAGTGTTTTGTTATGCTAATTTAGAAGAGTTTCTGTTAATGTGGGTTTTTGGAGATTTACCATCATGGTGACAAGCGGTGCTTGGTACGTTCATGTTACTTAGAAATGTTATAGTGTTTTCAAAAAGCGTCTTCACCTTACTTAAAACATTATGTTGGATCACCTTAAATAGTTGCATTCATGTTGACAATTATTAAGTTAATGTTACTTAGAAATGTGTTTTTATTGTGGCAAAAAAAACGTCTTCACCTTACTTAAAACATTATGTTGGATCAACTCAAAATGAAGAGTTTAGATGCAAAAGCCGCTAAACGCCATCTCTGTCAAAAATGAGATAATGACATTGAACGAATGCTTACGGGACGTAGTACATGTTCAACAAATCACGTGCTTCAAATCCTCTAAATCGCAGCGTCAGCCCATTCAGAAATATCGGTTTGTTGGCAAAAGCCTCTAGACGCCACTTCCCTTTGGCAGCAAAAGCCGCTATATTCCGAGAACCAATCAGAAGGCGCGAATCGAATCATATGATTCCGAGCGGTTTCAATATAGCGGCGCGCTGAGGAGATTTTTTTAGAGTCAGATTCAGATTGAGATTTTTAAAATAAAAGATGGAGTACGATGAAATGGATCAGCCTGTCCTACTAATATTGAATGGCAGAAGAAAACGTTATTTACCTCAAAACTCTGACTGTCATAAGGCAAAAGAGCCTACAGTGGAAATGGCTTGGTCGCAATTGTATCATGCACTCATAACAGTTCTTTGCAGAGATGTTCATGAGTGTTTTATCTGGAGTCCGAGTCAAGTCTGAAGTCTTTAAGCTGGAGTCTGAGTCAAGTCTGGAGTCGTTTGTCACGAGTCCGAGTCGAGTCTCGAGTCATTAAAAAAAAAAAAAAAAAAAAATTTTTTTTTTTTTTTAAAATCTCATAATCAAATCCTATGTTTTATCCTAGTTGTAATATAACTATACAACTATATACTACTATAATATAAAATATCTTTCTATAATCTGTTTTATTTAAAATTAAGGTCATATGATGTAAGGGATAATGTACATCCAGTTTGTTGCTTTATAATCCATTACAATGTACAAAACAACTGTTCTGGCAACGAGTAGTCATTTTCAATACAGTTGCTAAACGGACACAAGATGGCGCCAGTGAGTCACGGTTTGTTATACAGCAGATTGTTATACAGCTTCGTTGTTATTGACAACAGTCATTATCAGAAAATATCAAACCTCGGAATGTTTAAGAATGTCAATTGAAAACTCTACACATGCTGAATGTGATACGTTAAAATATGAGCTTTAAGTAATAAATGGATTAACATCTCTGTCTATCTCTCTCTCTTATTGACACACATTAAGAAATAGAAAAGCTGCAAATAATACAAAGATTTGATAAAACATAGTGCTAGGTTTAAAGGCTAGATTTTTTTTGTTCACATTTTACCAGGCTGGCAATTCAAAAGAGCCATGCAGCTACACCACAGAGTAATAGCTAGTTTTGTGAGTTAATGTGACTAACCTTTGTGGATGCGATGTCTCATAAAATTTGATGATGTTGTTCCAGTGTCTTTAATTGTTTTCCCACATTCTGTGCGTCTAGCTGATCTGACGTGATAATAAACCCAAACGAAAGAACATATGGCACGGTGGCTCTAGTCATGTTGCATGGGACTCTAATTATGACATTTCGGAGTTTATGCGCACAGACATGCGTAATCAATTTCTATGACAAGAGTCCAATCTACCACGACACGCAAGGAAATATATGTGACGCAGATATTATAAAACCATTTAAACACAACACAAATTCTTTATTTATTATATCAGTAGTTATGGGTAAAAGACTTGAGTCGTTTTTAAAATATTCCGAGTCTTTTGTGCCGAGTCGAGTCAAGTCTGAAGTCATTTCAGGTCGAGTCCGAGTCCGAGTCTGAAGTCTGTTAAAATGCGACTCGAGTGCGACTCGAGTCCGAGTCTCTAACTCGAGTGCCCGTCTCTGGTTCTTCGTGCAGTGCCGTTACTTTGAAGGAATCGGATTTATTATACATCAAACAACAGCTCTATTTCGCCAAAGACAAAGTCAAACAAGATGCTATTCTTCTGTCTCATATGGAAGCTGTGCCATATAAACGGAGGAGGCAAAAAGTGGAGGCTGAATAGAAGAGACGTGTTAGATCCCTGTGTAAAGAGGTTTGTCTACTGTTTAGTTTTTAAGTGATAAGTGCTCTCGTCTTTTTCAGGGTTTTTAGTTGCATCTTTAGTGATTTTTCAACTATTTACCATGTCTTGTCCCAAATAGGTGGATTTAGAGGTTTTTGCAAAAAAAGCACAAGTGGATTTAGCTGGTTTTGACGCAAAAGAAAATCTAACTTGTTAAAAACCAATAAATTGTCTAGAGTGACATTTTGGAAAAAAAAAGTTATTTATTCACTAGCTAATAACCTTATCATTACCTTTAAAATGAAACTGAACTTGATCGTAAAAGCCTGGAAAATAAATGCTCATTTTAAAGAAAAGAAGTCTGATGGATTTAGAGGGTTTTGCATCTGAACTCTTCAAATATTGCTTTGAATTAATGTTAAAAATTAAAAATTCTAGTGGAAAATGTTAACATTTTTTTTTTTTGTTGAACCAATGTTTTATTTTTTAGAGTGATATACAGCACATCAAAAAGGAGAAAGAAGTTGAAGAAGTATATTCAATCTGCAAACCAAAAAAAACATAACTTATTTTTTAATTTTGGTCAGATATCTAAGTTAGAGATGGTGTGAAACTGTGTCTGTGAACGTGTGATATGTGAGACATCACACACACACATACTGCATACATATCAACAGCAAATATTGCAAATCAATAACAAAGCTAGAAAAATATTTAACTGAACGACAGACTGTAGAACAACATCCAGCTATCAGACAATTCTGACACAGCTTTCTGTTTCCATTCCTGTTTAATCACTGCTATCTCTGTTGTCCTTTCACCTCCCTCGTTGTCTTCATTTCCTGTCTTTCACGTCTTCATCACTCTCTCTTTCCTGTTCTTTCCCTCTCTTCCTTTGTCTGTTGTCTGATTTTCCAATCTGGGCCAGATCTTCAGTTAAGTTTGCACTCTCTGGATTACACTATAGCTTGTAAGCTTCTTTGTATAAAAAATAAAAAATAAAACACACACATACACACACACACACACACACACACACACACCCTATGAAAGTTACAGACATTTTTATCAGATGACTCTTTGAGATATCTCTGTAAAAACATGCCAAGGTTATTTACCAAAGTTTCCTGTATAAATAGATGTGATGCTTAAATGGAAACTCCAGCAGGATTGCAGTTCAAACCCATCAACATTCCCTACAGCAACTGTATTTACTCACTTCTAGGAACAGAGTATGATAAATTCAGCCTTTTTGTTACTATAGGCATAATAGTGAAGTTACAGAAAATAATGGGGAGAAGAGGTGGGAATAGGAAAAGCCAGGTTTAGCTAGAAGTTGCCTATAAGAGCACCAAAGAATTCTGTAACAAATATTTTCAGATTTCCTAGACTATTTTAAGTCGGGAAGTGTGCAGGATATACTAAAATTTAGAGTATGGCTTCGGCAGGCATCATCATGATACTATGGATGCAATAAATACTACATTAACTCTCTGGAGTCTGAGGCTGATTTGGGGCCTGGAGAAGTTTTGACATGCCCTGACATTTGTGCTTTTTCAGTTGTTCATAAACATTAATGACAAAGGTGTCATGACACTGTATTCAGCACAAACTAGGCTACCATAATATGTGAGGAACATGTATGTACATGTTTGTGTTTTTGAAGGAATAACGTTTATGCGTGGTTATTGAAAAAACAAAAAAATTAAGTCACTGAAATAAGGCCAAAAATATATATTAAATCTGTGTTTACAAGACTTCCGGGTATTGGAGGTTGTAGGCTAGAGTTTTTGCTTCAAAATTATGTAAAAATTATAATGCCTACTTGTTCATATAAAACAATATATTGATTTAGTTTTTGTAAGACACTTTTGTCAAGAAACACAGTATGCGTGGAGGCGTGAATCATCATGAATAATGGGTCATTTACACCTGAGAAGACAAAAGAATCGCATAAAGAACCTCTAATGGTGCTGCATAATAATGTGGCCTTTCAGTCAGGTAGGCTGTGAAAAAAACCTCTGTAATCATGTCTCAGCTCAATTTAAAATAATGGTATTCTATTATATTCTTTAAAATATTATGTATTTCTGTAATGCAAAGAGTCTGAATATAGGTTTTTAGTTTAAAAGCATTCACATTTGGAGAAATATTGATGGATTCTCATATGTTTATGTCAATTTTCTATACAGAGGAGTTATATTCTATATTCATTGTCATCACTATGAGCGCTGGTGTTTTCAATTCATACTTGCAGCCAGAAGGCGCTCTGTACACCTTTAGTCCACAAATTATTCTAAAGAAGAAGAGGATATATCAGGAACTAACGGCATGTCTTCCAGAGGTCGCTAACCATGGCTTTTACACTTTAAAACACTTTTCAAGACAATAAATACATGATTGAGATGATGTATGCCTGTATTGACTCATAATTTGCCTCTGAATAGCGCTGGCTCTGTGGGTGTGGCCGCATTAGCAGATAATGAGCTGAATCAGGGACTTCTGACATGTGTCTCTTTTCATACAGATTACATAAAAACAGAATTTTTGTTTTCGATATGACTTACATGATTTAAAACCTGACATTTCAACGTGTTATTAGACATAAGTCTAATTTTTTTGTGATTAGTATTCACTAAGTTATAGTTCATTTTCTGAGAACTATCAGGTTAAACTTTGTTCAGAGGGAGAGGACAGATCATGCATCATTTTAGTTTTCTTTATTTTGCAAAAAGCACACCATTTTGTTTTTACTCTGAGTGTACACAAATAAAAGAAGATATTCTATAGTTTCAATTGATATATTACTTATGTCTCTATGACAAAAAATTGAGTATTTTAAGTCTGTTTTGCTGCAATGTGAAAAAAAAACCTGCAAACGCGCCGGCGCGTTTTCAGACCTCAGGGAGTTAAAGGGATAGTTCACCCAAATATGAAAATTCTGTCATCATTTACTCACCCTCAAGTAGTTCCAAATCTGTATGAATTTCTTTGTTCTGCTGAACACAAAGAAAGATATTTGGAAGTGACTAACCAAACAGATCTCACCCCTCATTTACTACCATAGTAGGAAAAATAAATACTATGGTAGTGAATGGGGGGAGTGGGGGCAATATCTGTTTGGTTACTGACATTCATCCAAATATCTTGCTTTGCTTAAAAGAATAGACTACTAACATAGCATTAATGTTGATTGACAGGAACACATAAAGCGCCACCCTCAGGCTGAATACGCAAGGACATCAGACCTCTGCCAAAAGTGTGTCTGCATGTGTTCAGCGATTATAATATAAAGCTTACTAAATGCTTATCATAAACTAGCGCTAAGACCCAGAATCTGCCCTACCTAAATTTACGGTCAGGAGCCGCTACTGGCGCAATGTATGAAAGCGCAAGCATGTATTAACTACTAGACCACAGTGCTGTAAGAGACATGACAACAAATACAGTGAAGAGATGACAGAAAATGATGGGGATCAGAAAACGAGCCAGATTCAACCTCATGTTGCCTATGTTAGCACCATTTATCAAATCACATGCACCAAAAACTAGGCCTCAACTTGGTGGAAACATAACAATTAAAGTGAAGAGATGACAACAAATGATGTGGAGAAGAAATGGGAATGGGACCTGAAAGTTTTGCGCACCAGATTCAACTTCACTTTGCCCACATTAGCACCATTGTGCAATATACCAAATCACATGCTCTAACAGTACCTAAGCCTCAGCTCTGTAGAGACATGACAACAACTAAAGTGAAGGATTGAAAAACTGGATTTATTGATGAAAAACATCTAAATCAGATTAGGATAAGAAAGCATTGCGCGTCAGATTCAAACTCACACTGTCCACATGAGCACAACAGGCAAATGCATCAAATCGCATACAATAACCACTAGACCACAGTTGACAGCAATGAGAATAGGTACGAATGGGACTGGAATGCACCAACTACTTGGCGACAGCAGTAGATAGGAAATTATGATGAAAAGAGGTTCAAGACCTGTATTGTCAGCCAGACTCAAACCCACTTTGCCCAGTACCATGACTCCATGAGAGTAAAAAAACTGTGGGACTGGTCCCGCATCAGCAGTACAGGATGATCTCTACCATAATCTTCTGACATAGCATTCCTGTGAGATAATGCAGAGCAAATATGTGAAACCCACAGCTGCAAGCAACTGTCAGTAGCCTGCTAAGCCCACTAATCATGATCCCATGCATTTCCTAATCAGAAATTAAAAACCAGAGCATAGCAAAACGCATCAAGTGTGGGAAGTGCTGGGGTTGTACTGTTCCCAGAACAGGTTATTCCTCACACAGCTGTGTCAGTGTGTGCGTTTCACAGGTTGTCCATTTAGCAGCTGGTACACTGGTGATGTAATGCTGTATTATCAAAAATGAACAGAGGGGAGGAAGGAAGCGAGAGCTAGAAAGAAAACACACTCACATGCAGCTGGCTGTGGTGGATGTATGTCTCACTATACGTAGGCTACAATTTGCTCTCCAGATCATATGCATGTTCTCAAACGAGCACAAACAGTGTTATTATGCATGTTTATCCTCCCTGTGTGGGGTGTGTGTGTAATTGGTTGTGTAACAGGGTTGAGCTCAGGTGAGCTCATGGAGTCACCATTACCTCATACTCGTGCAGAATTTGAATATTTAGATCCAAAGTGCCACATCTTCTGTCATGCATGAACTGATAAGATATCAGACAGCAGAACCCAAACGGTGCCGCAGATAACAAAGCTCATAATTTTGTTCCAAGTGCACTCAATTTGCATGATTCCAATGGTGATGTACATCTTCACATGAGTCATAATTAGTTTGTATGTTTTATTTTTTATTACATGTCTCTGAAATATTTGATTCCAACTGAAGGAAAAGAAGATGTATAACAATAATAATAATAATTTTGTAATGCATTAAGACAGCTCATTATTATTATTGTTATTATTAAATCACTAAATCATTATTTTATGCCCACATATCCCTTACTTAACATGAATAAGAGCCCAACAGTGAACAAGAAATGAACCTCTAACACACAGCTTGACAGTTAAGTACATCCACACCTACAAAAACATGTGAAATCTTCTATGACAATCACTCCACTGGAAAACTTCCTGATTATCTCTCTCTGTCAAACAAAAATGTTGATAAAAAAAAACCCACACATACTTGTACTCCACTGTGCATGAGTCACTGAACAGAGAACATCATTATCAATCGAGCAAAAAAAAAAAAAAAACGCACACACTGAATTTAAGACATCTATCCAAAACATTATACTCTTGACTATAAATCACTGCTTCTGTCTGCTAACCTTACCAGTCTCATCAGGATTTGCCAATTTATTTATTTATTTTGTGATTTTTGCAATCAAAATGATAGATTCAGTGGTGGCAATTTCCAGAAATTTGTGGGGGAAAAATTGTGATTTTTTTTTTTTTTTTTTTAATAATTATGTTATGCATCACGTATTATGTATTATGTTAGAGGCGCAATACATGACACCAAAAAATCTTGTTTTTTTTTTTCTGATACATTTTAACAACAATATTTTAAAAACAACCTATGGACTTTTTTTTTTTTTTTTTTTTCAGACTTGGAAAGGGGTATTATTGAGTGCAGTGCACAGCCTTACCCAGTCTTCAGAAATCTGAAATAATAATAATAATACTTTTTTTTTTTTTTTTCCCAAAATTGTTAGGCTATAGCTAGTCTGACTAGTGTAGTGGTGTACTATCTAGTTTAGGGATGCGCGGTATACTGGGAAAATACCGATTTATATTTTATTTCAAATGGTACGATATTATGATTTTGCTCATTTCGGTATATGCTGCTGTTCCAAAGTTTGCGGGGCAGTGTGCTACCCAAACTGACGCGAAACCGGCAAACGTGACAACATAGCGGAAAAAAATGGATAAAGCAGTTGAATCACACTCACAAGACACATAATTTGGAATTACTTTACTTATAAAAATGATGAAGAAACATCAAACCTTGCCAAGCATCTGTCACTTGCTCATCCTAATTTACAAAACGAGATTGACAGGTCAGTGCGTCATTCATACGATCAAATTTAGACATCTATATCAACACACGTGCATAAGATCATATGGTTAATATAACATGAAAGCTCCAGCATGCATTTGAACCAATGATGTTTATATCTCATAATATTTTAGGTAGTTCTAACAGTGGTATTCAGGAGATGCTAGTTACAGAAATTAAATAAAGTAATCAAATATAAAATAACACTGAATAGTCACTGTTAATACATTAAATAGGTAAATCCATACGATTAATTTAAAGTTACAAATGTTATTTAGTGACAGACAGCAGCATGTATTTTTGGCTTCACAGATTCGATCGGGCTACTACACATGCACTGACACTACTAAACTTTTTAAATTCACGTAAGACATAACCGACTGTGTTTATGTGAATACTCACTAAGATGGACATTTTGACAATTTTGTGTGTATTTGACCGTTTAAGGTAAAACAACTTCATTTGGAATGCGCAAGCTCTATACAGGCGGCTTGTGTGTGCGTTGTTTGTTGGTTTAACGCAAAGAAACCATCTTTCAAAGAGCTCCAAAGTACATTACTACTGAATGATAAAACCACTTGGATGTTCAAATTGGCAAGGTTTAAAAAGACGTGGGCAAGAGATTTCCGTCAGTTGTCCAAAACGCGCACGAGAGTGTTGTATCATAGCGCACTTAAAGTGCTATATTTTTGCGCACTAATTTTGTACTTAATATACTAAAGATTTTTCTATAGTACTTCTTAAGATAATCCTAAGAACATCTAAGTGTACTCAACTGTGCTATTTTGCAACACCATGAAATATGAACTAAAATGTGCTTTTAATATACTATCTCTATTTAAAAAATGTATTTAGTTACCACTTGTAATACACTATGGGTTCAAGTGTGCTATAAGTGGTAACCAATTACCGATTTGATGTGATAATCTGTGTTTATTAATTTACTAATAAACATTTGTGGTAATTTCCCGTTTTGTAAATGCGAAACCTGCGAGAATGAGTAAAATTACGTGCAATACTCGAGCCTGTATGGTATCGATTTAATACCGATATTAGACTGTGGTACCGTACCGAAGCCAAAACTGTGGTATCGACCCATCCCTAATCTAGCTTTAATAACATTTTCACATAGAAATACTTAAATCGATAAGTAAGCCACAACAAAACAAATACTTTCCTAATATGAGTAAAAAGTTCTCAAGTAGGCCTAATTAAGTAATCAAGTAAACAGTAATAAAATAAGAAAATAGAAACAAATGACCACCAAGATGGACATATTGAAATAATTGTGTATGTATTTGACTGTTCAAGCACAATAAACCCAAAAAGAGAACACAATTTGGTACTCGCGCTCTGCCACACGGCACGTGAGACGGCAGGTTTCACACAGACATCACATGCTCGTGAAAAAATGCATTACAACTCAATAATTCAATTAGATAATTATAATTTATTTTTTTGTGAGACATTTCAATTTTTGAGATTATATTGCAGTGAAACGGGAAATTATGCAGAATGCAAAAAATGTGACATTTTGTTGATTTTGTGTTGTATTCTGGAGGGACTGCCATTCACTTTCATAAGTTTACCACAGTGATGTCACCTTGAAGCTGCAAAGTCCCCAAAACAGCTGTGCCATTACAAAGCCCCATCACAAAGCATCTCATCTACTACATGAATTGATTCTCTCAGTGATTGAATTGAGTTTGAATGACTCGGGGATCTCAATCGACCCTCTGTGTAATGAGCCCAGATAGCCATAACCTAGATGAGAGTTTAAAGGAGCCATTCACAGCCATCACATCTGAAATTACTCAGAGCGTGTGTGTGAGAGAGCGCAGGAGCTTTCTGAGCCATACTAAAGTACTGAGTTCCTGCCTGACTGGTTTGAAAAATTTGTGTGAGAGTGTGTTTGTTGTGTCAGGTTTAATACTTGTGTCTGGTCACCTGTCTTGTTGTTTAACCTTAAAGTTATAGCTGATAATAACCCCCTCTCCACACACAGACGCTCACTCGGCCCGCTCCGCATGAGGACTCGCTATCTCAAATTTACGGCTTCTGCGGTTTTGTCCTTGTGACATTTAGGTGTTAAAACTGACACTAAACTGATGGAGTGACTAAGCTTTTTGTACAAGGAACTTAACAAAAAACTCAAAATAAGACAGGAACCAAAAGTTGAATAAAATAACATTCAGATAAAAAAAAAAAAAACAAAAAAAAACATATTTTCATTGTGCTTTTGTACTGAATGTCAAAAGGACTGTGATTTGGCCACACGCATGATTAATCGGTGTTGATTTTGCTTTTATACAACATTTCTATGTTATGAATAAATACATTTGTCAAATTTGACATTAAAAAACAGTTCCAAAAAAAGTCAAAGCAGAATCAGTGGTCCAGCACTGAAAAAGCAACACATAGCAGAAACAATTGGTTGCTGAATGAATTATGTTTTGAATCGGCTGAGTGAATGACTCAATGACTCTTTCATAATACAGAAACACACTTATCGCCACCTACTGGCGTAACGACTTAACCTGCAGAAAGAGGCACTGAAAAAAAATCCTACCACTAATGCAGACTCACAGTTTGACTAAATGGCACGTGTCCCCTTCATTGTCTAGTTACTAGTCTGAGAAATGAAAACATTAATAGCAAGTCTAAAATGAGCTGGAAGAGGAAGCATTTGCTTCCAGTTTTTGAGATCTAAAGTGAAGTGTAAATTAAAATGAGATACATTTTTTTTTCTTTTAATAAATGTTCTTCTTCAGAATTAAAATAATTTTTTTTCCCAGGAAAAGAAAAAAAAAAACTTTTCAAAAAAAGTGAATAAGAGTTCTACAACAAACAAAGTGGTAATAACTGTGTTTATGGCAGTTGCACTCTAATGTGGGCTGTTATGATGTTTTACTACTCTGACAAACAGAAATCTTAACACACAAACTTAATAAACTGCAGCTAAGTGTAACAGTTATGGGGGGTATTACCGAGATATACAGCACCATTTATTATTAACTTTACAAAACTGAAAGTTTTTTTTAAAAGGTGAGAGGGAATATATTTCAGAAATAATGTAAAGTTATAAAATGAAGTTTACCCCTATTGGCTGTGGCTCTGCTTCTACTCCTGGAGCGGCTGCGTTGTCTCTGTAGCCTCGTTCGTCCCAGGAGTCTGTAGTAATATCCTGGTCTCCCAGAACCTTTCCGTGTAACACCTGACATAGCTCCGAGCACGCTCCTGTCACACACACGCCTCAAAGTACGGCTCACAAGCACACGCTCAGTCAGCAAAACTTTAAAGATCCCTTCTGTGCGTAAACCCCAAAGTTGCGCATTGACATCCAAAGTATCAGAGGAAATCCATTCCTGCACTCTGGGAAAAGTCCAACTGTAGGATGTTTGCTTTCTCTGTCTCTCTCTGTTTCACTCTGTTGCTTGACTTCTCACTAAGGGGGTAAAGCTCACAATGCTCTCTAGTGCCACATGGTCTCTCTCTGTAACACGCACTCTGTCTCCAAGTAGTAGGAAGGCAGAGGTATGCCATTGAACATAGAGAGAGAGAGAGCCAGAAGACAAAGTTTGCACGAAGAGTTTGTGTGAAAACCAGGGCTGGATCTGGAGTAGGTGGAGCCTATAGGGTGAATTGCATGAAACCTTTCAAGAACCGGTCACATTTTATCCATAATTAAGAAAGAAAAAATATACATTTAAAAAAAAGAAATAAGCTACATAGAGACAATATTCTTATTACCAACGCAATATTTTGCATTGTGCCGTCAAATTCTCATTACCAAAATGTATTTTACTTTTGAGTTTGTGTAATTCTTGATACTGTAATTCAATTATTTTTTATTTAAATAAACATAAAAGCAGTACATCAAATACGACCATGATGTATAAAGCACAATACCATTTTAAAAGAAGTCTCTTTTGCTGACCCATGCTGTAATTATTTGATCAAAAATATAATAAAAACAGAAATATTGTGAAATATTATTACAATTTAAAATAACTGTTCTCTATTTTAATATATTTTAAATGTAATTTATTCCTGTGATGGCAATGATGAATTTACAGCAGTCATTACTCCAGTTTTCAGTGTCACATGATCCTTCAGAAATCATCTGCTGATTTGGTGCTTTGTGGATACCATGATACATTTAACTTAATAAATAGCATAATATATTACATTCATGATACATGTTTGGGAATGAGAATTTGGTGGAAATTGCATTAGTGTCCCAATGTAAAAAATAAATAAATAAAATCTTACTTTTATTTATTTTATTTATTTATTGGCTAAAATGTGGCCTGAGGTTTCATACATTTCATGTGTATAGGTTTATTTATGTGAAATTTAAAAATAAAGAAGTTCATCAGACTTCTGCTTTGAAACAACTGCCTCTCCCTTTCCTATGCAAGTCTACACACTTTGTTGATGACTGAGGATGAGTTTTGGACCATTTCTATTTCCTCATAAATCTGAATTTATTTCCTATTTATGTGGGTCACATTACTATGACAAGCTTAAAATTTAATATAAAGCCAGCAGTTATAAATACTACTCATCTTAATGGCACTTGTCTATAAAAGTATGCAATCTGAAATCTCTTTACTTATTCTGGGCTGTGGTGTCACAGGCAAAAGACAGGGAAAATATACAGAAATTTCATGCTTTGTAGAGCCCTACAAAACAGCCACTGGTAAAACATCTACTATTAGAAATCTGCTATTTCAGATAGTGAAGCTACAGTATGGCATCTACCAGCAGGAGCTAACAGGGCCATGGTAACCAGCCAAGTGATTTTGGGTGAGACAATTGGTACAATAATGGCACTTCACCTTTAAAATTAATGCACAATTAACCTTTACATCTATTCCACAGCTTTTTGAGGTAGCCCATGAGTCTATATTCTACATCAGAGGCCACTCTTAAACATAAGGAGAACATTTGCTAACTAAAAAAAGAAATTCTAAACACACAACTGTGCCTCATAAGTCATGCTTGTATCACAACCACCGTGAACCATCCAGTTCAATCCCATGACATAGGAATTTTGAAAAAACAGTCCAGGTGCAAAGCGAAACCAACCGCATATGCAAGATAAAAGGCTTGGCCAAAGGTTGGAGGTATGAAACCTTTCCAGATGATATCATGAAGCTGTGCCAATAACTTTGTTTTGTCTTAAAACAAATATTGATTTTTTCTACTATAAGCTGGCATGCCTCTTAGACAGATTCCATTATACCGTTTGTGTCAAAGATCAAATCAAGACTGACCCAAATTAAAACCCTGAAGTCCCAATCAAGGCTCTATTCCAATCTTAGAGAAATTCCAGTCCAGGGTTTAGATGTGCATCCTCATAAGGGGCCCAGACTAGCTTCTCCAGACAAGGTTCTCATCGGCCAATGAGGAACCAGTGCTGAGGGTGTGGGTCAAGCAGCTGGAATACAGCAGAACAGATGGACACAAAGACACACAAGCACACTCATTTACAAATGATTTACTATTAATGATTAGAGATTATGACTACAAAAATGTGAAAACACATTCTTGAGAGAATACATAACAAAATAAGTATGTTTTAGTTAAAGGGGCAATTAAACCAAAAACGAACATTCTGTCATCATTTATTCACCATCACATGGTTCCAAACCTGTATGACTTACTTTGTTCTGTGTAACACAAAAGAAGATATTTTGAAGAATATGTTTTTGTCTGTTCATTGAAGGTCAGTGGGATCCAAGAGGAGACATTTCTTTAAAAATACCTTCTTTTGTGTTCCATAGAAGAAAGAAACGCATACAGGTTTTTAAAGACATTAGGGCGAATAAACAATAACACCATTTTCATTTTTTGGGTGAATATCTCTAGGGAAAGACAATATCAGGGTCTCAATATCTGTGAACACAATGCAGCACACGTCGCACCACCTGTTGGTGCGTCTTTGTGAGTAACAGGTCTCTTTCAGGGAAGCTGGATACACAGAACTTCAACTCTCTATTCAATATGCCTATTGTTATCCATTCAACCTTCTTGCTTTCAAACAATTCCCTGCCCAACCCCCTTCTGTTTGACTGCTGTAACTCCCCAGGTGACAACAAGCCCAGTGCCATAAAACAGTCAAACAGAGAATGACACTAAAATACTTCAATACAGCCCTTGTGAAGCCCGAGCATCAGGATTACGGCCGGATATTCCCCCATGTGTCCCTGTAGACTTATTGAAAATATGTAACACACTCATAACAACACACATTGGCCCACTGTTCTTTGCTTGAACAGTGAACACAAGCTGTTTGCTTGGGGTCACACTTGGGGGCAAACTCAGAATCGAGGTCATTTCCTGTTCTCATGACTTTGCTAGACTTAGACATTTGGGACTATTGGGAATTTGTTCACCACAGCTTAATACTGTGCGCATGGGTGTGAGTGTGAGAGAAAAGTGATGGACACTGCAGAACTTTCTAAAGGATTGTATCTCTTGCATGCTCAATCTTGCCCTTCCAGAGGCCATAATAGGAACACGACACACACACACACAGAGATCAGCGAAACACTGAGCTGTTATCTTTGCAGACTTTGAGAACAGTTTTAAAGGGGTAGTTCAGCTAAAAACTGAAATTATGTCATTATTATTAACAATTATTTTTTTTATTAGTGGGATTCAAATTACAATTTTAATGACTTTTTCATAGAACAACAGGTAATTGTGATCACATGGGTTAAGCTCCAAAAATGAGTTTTATTTTTAAGAAATTACTTTTATTCAGCAAGAATGCATTGCTCAAAAGTGACTGTAAAGATATTTATAATGTTTAAAAAAAAAAGAGTTTTATTTTAAATAAATGCTGTCTATTAATTAGAGCTCCACAATTAATCATTAAAAGATCTCGATTCAACACATATGATCTCATTCCTAAATGACAACGATTCAGCTATGTCGACAAAATCACACCAAAACATTCAAATCTGCAATAACGCTACCGCTGAACAGAGAATGCAGTTATCATGTATAGGTATGAAACAGCTTCACAAACATCTTCTTCAAGCTTCTTTTCAAACACACATTATTTCTGTTACAAATATTTAAATGATCAAAGAAGTACTGGGAAAAAAGTTTATAGCTTGGATATAAACACAGATGTCTACGGAAAAGTAGTAACATGGCGTTTCATATAACAAATGCATTAATTACTTCGTTACACCATTAGTAGGCAACAAGTGACTTAAAAGTTAATGTCATTGAATCATTCATTCAGGAGATTTTTTTTTTTTTTTTTCAAAAAAATGCAGATTCATCCAGTAATGAAACAAGTGAAGTATTTGTGAGTCATTAAATCATTCATTCAAGCTGATTTTTTAAAAATAATTCACTCAAATTAAACATTTTAAAAACTGTAGACTGCAGCAATTAACATTTTGTCCAAACCTCTAAATTACACGTTATTTTATTTGGTTGTCTCTTCTGTTCACAATCGCGGGAGAATCATGATCTCTATTTGAAACAAAAAAAAATTTAATTCTCAATTTATCCAGAATTGTGCAGCTCATCAAAAATCCTGAAAAATTGTATCATGGTCTCCACAAAAATATTAAGCATCACAACCATTTTCAACATTGATAATATTAAAAAATGTGTTTAAAAATATGAGCACCAAATCAGCATATCTTTCTAAAGGATCATGCGAGACTGCAGTAATGGCTATTGAAAATGTAACATTTAACGTAAAACATTTACATTTTAAATTTATGTTTTAATATTTTTCAATATACTGTACATGCTGCCACTTGGTAATATTATAAGAAATCATAGAATTAGTTTCCACTGCTATGCCGATGATACTCAGTTACATATTTTATCATGACCAGATGAAATCTCTATGGCTGCCCCCTAATAGTCGACTAACCATTAGTCGACGAGAAGAGGCTTAGTCGACAAAAAAAAAAAAAAAAAAAAAAAAAAAAAATGTATTAGTCGCTTAATCGCAATAAAAAAATAAAATTAAAAAATATATATATAAAAAAAACTCCACAGGAAATGGCGAAGTAACGCAGTCTGTGACAGACAGATCATTAACAGCTGGTCTAAATGGTAAATACTACAGTACATCGAGCTGGACATCCAAACGCTCATTCATTGACCTCAAATATGGCTTATCATATGAAACATGTACGTAGCAGCAACTTTACATGGCCGCTCACTTTAGCGTTAACCTAGAAAAATGTGGGCTATTCAAGAGTTTGTGCAGAGTGTGAAAGCTGAATAGTAGCACGCTTACAGCGTGACGGCTAATCTTGGAGGCGTCGGTGAGATCACTTGCACTTAAAATAAATATTAAAATAAATATTCTCAGGTTATGTAATCCGTATGAAACACGTGCATATAGGCGCTCCATTACTGAGGAGATGACGAGTCAACATCGTCAACTTCATCTCTGCAGCCGAAAATACAGAAAAAAATAGTTTATCAATTAATTATTAAAATGTTAAAGCAGTCTCCTTGCCGTTTTTCCTGTCAGTGGGCTGTGGCAAGCTCAATGTGTGCGCTTGAATGCTGATTAGGCTATGTAGGCATTAAAGGCTCTTTATTATGATTTATATTTTTTATTAATAAAAATGCTATTAGTCGACTAATGCTTAAAATGAACGACTACTAGTCGACCAGAAAAATCTTTAGTCGAGGGCAGCCCTAGAAATCGCTAAACTATACAAGTTGACAGTGTGTTAAAGATATAAAATACTGGATGACCTGTAATTTTCTTCTGTTAAATTCAGATACAGTAAGACTGAGGTATTACTTAATGGACCAAAAACCTGTACACAGAATCTCTTAGAATACAATTTGCATTTCAAAGGATGTAGTGTTACTTCATCCTCTACAGTAAAAGACTTGGGTGTTATGTTAGATACTTGTCCTTCAAAAATCTTATTTCACATTACACCAATTTTATGATCTCTAGTTACCTATTAAGTTCTGTATCAATTATAAAGTATTGCTACTGACCTATAAGGCCCTAAATGGTTTAGCTCCTGTGTATTTAACCATATATGTACATGTATACTGTATGTACATTTATGAAATATATAACTTGGACACAGTCACCTCTGATAACAGAATAGATCACTCTAAATTGTAATACAGACACGTGCATTTTCTGTAAAGCTGCTTTGAAATGATACATATTGTGAAAAGCACTATGCAAATAAATGTGAATTGAATTTTCACAGTATTACAGTTTATGTTTTTTTTTTATTAAAAAAAAAAAGAAAAAGAAAAAGAAAAAAGTAGCCTTGGTGAGCAAAAGAGACTTCCTTCATAAACATTTAAAAAATCTTACCTACCCCAAACTTTTGAACGACAGTGCAAGTTGAAAAATGTTAGTAATTTAGCTGTGACCAGATCATTGAGTCAGTGAGTTGAAACTGAGATCCAAAACTAATCATTCTTCAGAGTTGTTTCAAATCAAACTGAACAGAGAAATTCCACACACTTTTGATCATAATTTCTTTTCACTGAAAGTCAATGTCATTTTTTTATTCTTTTTTATGTGCTTTATTATTCTTCAGTGTGTATGTGTGTGTTTGAGGAAGGGAGTTTTGTTCAGGAAAGAAAGCATAAAGTTTTAGGCTGGTCTGATTGGTCTCTAGCTATCTGGCCTTGTATGTGAAGAGTATCAAAAGATCTACTTCACCAAAGAAAAGTAAAAGACAAGCAGAATGAGAACAGACTAGGAGAAGACACATCTGTGCTGAAAAAGATTAGCCATTCATCTTTCTATTGACAGTCTGTTTCAGCCACACACACTCACTCTCTCTAACAAAAGCTGCAAAAGGAACAAAAGGCCATAACATCACCAAAAGATCCAAAGTAGGACATTTTGGGATAAAGTAGACAAAAGAACGGATAAAAACTTCAAACTTTAGAGCAACCATTTCAAGTGCTATAATGGCTCAATATGATTTTAAACAGTCTCAATGTTCAATGTTCATATTCACTAAGTAAGTGATGAACAAATAAATTAAACACAACAAACCAACAACAACAACAAAAAAAATCATGTTCACTTTGTTGATCTGTATTAAAGGGACAGTTTACCAAAACAACAACAACAACAACAACAACAACAACAAACTGAAGACTGAAATATTTTGAAGAATGTTGACAACCAAACAGTTTTGGTGATCATTGACATTTTTCAAAATATCCTCTTTTGTGTCCTTTTTAAGACAAAAAGTCATACAGGTTTGGAACGACATAAGGGTCAGTATATGTTGACAATTTTTCATTTTGGTATGAACTATCCCTATAACTTGTTGCTTTAAAGGTAGAACTTATATATATATATATATATATATATATATATATATATATATATATATATATATATATATATATATATATATATATATATATATATATATGTATGTATTTGGGGTTTTGGTAGATTCTTTACAGGCAGTCAACAGATAGGTGGAATTCAGGGTGATTGGGACACTTTTTACAGTAGTCGACAGTAGAACTTATATGAGTATATGGGGTTTTTGGTAGTTTCTTTACAGGTAGTTGACAGATAGGGTGAATTCAGGGTGATTGGGACACTTTTGCCATTGAGATGACTTGGAAAAAGTGTCCCAATCAACCTGCATGTACCCTAACTTTGAGTAGCCATGTAATAAGTGAGATAATGTATAGCCAAAATAACTCCCTAAAAGTGAGTCCTAACACAAAGCAGAGAGTTTTATTTTACCGTACATGTTCCTTTACATATACAGTAAGTTGCGGTAGAAATTCCCCTACACACCTGACAAGCTAAACGGGGCGTCTGCACTTCGACACCTACAAATTTATACTCTAGGCGTCTCCACTTTGACACCTGTTTCGAGTCGGACGATGTCTCGTCCCTTATGAACACAAACACTTGGGAATAAGATCTTTAGTGTTCCTGCTGCACAGCAGTAATCCGACAAGACTCCAGACAATGCCTTCAATATTCTTTAATCATGGCAGGATCTCAGACCAGTTTTAGAGACAGTCCCCCGAAAAAGAGTACAACCGTTTTTATAAAAAAGGAACATGATAAAGGTGACATAATTCATTAACATGAATTGTACATATGTAGATGTAGATTGTTCTAAATATGTATAATTCATTGTTATAATTATTAGGTAGAAGCAAAACTGAAGACCTCAATCATGAGATTGATCATACAGTACATAACAAAACTGGACATACATCTATTTTTATTTCTCCTTTTGTTATTTTCAGACACAGTAATTTCGGCCAAAGTGTTAGAGACATTCAGTATCAAGAGCATATATAAATGTTAGCCCTGTGATGAAAGGAATGTTTAGTTATGATGAATTAAAATGAAATTTAAAATTAAAATTTCTTCCACAAAGTCCAGATTTGACTCCCAACCAGAAGAATCCAACAATATGTTGAGAAATCACAACTGCACACACAAAAACACTAAAAAGTGAAGAACAGGGACCGAAAGAGATGCGAGATAGAGAAACGAGCTGGTGGAAAACACATGAAAGAAGCAAAATGTGAAGAGGGGAAGTTCAAAGAGAGAAACAAGGGGGCAATGAGAGGGTGAGAGGTTGAAAGAGTGGGGATTGCTATAAGAGCATTCCTTTTCTCACCCCACTCTATAATGAAAAACAGCACAGACTGTACTGACAACTTCAAGAGCTCTCTTTCTCGAACACACACTGCAAATAGCCTGAAACCGTGTGCCCCCACACACCGTGTTATTTAACCGCCACAGTGGAAAGAACAAAGGTAGAAAATGGGTGGAGGAGAGGTATGGATAACATATAACTCATGTGCTCTTCAAAGAACGTGAAAGAAAGACAACCGGGAAAATGAGGTGAGACGAGATAGATTCATGTGTGCGTCTACATACACTAACTCCTAATGGTTTCCTGTATGTGCTGCGGTGTGTGGCCGCACTCCACAGAGGAAGGCAAGTCAACTTTACTGGTTAAGTTAGTTAAAAAGCCTGGTAGGTAAACCAGCATCCAAAATACAATGCTAATAAGCAGCAATGCTGGTTGTTTCAACAGCAACTCACAACTACCACCACTAATTCTCAAACATACCTGCTGACATTATTAGATTTGAAGTAAAACATGATATATCAGCATTTCAAATAGTGAGGATGTCCTCATAAGTTGGTTTTTGACATGTTTTTGAGGATGTTTGTTTTTAAACATTTGGCCCTCAGAGGTATAGTAAACCCTTTACCCAACCATATGGCTTTGGGTAGAGTTTGTGTAATGAATATACAGACATTTGTTCTGGTCGTGTTTTAAAAAATTATTATTATTATTACTACATAACTGGAGAAGACGTTGGAAGATTCTCCACTGTGCACACAGCGCCATCTTCTGGAGAAAAAAAAAAGTGTGCTTGATTAAGCCAAAAACACACACAAAGCAGATCTGCACACTCCAACACACACCTGCGGATCATTATTTTGCCCTTTTGTTATAAACGTTTGTTATTTAGTTTGTAAATGACTGTTTCTGGGTATTGTTATGCTTACTGTATAGTATGTTGTCATCAAAAACAGAACAGGAAATTACAGGAACAAATATGTAGCCTGAAGATTTAGCTTACGCAATTTAAACATGCACACACAATGATTTGAAATAAGCGGAGCTGAAAAATAAGGCTAAAGATTATCAAGAGCTGACCTGAATCGCTGACCTGATTCAACCGATGATTGCACTGGACAGCGTATTTAATGCAGCCATCTGAGCAGGTTATGTGTGCCATAATACAGTCAAACAAAGAATCTCACTAAAATACTTCAATTCAGCTCTTGTGAAGCCCAAGCATCAGGATCAGGAGCAGCAGTTTTTCCATTACACTACCATTCAAAAGTTTGGGATCAGTATTTTTTTTTTTTTTTTTTTTTATATCAGTACTTCAGCAAAGAATCCTAAAAACTATGTAAAACCATTTTTAACATTAATAATAAAAATAAATGTTTCTTCAGCACCAAATCAGCATATTAGAATGATTTCTGAAGGATCAAAAAAAAAAAAAGAAAAAGAAAAAAATACATTAAAAAGGTGAAATGCTTTTCTAGTACAAATTTACTTGGGATACAAGCACCAATCTGCACGTTTTCCTTCACCACTAGAGGGCACCATGAAAAATGTGTGCATCTGACTGAGTGTGCCAAGGTTCTCAGAGTTTGGCTGGTTAGTATGGATCCAAGGGGAGTCACTGCAATTAAGAAGAATGGGAATGGATAGCTTACGGATAGCTTTCTCCATGTATTACAGACTGGTCTGTGTTCACATGGAGAAAAGCTCTGCGGTCTAGAAAACTGAAATGTACCAGCTAGTGTCTTCTCCCCCTCGTTGTTTCCTAGCTACAGTGGTGAACAGCTGCCACTAGCGCTACAGTGATACTCACACTGAAATCAAGCAGAAATCAAAGGAGGCAGAACTGAACTCAAACCAATTTACCAAATGTGAAAACTTACAGCAGTTCAAGTGCTGTCTTAAGATTGAAAGAAAGTGTGTATATCTGATCTGTATCTATCTAATAAACAGGTGTCCCTTTCTCACTCTTGACTGCCTGTCTGTTATAATCAGATATAGTGAATAATTTATCAGGATAAAAATCATCTTCATCTCCGCTCTTGACCTTTATGTAATGTTCAAATCCACCCTTCCTTTCTCAGGCTTTTATTTTAAGACCTGTGCCATTAATCAGTTCTCGCTCATCCCGGTTCCTCCCGCGTGATATGATGCTGTATATCTGTCACAAAGAAAGTCCAAACTTCACCTATGATCAGCACAATCCTGATTCAATAAAAACAAAACCTTGGAATGGGAGAGAAAATGTATTAAACCAGTGTGGTTTCTTAGATATGCTTCAAATATCTTGTTCATAGTGAGTGCATATGGCCTTCAAACTAACAATACTAATAGTAATAATTTTATGATAATAAAAAGAATAAAAACGCACCTTTAAAAACCTTTAAAGGTGCCCTCGAATGAAAAATTGAATTTATCTCGGCATAGTTAAATAACAAGAGTTCAGTACATGGAAATGACATACAGTGAGTCTCAAATTCCATTATTTCCTCCTTCTTATATAAATCTCATTTGTTTAAAAGACCTCTGAAGAACAGGCGAATCTCAACATAACACCGACTGTTACGTAACAGTCGGGGTGTACGCCCCCAATATTTGCATATGCCAGCCCACGTTTCCAACATTATAAAAGGCATTAGACAAGGGCAGCCAGTATTAACGTCTGGATGTGCACAACCAAATCATCAGACTAGGTAAGCAAGCAAAGAACAATAGCGAAAAATGGCAGATGGATCAATAATAACTGACATGATCCATGATAACATGATATTTTTAATGATATTTGTAAACCGTCTTTCTAAATGTTTTGTTAGCATGTTGCTAATGTACTGTTAAATGTGGTTAAAAGTTACCATCGGTTATTACTGTATTCACAGAGACAAGAGAGCCGTCGCTATTTTCATTTTTAAACACTTGCAGTCTGTATAATGCATAAACACAACTTCATTCTTTATAAATCTCTCCAACAGTGTAGCATTACACGTTAGCCACGGAGCACTATCAAACTCATTCAACATCAGAAGTAAACAATATAACAGTATACAATACTCACATAATCCGACGCATGCATGACGAACACTTTGTAAAGATCCATTTTGAGGGTTATATTAGCTGTGTAAACTTTGTTAAGGCACTGTTTAAGGCAAACGCGAGCTCTGTGGGCGGAGAGCACAGGATTTAAAGGGGCCGCAGCATAAAATCGGCGCGTTTATAATGATGCCCCAAAATAGGCAGTTAAAAAAATTAATTAAAAAAAATCTATGGGGTATTTTGAGCTGAAACTTCACAGACACATTCAGGGGACACCTTAGACTTATATTACATCTTTTAAAAACATAATCTAGGGCACCTTTAAGTTGCATTAATCAACGTGCATATAATAGGGCTGAAACGATTAGTCAACATTATCGACAACGTCGACAATAAAAAATTGTCGACAAATATTTTTGTTGTCGAATAGTCTCTTGATCTCATAAGACCTATTTGAAGGGCCTGCAATAACGCGGTGTAACCAGTGGGGCGCTGTAGCGCAATACTGTAATGCAGCCCTCCCGGATCCAATCCAATAAAAGAAGTCAGCGCTTTGGAGAGCATAGTGCAAACGAAGTCGAACCCGTGAAATGTGGGAGATTATTAACATAGCATAAACATAACAAACATAACGTTTAGCATAACTGCAGAATACGGTCATGCAGGGACACCAACTCTCATTCAAACTCACTGTTCTCACTCCACACGTTCATTTTCTCACACAGTGAAAGATGCATCGCAGAGCAAAGAGGACAGACAACGCACCGACAGATCAGGTTACTTTTGATATAAAACTAAGTCTAAGCTTTTAAATTCAGTCAATATTACTACGGGATTCAAACAATACTTGTGGTGGTGACGCTGTTTAACGTTGTGTGGCAGATCGCTGTAACACCTCGGTTCAAGCGGCATGTGAACCTATTCCTCTCTATTACAGCGCGAAATAAACATGAATGAACATCAAAAAGTACTTACTGAACTTACTGAAATGAATCCATCTCTATTGTAATCACTTAATCGGAGTTTTAACCGCAGAAAGAAGTCAATAAAACTTGCAAACAAATATATCACACAAAATGTAACATTTACCTCAGGAAAGCCATTTAATGACCATAAACTCGATAGTTTGTGTGTGTGTGTGTGTGTGTGTGTGTGTGTGTGTGTGTGTGTGTATATATATATAATATATGTGTATATATATATATATATATATATATATATATATATATATATATATATATGTGTATATATATATATGTGTATATATATATATGTATATATATATGATATATAATATGTGTGTGTATGTATGTTGTTGTTTCATTTTTCAAAAAAACCCCACATAATTACATTATATTTTTTTAACCTGAAGGATATTGGTCTATTCAGTTGGCTTGAAAATGATTAAAAATACACTTTTAAAAGCTGAAGTGATTTCCTTGTTTTATTTACTAGTTAAAGTACAGTATAACTCAATATTTTAACTAATTGCTAAAGTAGAATAATCGAACAAAGCTTACTGATTAAAGGTGATAGAGAGGATTTTTTCGTCGACTGAGAATCCAAAGACTGTTACTGAGTTTTTGAAATGAGCGCATGCGTAAGAACAACCCCCCTCCTTCACAGCACATTTCAAAGGAACGCCTCCCAAAACTCGTGCACGAGTAGTGGAATACGAGTGTTTACCACCGGCATTTGCTGTGTCGTGTATTTTGGATTCATTATGTCGGACTCACCGCAGGTAACTCATAATCTGCAGTTGTTACTCCTGTCTCCTGACAAAAACATTGCATGCGGAGCCTGCGGAGTGTGGAAAGGTACTGGAGCGCGCAGCCGCGCTCATCTCTCACAAGGAACGTCACGGCAGTGATTGACAAGCCAGAGGGCCAATCGTTTACGCAATGATCGTGTAAACGATTGGCTGATGTTTTTAAGGCCCTACCTCGTGCACAGATGATGTATATTAATATTATTACTTTCAGTGCACCTAATAAATAGTCTTTTATCAGTAAGTAAAGACAGTTTCAAGTAATATTGCAAAAATGTATAAAACAAAACATCCTCTTTAGCACCTTTAATCAGTGCAATAATCGATGATTAGTCGATTAATCGTTCTAATAATCGATAGATTAATCGATTATCAAAATAATCGTTTGTTGCAGCCCTAGCATATAATCAACGACATCTATTATTAGTCAAAAATTCATCAAATGGAGAGATGCATTTTAAAATGGTATCAGAGCTCTCTTTATATTTTGGATAGTTGTTGAATTATGTGATGTGATGCGCTCATAAACTGCTCATCAAACATACTCAAAAAAGCATACATGGGTTCTGCAACAGATTTATGTGCTTCCTTGCTTGATAATCCTGTTTGTTTCTTTGCTGTTGTTGTCTCGCTGTGAAGTAGCAAACAAATCTGTTTATCAATCCCCATTACCAAGGAAAAGATAAAAGTGAATTTATGTGTGTATCAGAACATACAAACAGAGAGATTAACCTGCAGGAAGCCATCGTGTGTGTGTGTGTGTGTGTGTGTGTTCCTATAAAAGAAAAAAAAAATGACAATAAACCCCTAATCCACTGACATATTTATGGAGGCAGCTGACACAGTTTTCCCCGCACAGTCTTCCCAAAGAATTTGCAATGTTTTGAGGAGGCGTTTTAGGCGGCCAACTCTTAAGTATTTCACTCTTATAGAAACAGCTTCACATAATACCAATAACAAGTACACTCTTAGTTATGTTTGACAGCCCATTATTTTATATATACATATTATATATATATTTGTAGAATGATAAATTTGCGATGGTCACAAATATGTGCAATATTTCAAGAGTTGTTATGAAAGGAACAAAATAAAAACAGTTGCAATCACAATACGGATGATCACACAGATTGTAATTTATATCTATTCAATAACTATAAGAGAGAAAGCAGAAAAGAGGAAGTAGCAAACACATTTCTGCTTATTTATTTAAAAACACTGAGCAGCAGTATACCTTGTGCACATGAACATGTCATGCACAATTCAAAGACCTTTACTCTTGTCAGTATCTTTGAAATTTTAATTACTTATCTCTTCCCAGAGCAATTATTTTATCTTAAGTTTATTCATCTGCCTCTTTTCTTTATGCAAATAAGGTTGAGAGCTTTGATAATCTGAGTCATCATGTATCAATATCTCTGACAGATTGTTATGCAATGCTCTGCAATACAGCAACAATCCTAAACGTGCTCACAGACACTCTTACACTCACATGCACACTCAAACAAACATGTGAGAGGAGAAAAGACAAACATTGCATCACACACACACACACACACACAGATCCTCGAGTAAATCAAATTATGGTCCTTATAAAACTGGAGAGAAAAGTAAGATGCAGAGGTGTACTGTTTTATATCCTTGGTAAGAAGCACAAAATAAAAGAAATTTTATTGTAGGTCTATAAAAATGTTGGCCAGTTCAGTCTTGTGATTTAATGCTATTTCCAAATGGTACCTGCTATAGTTACGGTTTAAAGATTATTTATAACTTTGGTGCTTAAAAACAGGCAACAATACAGCACAGCCTCATCATTTTTCACATCAGGGAATATTAGATTTATAGAGACATGTTAAGGACTTTTTCCCCATCAGACATACTGTCTGTTTGCAGGTTTCAAAAGCCAGTAAAATTAAAATGAACTTTAGATGCACTACTCTTAAAACAGTTGTGTTGAAACTGAAATGATGGGACTGGAAACCGTGCACAATAACAGACTGAATGAATAGAAGCACTGAGTCATTATCGTGACCAGCATTGTCACATGCTTGAGTCACTGATGAAGTTCAGACAGAAAGAAAGATCTGGTCACATTGATGATGGCAACAAAATCACTGATGTCATTGTGTAAGTATTCACAAACAAGCACTGAATGATTGAGAAATGTTGAGAAAGAGAGATACTGGTACTGGTTCTGAAAAATAAACATATGATCTTTGCTTTTCAGCACTCTGTAAACAAATCTAAATCAGACTCTCTTATTAAAAATTACTATGGCAATGAAGTATATAACGGGCAACTAATAGAGAATCTGCAATACCATATATTCCACAATATATTGTTGAGGCTATTTGTGGGAAGTGAGTGCTGTCACTTGTTAGAGCTAACTGAAATTGATTTTCTTTCTTTCTTTCTTTCTTTCTTTCTCTCTCTCTCTTTCTTTCTTTCTTTCTTTCTTTCTTTCTTTCTTTCTTTCTTTCTTTCTTTCTTTCTTTCTTTCTTTCTTTCTTTCTTTCTTTCTTTCTCTTTCTTTCTCAATTGCCAAACAGTGGCCTAAGTTTTTGTTTATTGTATGTACAGTATCCCAGCTTTGGGTAACTTAAAGGGTTAGTTCACCCAAAAATGAAAATTATGTAAGGTAACACTTTACTTGAAGGGGTGTGCATAAGACTGACATGACACCTTCATAATTATGACATGACACATGTCATGAATATGAAGGAGGTTTTATGCATGTTTATGACAAAGATGACATTGTTTGAGATGTCCGAGTTATGACAACTTGACATAAACCAATACATCATAACCTGTCAGTGTCTTTGTCATGACAACTTGACATTATTTAGCTTTATGGGTTAACATTACATTTAACTGTCATGTGGTTGGTTTTGACAATGGCTGTCATGAGGCCATTATAATAGTGTCATAAATATGTATCTTGAGCTCAAGTACAGTGGTACAAATTGAACTTGTCATTAAAATGTCATTAAGTGACAATACTCTGACAAATAATTTTATAACAGCATCATGAATATTTTTCATTTCATTTTTTTTAAGTTTCCTCCAACAGAAGGTCAGATAATAGACCATTTCAAACTTCTTAAAAAAATGACACCGTTATAAAATAATGGTAACACTTTATTTTATGGTCTTTTAACTAGTTGCTTATTACTATTAGCATGCATATTACTAGAATATTGACTATTTATTAATAATTATTAAGCACATATTAATGCCTTATTATGCATGACCTTATTCTAGATTC
Source organism: Megalobrama amblycephala (assembly GCF_018812025.1). Taxonomy (NCBI): domain Eukaryota; kingdom Metazoa; phylum Chordata; class Actinopteri; order Cypriniformes; family Xenocyprididae; genus Megalobrama; species Megalobrama amblycephala. The sequence goes on from NC_063047.1 coordinate 24,474,213, forward strand.
TTAATCCTACCCAATACCTAAACTTAACAATTAACTATATTTAGTTAATGTTAAAAACCAAAGTAGTTTAAGTTTGATAATTACTCTGCTATGTCATGTTTATGACAGGTTATGTTGTCTTGGTAATGTCAAGTTGTCATGACAAAGACACTGACAGGTTATGATGTATTGGTTTATGTCAAGTTGTCATAACACAGACATCACAAACAATGTCATCTTTGCATTAAAAATGACATAATTGAGTGAATGACACTTAATGACAGTTGTCATAAACATGCATAAAACCTCTTTCATATTCATGACGTGTCATGTCATGATTATGAAGGTGTCATGTCAGTCTTATGCACACCCCTTCAAGTAAAGTGTTACCTTATGTAATTTATTACTCACCTTCATTTTGTTCTACACCCTTAAGATCTTTGTTCATCTTCGGAACACAAATTAAGATATTGTTGATGAAATCCGATGGCTCAGTGAGGCCTCGATTTAGAGCAAAGCCATTCAAACTCTCAAGGTCCATAAAGGTACTAAAAACATATTTGAAACAGTTCAGGTGAATTGAGTGGTTCTATCTTAACATTATAAAATGATAAGAATACTTTTTGAGCACCAAAAAAAAAAAAAACTAACGACTTTTCAGCAATATCTATATGGGCCGATTTCAAAACACTGCTTCATGAAGCTTCTGATCTTTATGAATCTTTTGTTTCAAATTAGTGATTAGGATCTCCTATCAAATGGCTAAACTGCTGAAATCACGTGACTTTGGCGCTCCGATTTACTGATTCAATTCGTAAAACTCTGAAGCAGTGTTTTGAAATCGGCCCATATAGATACTGCTGAAAAGTCGATAATTTTTTTTTTTGGGAGCACAAAAAGTATTCTTGTCATTTCCTAAAATGAATATAGAACCACTGAAATCACATGAACTGTTTCAAATATGTTTTTAGTAGCTTAATGGTCCTTGAGAGTTTGAATGGCTTTGCTCTCAATAGAGGCCTCTCTGAGCCATCGGATTTCATCAACAATATCTTGATTTGTGTTCCGAAGATGAACAAAGGTCTTACGGGTGTAGAACGACATGAGGATGAGTAATAAATGCATTATTTTCATTTTGGGGTGAACTAACCCTTTAAGCCCTATTTGGACAGGACTAGTTTTCTAAATGACATTTGAGTTAACATTCTTATCACTCAACGTCTGTGATTTCATTTAAGCCGCGCACACACTTAACGATTGTAAGGCCGATTATGAATGTAAATTGATACTTATGACTGATCGCGCTCAAACGCGCCCAGTCAGAGCCAGTTGCGTTCAGTCTGCGATTACAGTCGGTGTTCAAATTCCATGTGTAAGTATATAAATTGTCTCCAGTCGAAGGAAACAATCGGTATGTGTGTTCAGTTCAGTCTTAGAATGTTTCAGCTAATCGTTAGGTGTGTCCCCGGCTTTACCGATTTGGATGGGTCTACCATCTCTGTGTTTATTACAGAGGTGGGAGTGTGTGTTTTCTAGATGTGGGCATTGCAGAAGGTCATCTGCTGTGCTTGATTTCTTAGAGGACCGCAGAGTTTGCCGAAAAACAGTAGGTAATTTGCTCTTGGTTGTGTCAGAAAAACACAGACTTGGCAGATTTGGATGGGATTAAAATTGCAAAGAATGTCTATGAATGTTTCGCCCTGGAAATCTAGTCCTGTCCAAACAGGGCTTTAGTTTATATTTTTTTAAAGTTTAGATTTTTATATTTTAGCTCTAAATTAGAGAACAAGAGTTGATCTCAACCATATTGTTTATCATATACAGAATCTTGGATAAATATTAATATAGTCTCACTCTAGTATTAGATCACAGAAAATTTCAAAGTCTTGCAAATTATTTAAAGTAAAAAGCAAAAGTTCTGCTGCATATAAATATTTCACCTTGATGTATTTTTTGGGGGGAGGAAGTTAAGAAGACCTCAAACAGCTCGGCAGAAGCCTGAAATGATACTGCCCCATTTGTCTTCAGCTGTACTCTGATTCACAGTGACCCTACACAGTGTTCACCTCTCCCTATACACTCAAAAGGGTTCAGTTCACGTCACAAAATCTGTTCACTTGGATTAACCTGCACTGCCACCAAACACTTGAGTCACACAGATTACTGGTTTTAATAGATTAACATTATACTGATGTGGTGTGAATAAAAATAACTTGCATAAATAAATAAATATGAATAAATAAAAAGGCACTTCCATATATATGAATGAACTTGTATAAAAATACAAATGTAATGTACATAAAAAAAATGTTATTATATTCTTAAATATAAATATAAACCCTTATATTAAGTGATAAATGACTTTTTTAACAAAAAAACTTTTAGCCAAACTTCATTTAGTTAAAGTAAATGAGTAAATGTTTATCTCCATTTCCTGTAAAGTATTACTGCATATCAATGTACACTTGTTCCCTATGCCATCTATAGTGTCTTTTGGACTGAGTATACATGCTCCCTATGATTTGGTATCTCACTAAAGATGGTCAAACACCCTGTGAAGTCAACTTCATAAGATCTATACTGGCCGAATGGAATATACCCTTTCTTTCACGATAGTAACATACTATTGTCACAGCTCATAACACGCCACATACTAATATGTGTTTGACTGTACAGCTGTTTGGGTGGGTGTGTGTGTGTGTCTCTACGATGAAGGAAGTCTGAGGGCACAAGTGGAAATGATGCACATTCTTTAGTTTTCCTGTTGTGACCTAACATTTGTGTGTGTGTATGTGATAAAATGTAAAGAATGTCAGAATATGTGTGTCAGAGCTTGTCCCTGGTGCTTTTAGAAGTGCTGTTTGCATCTGTTTGCAACATTATTGTGTGTTTGGGAAGGAGAGGGTGTGTGTTCTCCTAAATAACCATAAGCTATTGAACTTGATTTTATGAAGTAGAAACACTCCTTAAGGAACAACAACAGACTAAATCCACACTCTGATGGTCATTACTGAGTCAGAAACGTGTGTCGAAAGCTGTACTGTATGTGTTGAATGAATGAACCAGACATGAATATCTTTTCCTGTTTTGGTCAAGAACAAACACACATGGCATTGTGTTTGTGTGGATGCCTAGGTCACAGGGTCAAGCACACGTCACTCACAGCATGACACATCTCAGCAGTGACCAGAGCTTCCCCTGCCTCCCTCACAAGCTGTTACTATGACAATGACAAACAATCTGTATTTGAGCTGCTAGGGAAACTTTGTAGAAAGTCCCTTGGTTTTTGGTTCAAAAAGAAAGAAAAAGAAAGAAAAAGAAGGATACAAATGTGTTTATATTTCATATCTTGATGATGTAATTTGTTAAAATGACACCTGTCGTCATTAGCTCCTGTGTGACTAACTCTTTCATAATAGCCCTGTGTAAGCGGCACTTCATTAACAGATTCCGTTTGACCAATCATGAAAGGATCAGATGGCCAACTGATTGTTTGAAACTAGTAGAGAACAATGAGCATCCTGTTTTACACACACAGCTTGCCTTTTCCAGTCATGTCTACAAGAAGTAGACTGAAGAAGTGATTGTGAAGAATGACAAATTTAACTGCCATCACTCTGCTCTCTTTATCGGTCAACATTAACAAGGCAAGTCTGGACACAGTACAAAAAAATAAACATATTACTGTATGTAAATTACTAAAATGACAACACATGAAAACAAGGCCCACTTGCACCTAGGATTAACACATTAGCTTTTTAAATCTGGATAGTATTTTGATATTTTAAGACAGATTACATTTACACCTTGCATTAGGTTTCATTAGTTAAGTACATGTTGAAAAACACTGATGCCCTTTTCAAAATGGTTTTATTATGGTTTATTGCTAATAGGGACTAGAAGTGAAGGGGAGAAAAGGTTTAGGCATCCTTGAGAAAAAAAAAAAAAGGGAGAAAGACATGAGAGAGGATTTGAGGAGAGCAATGAGAGAATTAAAGTGTCATGCAGTTAAATAATTAATGAGATACTGTTCATTAAATCAAGTTACCACAGCACAAGACGGTGTCGCTTTTTTCGTGTTAGCAGAGCAGAATACAAAATAATAATAATAATTATTACCTGCCAAACAGAGCATGGTTAAACTAAAGTTCTTATAATAAAGACTAAAGTTTTTGTAATATCAATGTCACACTGATACTACAAAGCAAATGTTTCACAATAGAATATAAATGCATCTCGGATTGTAATTTACTGATCCGTTTTAGTAGCTCAAACAGTACAGCATGCTGCTAGCAACAACAAGGTCAAGGGTTTGACTATCACAATCCAAGAAAAAAGTATTTTGAATTCACTGTACACTACCGTTCAAAAATTTGGTTTCAATAAGATTTATTTTATGTTTTTAAAAGAAGTTTCTTATGCTCACTAAGGTGCATATATTTGATCGAAAATACAGTGAAAGCAGTAACATTGTGAAATACATTACGATTTAAAATAACTGTTTATTATTTTAATATATTTAAAAATGTAATTTTTTTTCTCCAGCAGCTATTCTTCCAGTGTTCTGTGCAGTGTCACATGATCCTTTAAAAATCATTCTAAAATGCTGATTTGGGGAGGAGCATTTTCAGATTTTGATTAAATATTACAAAGCCCAACACTTGCACGGATGAATTGTTCACCACAAAACTAGCAATTTGAGCTAACAAAATAAATAAGGTCAATTTTGATTTCATATGTACTTTAATGCATCCTTGCTGAATAAAAGTACTGACCCCAAACTTTTGAACAGTGGTGTAAGTCACTTTGAATAAAAGCCTCTGCCAAATGCACAAAAATGTAATTCAGCCATCGGAAATGCATATTGGTACCATGTGTAAGGTCTCTAAGTGGAGCGGGACGCCTGACCAATCAAAGGCTTCACAGCCACAGTAAAAATTTCAGGACCGGTGCGGGTCATAGTGAGAGGTTGAGCTCTGACTGACAGAAGCAGTGCTGAAAACAGACATGCAGAGAAGGGGATGAGAGAGTTTCGCCAGCAGGAGGAGAAATAATGTGACGGGAGAGAAATGAAGGCAGTTAACATTCCACAGGTAAAGTCCCCTACTGAATAAACCCAGAGAGTCTGTCCTGTCATAACTCACACGAGGGAAAAGTCACAAAGCGTTTGAGACAGGCGTTTTGCAAGTGAAATGAGAATGTCTTATCTAGTCACTCTTTTTGAGGATCTGGTTATTAATTTTCATTCATACCTTCCCCTATTCAGACCGTGATTGACCGTACATATTGTCACAGCTGTGGCGGTATCGCATTATGCCGCGGAGACTGTTGTTCTTACTCACTGGCTTCCTGTCTGTCTCTTTTGTTTTATTCTGGTACAACAGGCTAAAATTAAGGATTAGCTGTTAGACAACAGCTAGTCATATCTGGACAGGCATGGAACCTAGTTGAAAACATGAAATCATGCAAGGAAAGGAGTACTGCAGTGTGATTCATTTCAGCACGGCTGTTACCAAGCATTCTAACATTCCCAAAAAGCCCGGTTCCAGGCAATGGCCAGTGTGGGGCCCCTAGTGCAGTGAACCCTGGTAATCCCTGTGCACTCAAGGCCCACTTCCTTCCCTTCAGCTGCAGCCTCACTCCCTGCCCTGTCTCAGGCTATTAATAGAGCAACAATGATCCATGAATACAGTCCTGCATGGAATTCCCTGCAATGGTGGACAGACTGGTTTGCATTTTAGGTATATCGAAGGCAGTCATAAACATATGTAGAAAGCATTGGTGTGCTTTCATGTTACTCTAATTTGACAGACTTGCACATGCACATACTGGTACTGTATATAAGGAGGCTATGGTAATATTGCTAAAAAATAGGGTTAGAGTTAAAAATAAAACAATAAAAACTAAAAATCAATTATAAACATTATAAAGTACAGCATTAAAACTGGATATTCATTTTTGAAATTTGCTAAAGATTTAATTTAACAGTAAATTATTAGTGTTTGACATTAAGTGAGCTCAAGTTACAGTAGATGACAGAGAAGTTAAGCTAAATGTAAAAATAGGAGAAATGAAAATGAACAAATTAAAGACACATTATGGCCATATTCCAGGATGACAATGTCAAGATTCAACAGGCTCAAATTGTGAAAGAATGTTTGGGAGGGAGCATGAAGAATCATTTTCACACATGAATTGGCACCTCAAACTCCTGAACTTAGTTTCATTGAAAGTCTTTGGGATGTGCTGGAGAAGACTTTACAGAGTGCTCACCTCTTGCATTGTCAATACAAGATCTTGACCAAAAATTGATGTACCTAAATAAATATTGTGACGTTATTTCCATAAAGTGGTGCATACATTTTTGGTCTAGGTCTTGTATTGACAATGCAAGAGGTAAACACTCTGTAAAGTCTCCTTCAGCACATCCCAAAGACTTACAGTGAGGTTAAGGTCAGGACTCAGAGGTGCCAGTTCAAGTGTAAAAAATGGTTCTTCATGCTCTCTGAACCATTCTTTCACAATTTTAACCTTTGTCATCCTGGAATATGACCACGATGTGTCTTCCGACATGGCTGTTAAAGAAATGAAAAGCTATACGCTCCATCTGTTTGGGTTAAAAAACCGTTGCCAAACATAAAATATGCTAGAGACATAATAATCACTATAATAATGATCCATTCACAGATTCTTAAGTGTTTGGCAATAAAAATCCAAACAGCAACTTTTTTTTTTTTTTTTTTGGCCAGGCAGTGTATTTAGTATGCAGATTCACACATTGTGCATTGCTATTAGTGTGAATATTTAAAATAAATAACAAAAAAATAGAAAAAAAAAATCAGGCCCTAAAATAAAATCAGCATACCAATTAGGCTTTTTTTAAATAAATAAATTCATAAATCTTATAAATTATATTTAATGATTACATGATTTTAAATTTGATACAGGCTATCCAATTCTGAACTGCCCTCTGCTCTCCTGAACATGGACTTTCTACACCAACCAGAGACAAGTTTAGCAACACCATATAGTTTTGGGCCAACCCTGGATCAGAACAAAACTTTGAGAAGTAGAGTTCTGCTGCTATCAGATTTTCAATCAGAATGAGAAAGGTAACTTTTACAACAATGCAAGAAGAGCGTGCAGATGAAACACTGAGTACAGTGCAGAATGTTAAAGCACTTACTCTTGTTTCTAGTAAGTTCTGGTAAGTTTTCACCTGTCCACATATACATAGATACACACTGTCAGTGATCCACAAACAGCAGCAGGAGAGAGAAAATCAATCCCTTACCTTTCGAACACTCCAACAGTCCAAAAACACCTCACACCATCACTTCATCAGCACATGAGCCATTGGTCACACATTCCACTGTCCAGTTACAATCCAGCTACATCCAAACTCTCTTTTTCCTTTTTCTTCATTCACACACTCTCTTTCTAGCGGGAACAGCAGCTTTGTGTGTGAGTGAGAGAGAGTGTGCTAGCGCTAGACTCCGACAGGGGCATTCACTGCAAACAGAGTTCAGACCCTCCCCTTTACACAAGATCTAAGCCATGCGAGCAAAGAGAGAGAGAGAATGTGTTTAGGTATGTTATGTGTGAAAGAGAGAGCAAGAGGAAAAGGATTGTCTTTCCTTCATAGAGAACAATAATAGAAGCACAACTAATATACAAACAAAAAACACAAGCAGGCATTTCCAGGAAAAAACTTTCCCAGTGCACTTTGTCATTAGGTATGACTGTGTAAATACATGTCTGTTTGAAAGAAAAGGAACTTATATTCCCCTTTTACATTGCTCTTCTCACTTTATAAGTGACACACACACACACACACGCATACGCGGCTGTGTAAGGGAATGCCGTTGTTCATTGACGCCCTCAGGGCAGAGGGAGGGTGGGGTCAAGAGCAGGGAAAGCAAAATTCCAGACGGATACTAGACCAATCAGACGTCAGGCTGTGGTCAAGAAAGCAAAGACATCAGGATTGGGTTCTACTACAGCCGAGAAGCAGCACACTACACAAAGAACAGAACAGAAGCCAACCTCTCATTAAAAAATCATTACATGCTCGTACAACTTAGAAGAAACCAATCTGTGGAGAACTGTAGACAAAAGTAAGTCCAAGGCAGGGATGTCTTTCCTCATAACTTTTTTTTCCCAAAAGGTTATTTTTAGACTAACAATGGGTGTAAAATCTATGAAATAAGATAAGTCCACTCTGTTCCCATCCATCCAGCACCAAAAAAAGGTACAAAAATGGCTGTGCTATGTATCCAAAATTTTATTTTGAAAGAAAAAGAAACCAGAGAAAAGAGAAGGCATGCAGGCAATTTTTGATTGAATGACTATGCACTAGCCTTTACATAAATGTATTAATATTTATGTATACAAGCCATTCCACAAACACTTTTAAATCACTTTTCTATATTACTTCTGTATATTTTATGATATTATACATGCATCTATTTAATTTGCAACTTTTTCATACAAATTTCAATTTATCTATATTTTCAATTTATTTCAGACTATTTCTTTATGCATCTACAACAGAGGTTCCCAAACACATTCCTGGATGCCCCCCAATGCTGCATGTTTTCCATGTCTCCTTAATCAAACACACCTGATTCAGATCATCAGCTCATTAGTAGAGACTCCAAGACCTGAAATGGGTGTGTCAGACAAAAGGAGAGATACAAAATATGCAGTGTTGGGGAGGCTTCAGGAACGTGGTTGGGGACCACTGATCTAAAATGACAATAAAGAGCTTGTCACGATCACCAGCTGGAGTGCCCTTGATAGCCACCAGAGGGCACTCTACCCCAGACTACTGCCACTCAATCAAGGACTATATTTCCCATAATCCATTGCGCGGAATCATCATGCCTGATTACATTTAACTGTTGCTCATTGGCTTGTTAGTCTCTGCCTATATAAGCCTGATTCATTCTGTCAATCATTGCGAAGTCTTGTATGTGTCAGCACTGCATTTCTGAGCGCTCATTTGGTTTCCTGTTCTTTGGTTTTAACCCTGTTTGCCTGTCTCTCATGGATTTCTCCGTTTGCCTGTGTTCCTGTGCCCTGTTATCGTTTGGACTGTTTACCCTGCGTTTATGACCTTTTGCCGGTTTTGGATTATGTCTTTGGATTACCCTTCAATAAACTACTGCATTTGGATCCTCAGCCATCATATCTCGGAGCAGTACATGACAGGTCTAGACTTACTAGAGAAAGGAACAAAAGACATGAGTGACAAATGTATATAAACCTCTAATGGCATTGAGATAATGGAACCAAAACTAATGAATATCAAATGTTTGCCAACTGCAGCAGACAGAGTTAACACTATCCTGATAAGGTGGTAGATCTTCTAAAACAGATTTTAAGCATAGTAACTGCACTTCAGTTACTTTGAGTAAAAGCTAGTTTTACAGTGGATCAAAGTGCCACACTTAGGTTAAGTGCAAGAAACACAGTCCAGAAACACAATAAAAAATGGTCAAGATTTCATTGTTTATTGCAATCTGCTGAAAATCACTCTCTTGCTTAAGTAATAAAAATGATATTTGACCAAGACTGCAAGACACTTAATTACAAAGGTAAATTTTACAGAAACATGTTTATATGTTTTATTTGTTGACATTAATATTATTATTATTATTGTTGATTATGCATATTTTTTAATGAGGAAAAAATGGACTTCACCTTTAAAGTCCTGATGTCCCTTTCTGTTCAAAGGCCATTCACACTGAAACTAAAGAAACTGACAACTTTCACACATCACATAGATGATACACAAAAGCAAGAACTCTGTATCATTCCTTCAGCTAAAGTCTTCTCATGCACAAGAGCTGAAATGCAGGTTTTGGAGAAAACTTTCACAGACCTGCAGAGGAAGAATGTCAAAAGCTGTCACCACGGAGACAAAGCCTTCACTGTGCATGACCCATGGGAAGTCCGGGATGAGCCCGTGTGAGAAAGGCCAGTGGTCCTCATGAGCGCCTGTTCTGAAAGCTGAAAAATGGCAGAGCACCTGCATTCTCGCCTGGAACTGAACAAGTGCAACATTCCAGAGTCTGAAAAGGCTGCTACATTTTACCACCTGGGAGACAGAAAAGCCCTCCAAGCGGAGGAGTTCTGGCTTAAACCTCCTTAGAATGGCTCAGAATGGGTCCCGCATTCTCCACCAAGGCTCATGATACATGCTTGACATGTTGCACAAAATGGAATTCCACCCTGGATCTATGAAAGGACTTATTAGCATATGGAGAGCAGTGCTGGTGCCACATTCAACACTAGACTGTAAAAATACTGATTTAGAATATAATTTTAATTTGACAAACAAAATTATGAGCTTTTATGAGCTCAGATTTTATATACAATGAACTAGTCAGTTTATAACATACTGTAACATAAAATAGGGACAGTTATTTCACACAATTGCAACTTTCTATCTCACAATATGACTTTGTTATTTAACTTTATAACATAATTACTGGCTTTATTATTTTACTGAGTCAAAAACAGACTTTAATAGAGAACTTTACTAACTCAGCTCTCACAGATCTCCATCTACCTCAGCTCTGCATTTTCGTATACCAAACAAAAAAGGAAAACAGGCCAGACGAATCGAAAGATGGATTAGAGTCTATGCGCTTGCTGTTACCAAGTGATTAGCTCTTCATCTGGGAAGTGCTTAGCAGTCATACATGTTCCTTTCACCAGCATCCAAATCGACGCTTACTCCTTTCAACAGTGCTTAGACTGCTAAACAAAAGTGTCTTCGCAGACCTTTTGTTCTCAACATGTACAATGGATTGGAATTTGTAGAGTCCCTTGCAGCGATGCTATTTCAAAACACATGCACCCAAAGCTACAGAGCTCAACATGTAAAGCCCTATTTTGACAAAACTAGTTTTCTTGGAGGATGTTAGGTAAATTTGTGTTTCATAAACACATGTTGCCATTATAATCATTTGAGCACTGCGTTTTTGCACAAAACCTCAGAGAAATTACACAGCACATTATATACCGTTTTTTTTGCTAACTCTGGATTCCTGAGAACTCTAATCCCATCCGGATAGGAAAGCCTGTCTTTTTATTTGTATTATTTTTAATGTTTTTGAAAGAAATCTCATTAGAAAGTAACTCATCAAAGATGCATTTATTTGATAAAATTAATATTGTGAAATATTATAACAATTTAAAATAACTGTTTTCTCATTTAATACTGTCAAAATTTTAAAATGGGAAAACATTTTTTCAGGATTTTTTGATTAATAGAATGTTCGAAAGAACAGCATTTATTTGAAACAGAAATATTTTATAACATTATAAATGTCTTTACTGTCACTTTTGATTAATGTCCTTGACAATATATTTGGGTGAATTTTTCATGTCAGAATATATGAAACAGCCATTACAGTACAACACAGACAAACTCATCCAGAGACACAGACGGTAATACTGTAAAAGCTATAGCTTGTCATTTCAATGGGTTTAGGCCACACAGTTTTGGATTTAGATTTATTTAACACTTTAACAGAAATGTATGTGAAAGAAATAGCAATATTTTTTTCCTCAATGTTACTTTATACAAGGCAGGAAGCATCTGACAGCCCCATCTACTATGAACTTCTCCACACACAAAAACACACACTCACGCAGCAGGTCTCCCATCACCAACAAACAAACTGAAACTCTACATAAGTGCTCAGATCAGAGAGCGTCTTCAGAAAACAGACTAGAGCTACAAGCTCTACAGAAACCCCCGAGACATTTAAAAGCCAGTGATTGATACAATCCTCCATTGTTCTGTATCTAAACAATTTCTCTGCGACAAACTTCTTGCCTGTTCAAATTCACTTCAACGATACATTACTGCTTCCACCACTCATTCTCAAGTTCTTTCAAATACGAAACACTGATTCACGTTAACTTGTACAATCTTTATTTAGTTGAATTCAAATGAAAGTCATACCTTTTATATATTTGTAAAATTATAAAGTGTGACAACAGTTTTCTTTTTCAAATCAATTAAGGCAGAGAAACACTATACATCCCATTCACAGTCTATTTACCATTTTCTTATGTTTTTGTTCTATGTATGGTATTTATTTTACTTTATTTTACTTTATCAGTTTCAATGATTCGTTCAGTTCACTGCATGCACTGAATCATTTGAAGCAGTTTCTCACTCGGAGTGTTGGATGAAGCAGTGAACCTACAGTCAATTAAAAGCAAATCTGCAAATGCACCCTATTGTTTGCCAGCGATAAAGATCTTTATTAGTTGAACTGTGTATGCTGTCTGTGAAAAATTCCACAGTATCAACTTCATTTGATTTCAATACAGCCAATAGCCTACATTTTACAACCAAACAGATTATTACGCCACAATAACACCAATACTATGTAGCATTTCTTTACAGGTTTTTTTGGCCATATATCTTAATTTATACATTAAATAAGCTACCATTGTTCAGAGAGTATGAAATGAACACCCGCGGTCATTTGTGGGTAGCGCTGGCGACCTGTTCGTCTTGGAATTTAATATATGATGCGATCTGGGAAAACCGGTCGGATAGTCGCGATGGAACGTTTTCAGTAAAGTAAAAAACAAAGGTCGAACGTCTTTTTTTTTTTTTTTTTGTCAAAATTGGGTTTTCATTAAATTATTATTCTATAACATCTTGTCTATCATCTCTGAAAATATTTTGGCAAAATTAGCCTGTTAAGTGCATAAAAATAGCGATTTATAGTGGCAAACTGAAAAGACTGTCTTTCTCTAACATTACTGTTTAAGAACACACCCGGCGGAGGTAAAAAAAAAAAAAACGCCCATAGTTTTCCCTCTCTTAACACTACAAAGACAGTTCACCTATCAAAATAAACCACATAACATGTTGAATGAAGGTGTATTAATGCAAATTTCCTGCCAGTCATTTATAAACTACGGCACACAAAGTTTTTTTTTTCTAATACAACGATATCATGAGAAGGCGGAGCACAAGAGAACAACAGAGCTATAATGAACACACATGTTCTAATTATGTGTTTATTAGAGGTTGAATTCAAATCAAATACTGCCAAACTGCCCATACTACTTCTAAATAGGATGTCTACTTCATAAAATGTATGAAAATATAGAAATATATGGATCAGATCACTCAAATAAATGGAGGCGCCCTCACATGGTCAGTAATGGAGCTGGGATGTCATCTAGTGAAAAAGCTTGGCACTGCGCCCAAACAAAATCTTACTGAAAGCTCATTTTTGAAATATATCAACCTAAAATTTGTAATGTTGACATATTTGGCTTTGATTTTCTTGCAGTTTAAGAGTTAAACATGTTTTGTAATATATTGTTATAAAATATAAAGAATTATATTTTACATTTTCATAAACGTAAACTTCTATAACTTTGTTTTTTATTATTTCACTTTCCTAATTTATTGCTATTATTAACTGCCAAGTGTCTTCTTTAAAACAAGACCAACCTTAGGTCTATATTCCAAAGCAATCTTGAATTACCTGAGTTTTTTTAATTTTTCAAAAATCTTGTTTTTTGGTTGTGCATTCCAATTAATATCAATTCAACTGCAGTTGGTTTGTTTTGATTTAAACCTTCATAACTTAAAAAATACAGCTAAGTAGCACCATAAAACAAAATAATAACATGATAACATAATACTAAACATGTTTTGACAAAAATGTTAAAAACGGAGTTATCTCGTTTTGCAACGAAACTCTTCATATTATATATATATATATATATATATATAATATGATACACACACACACACACACACACACACACACACATATATACACATATATACACGTATATTATATATATGTTTTTTTTTTAATATATATATACTTTTACTTGAGTACAGTTTTTAGATACTCTACCCACCTCTGGTTCTGGAGACTATCCCAGAGTGTCAGACCATGGGCAGGGAAACACACTGGAAGGATACCCAGTCCATCACAGGGTTCCATTCAATTACTCCAAACACAATTCTTCAATAAACCAATTAAAAGCCATGCATCATCCAGCTTCAAGATAAAGACATAATAGGAACATAATAACAAGGACTTATTGACAATCAGCAGCAATGATACAATAAAAAAATTAAAATTATTTATATATATATATATATATATATATATATATATATATATATATATATATATATAAATAAATAATAAAAACAAGATTGCAAAGATACTAGAAAAAAAAAAAAATAGTAGTACTGCTTACTCACAACTTTTATGTGTTCAATATTATAATTATTACATAAATAAATACAAACGTGCTAAACTCATATCGAAAGAGAACCCTTCCAATTATCCATTAAGAATCCATATTCATCATAAACAGATACATCAGATATGACTTCTCATTTATTTGAAAAGTGTACTTCATACTGAAGTAAACTTACAATCACCAATTAAAAATGCATTTTGATTATTTTGGAGCACCGGCATCAATATTCTATGCAATCGGATCCCATATTTGAGTTTGTTATTCTCCAGAAATGAAAACTGCTTTGCATATATGGAAGGTTGCCCAGACCAAGATTAGATTTGTTTCTGAAGAGGAATGAGATAGCACTGCCATATTCAAGCAGAGAAGTGTTGATTAAACCCCTCTTTTTCTCACCCTTTCACTCTCTCTCTCTCACTCTATCAGCTTATTACTAAGCAACATCGCAAAAGTTTTGTTTCACACAGATTTTTGAGGTTGATCTTCAAATGCTCGGAATACAAATGCACGCAGCATATGCAAATATGCACACTTACATACAACACACAAAGATAGACATATGGACACATAAAAATAACTGAAAGTTTCAAATACCAGCATACTTGGCTCACATACAAAGACATTGCTGCTGGACAGGCAGATGGTGGCAAAGGATCCCCGAGAGTCTTAATAAGGCGCTAGCAAAAGCTGAAGGATAGAACATCAAACTTGATCTGTTCCCTTACTGTTCTCATGGGCTTCTGTAATGAAACCCCCCTTTGAGCAACTCTAGAGACGAAGCATAAAACTTTCTCACATATAAACACCCAAAAGACAAAAGATAATATAGAGACATTCTTCCCACAAGATATTCAGTAAGATGGGAGCGTGCATACACATACTCTTTTGTCTTTGGTCTAATAATTAGAGAGTCCCCTCCAGTCAAAGTAGACATGTATGCAGTTCCCAGAGGCCAGAAGTGACTCAGAGAGAATGACTGAGAGATTCTCTTGTTTATCACTTCGTGAAAAACTGTAGTAATCCCCCACACTCCCTCCCTCTCCTGCTCCACTTGCTCTCTCCTCTCCTCTCCTACTCAAAGAAAAGGAAGAGTGAAGTAGGACGACAAACAGACCTATTTCCATCTCAATGAGGGCCAGGGATTCGGTGTTCTTCCTCACAAGAAATGACTTTCTCTCTCTACTCTCTCCCAAAATGCTTTAAAGACCCCATGACGTTGCAGTTTTGTTGCATTTACTCCACTTTCATTAGCTTTGAAGCTAGCGTACTCTGTAGTGTAACACATAAGATATTTCCATTAAACATTTTGTCATTCTCTTCAAGAAAACATGCTAAATATCGATGACTCATCCTGCACTCACAGGTTTATCCAATCAACTGCCATCTAGAATGAGAATGTCCCTCCCACTAACAATAACTACAGCTGACTAGCAAGTAGCAAATCTTGGATTATGTCTGTGATGACTGTGATAACTAAAGGTGTGAGCCCCTCGATATTTAAGCTCAAACTATTGTTTTTAATAGACATGCATCAACACAGGAAAGCAAACTGCGCTCATTAAGTGATTTCTTGGGGTCTTCAACTGATCTATACATAAGCCAAACACTCACTGAGCTGATTCTGCACAGAGAAGCTAATTGGGTTTAATTGTTTAATTACAGTCTTAAGCAGATAATTTCACTATGGCATTTGCTCAGCAACTTCCTGACAACCGCTGTGGAGCCAAGACTGCTTCATTTCAGACAAACCTTCCTTAAGGCTGGTACACACCAAGCCGATCGGGCAATGTCAGGCCATTTTTGAGTATCAGTCGGCTTAGTTTTTCTGTGTATTCCACATCGTTGGCTCTATTCTAGTCGCATGTTGAAGCGCAGCTTTTTGGCCGAGCAGCAGCCGACTACAACAATACAACTGTGACCACACATTAGCAGAATTCTACAATATGCTGAATTGATTTAAAACAACTTATTTGTATTATTATATATTTACATATTTTCAGTCAGGTAACCTAAAAACGTGTTCATGTGGTAATATCTGGTTTAATTAAATACAAAATATGTAATAACTGTAACCTGACATAATGACTGAATCGAACTGTAAACATTAGGACACCAACAAAAGTCATTTTTAAGGCTCAGATCTAAGAAATAGTTTCTTAAACCTGATAATTTGGTATCTTTATTGCAGTCATTGCCATTCTTTAAAAGCAATAAGCCACTCAGTGATTTTACCACAGTTAAGGGGGGTTTTAGGGACTTTTCATCATGCCTCAAAGGAATATAGGAATCTCTAAACTTTAAAACAATGCAAGGATTAAATAAGCCCCTGTCGGTTCAGAATCAGATGGTAAAGCATGAAATTAGCACCCTGCTAACATACACTAGTGAAAAAAACAGAAAAAAAGATTAGATTCCCTGGAGTGGCAGGGGAGAGAAGTATCCAAATGATGTCTATCCTTTTCATTGCCCTTGTCGCACACTGTCTCTTATCTTTAATTACTCTCTCATCCTCTCGTCTGAATGCGCACTACATTAGAGATAGTCCTCCACTTCATCTCTGCAGCAGATAACTCAAGATACACCAAATGCCAAGAAAGAATCCAGCCCTGTTTTCATAAAATGTTTTCTTTCTTTAACTTCTGTAATTGGTTTAGATACACAGATATGAGCATTCTGAGCTGTTTTTGCTCTGCTTATATAAATTGATTTATCTATAACTATAAGTGCATCTCTCATCCAATTATGATGCGAAACGCCAGACCTTCATCGGATCCTAAAGCTTTTAATTCCTTCATTCGGCTGTTAAATTACAAACGTTCTTCATGACACTAACTGATTATGGGTACATCAAAAATTCTGTCTATGAATTAGTTAAATCACATGGGTAGTGATATATTTCCATGACAGAGGATTATGGGAGGGCATCCACTCTGCAGGGGCAGGGCAGTTGTACCGTGTTATTTGGGGCTATTCTGGGATATTTTGAGGTTTGGCCTGCGTTTAAGACAGATGTTGGGCTCAACTACTGTGTCATGGATTTGGGTTCCATTGGCAGGGCTTACTTCGTCTTTCTTGCTAGGTTTCTTTAAGTAGCCAAAGTTGCCCACACATTGAAAAAAAATGCAATCAGACCAAAAAAGATCTATCAAGAATGTATCTTTAATTTTACTTATGCATGTGAAAAAAGGTGAAAAATGTGCAAAGCGTCTTAAAAACAGACCAGCGAGCAGACGTTTCAGCCCACGCTTTCTTCAATGCTCAGGTCGCTAGCTTTCTTTGCAATATCTCCATCTCTCTCTGTCCAGCGTATCGACCCAGTTGGATCCTGAACGTCCTGTTTCCCTGAAATACTTTGGCAGTTGACTCATTCAGCTAACCACATTCTTCCAGAGCTCCTTCTCTGACGATCAGACCTGCACTATACTCTCTGCGCATACAGACAATGGAAAAATACTCAAATAATAATTTAATCATTAGGTTTTAGAGAGCCCCGACAAGTGAAATTGAAATGTGTGAGTGGAAAAGAAGACCAAGAATGTGAGGGAGAGGAGAAAGAAAGAGAGATTTATTTGTGTACATAAGTCAACCTCCTGTCCTGTCCTGCTCACTCACACTCTCTCTCTCTCTCTCTCTCTCTCTCTCTCTCCCCCACACACAGACACATCTACTCTATCCTTCTCTCCACAAACTAATGCCACAAGAGACACACAATTCAGAGAAACACAATTCCTTTAAAATGTGAAACTCCCTTACACGCTCTAACATAATCAAGTTTGCAGAACACACTCCAGTCACCCACAACTCACACATACACTCCTTCAAGAAACATTATACAATAAAGTAAAATCAGAAAATATAACTATAAAGCCTAGTGCAGATGGACAGAGAAAGTCCAAAAAAATACCTGCTACCTGCTTGAACTACAAAAATATCTTCAGTAAATCTTTGGCAATGATCATTGTAAAGACAGACACACATCTAGTCATAGGCAAACTTTTGACTAAAGTCTGCTTCACATTGCAGCTTATTTTGGTCAGAAAACACCCACTTAGACAGGAATAGACTAGCTGATGGACATGTAATGCCATCAACAACAGGGTTTTTATTTATTTCCTTTTTTTTAGCACTGGGTTTACATAAAATGTATTACACCACAATTATAGACCAACATGGAAAAGGACGGACGGACGGACAGACGGACAGATAGACAGACATTCGACTACAATTTTCGGACTAAAAGTATTACGGATTACATTAAAATAAACTCAGAAACATAGCGGAACACAGTTCTGCTCAAGGATCTCTCATTTACGAGCAACTACAGGTAAGTGCTTTCAACACAACTGTGACAGTTTCAAAGATTGTGAAGCCACTAATTTGGCAAACTTTACAAGTGTTTTCCAGTTTTCTGTGCAATATGCATCAGACGCTCAGTGAATGGACTGCGGGTGGTCCGTAGGCGTGCCGTCTAAGGCTGAGACTAGATATACAAACTCATGCATGTACTCTTACAGCATTTTAAACACACTGCCAACAATCCATCTCCAGTCCACCAATACTGAGGAGGCAAGTGCCAAGAGCATCTTTTCTCCTCAAGCACTTACCGGACTGACCCTCCGACTCAGGGCTCGTCTCAGACTCCATAACTTCACAGAGTGCTGAACTGCTGTCCAACCACTGAAAAACTGTGCTGAAAGGAGACTGATGGAGAGGAGAGAGAGAGAGATAGAAGAGGTGCTCCCTTCACTCTATGCGTAGAGAACCACTCTGTGCCCCAACTTCTGTTCTGTGTTTGTCTACTGCTCCAGAAAGAGAGACAGAGAGAGAAAGAGACAGAATGGACGCATTGTGGTACACATGCAGATCGACTATTCCTGTAAGTTGCGTTCTCTCTTTTGCTCCTACTTCTCACATGCTTCTTAAAGACACAGTATCAGTAACAATACTTTTCACAAGCCTGCATATTTTACTAACACTGTAGACTCTTCACAGAATGAATTAATATCAGTAATGAATACCAGTCATGTAACAAACACTACACTGTAAAAGGTGACAGCAATAATGCAATAATGCACTATGATCTCTTTCTAAAAATTCCCTGTGATATACAGTATACTATATATCAAACTGCACACTGCCACATTAGTCTGTATGAGCGACTAGCATACTGTCAGTCTATTTCAACGAGCCATTAGTTTAGCATTATTTTGTAAAACATCCTGAAAACATGATAAACCTGAATGAGCAATAGGACAACAGCTTTATAAATTATGCCTCACTCTGATGTTTGCCTGTGAGGTTAACAAGCTACATTCACTAATAATGATTTAAAGGCATTTTGACATGTCAGTGCCCAGCATTGTGCAGAAGCTGTGTTAGCCAACCGAGAATATATTACACTAAGAAACTCAAAGAGAAGTTGACATTACTATTATTAGGTATTTAAGGGATTTGTTTTAAAGCCTCTCTGATGAGTACATGTGTTTTTAAATTGTAGTGTTGATGTACAGTACATGCTTTCTGCTCTTGGACCCCACAGGAAAAGTTCGGATGTTTATGAATCAAGCTAGTGAAGTTGTTTCTGCCCTCGCCCTCTGGTGCAAGACATCAAACAGAAGGTGCTGTAGTTCTCAGGGGGAGCAAAAGTGAGCTATGAGATTTACTTCAGTTTCGCTTTTATCTTCAAACAGTTATCCAGTATGGGGTGGGGCACACAAGACACACACATACAAAAACTGAAAATACAGTTATAAATCGGATCATAGATTAATAACACTAAAATAAAATATCCTATGTGGTCCCCATAACCCATAACCAAGTGTGGTAAGTAAGCAAGCAAGCAAGCGAGTAAGTAAAAAGTATGTAAGTAAATATGTAAATAAATAAATACATGAATAAATAAATGATCAGGATAATATTAAGATGAAAGTCTTTGAGTTTAAAAACAAATGACAAAGTTAAAAAGTCTTAAAATCTAAATGTCTGTCAAACAAAACAAAAACAGCACAGTGATTAAAAGCAGGGCATACTGGAATAGAGTCGTATGAGTAGTTGAGTAGTCTTTGCAGTTTTTTTTTAATTGCTTTGGTGCAATTTACACTAGCAATTGGTAAATTTTCAAAACTCTTAGAAAAATAATCACAACAGATCATCATATGTGCACTTTTTTCAAACATTTCAGCATATTTTCAATTGTGTTTGTACAATACACAAAATCACAAAGTATCCTTTTTTTTACTACACAAAAGTGTTTCATCTACAGTATATAAATGTTTCATTCACAGTAACTGCCTTTTATAAAGCTTATACTCTCAAACTTTTCATTTGCATCTCCTTTCATTCAGTTTAATAGATTTGTCTATTATTTAAATCCAACTGATCTTAATGGTTAATCATTTGGTACACCTAAAAACAGATTCTATAGATATAGTTTCTACTTATAGTTTCTATTAATAGTTTCTATTTGTTTGCAATTTCCGACACGGATAACCCAAAGTAACGAATTCTTTTTACATTTTAAGTGATTTATTTTAGATTATAACAACTATGTTCAAACTGTGTGTGTGTGTGTGTGTGTGTGTGTGCGCGTGTGTGCGTGTGTGTTTGTTTTATGATTTGTTTGATTTCGTGAGCACTTAACCTCATCTTAAAAAAAAAAAAAATACTAATTCCTATCCTTTCACTTCCTCTAATCCCTCTCTATTGTAGTTTAGGATAATCTGAGCACTGCCTATAACTTGTATTATGAGCACTTCTTGTCTATTTGCCTCGTCATGACGACTCGCTTGTTGTATTCCTCACTTGTAAGTCGCTTTGGATAAAAGCGTCTGCCAAATGAATAAATGTAAATGTAAATGTAAATTTATGAGGACACTATTTTGACATAAACATGAGGGCATTTCATGATTTAAAAACTTTAAACACATACTAAACAATGTTTTATTAAAAATGTAAAAATGCAGAATGTTTTCTGTGATGGATAGGTTTAAGAGTAGGGGTAGAGACTGACACATTATTAGCACTTATACCCTAATAAAGGTCAACAACAATATAGATTAAGTTATATGGCACAGTGAGAACATTTACTGTTTTGGCAGCAAAAAACCTCATGGCCATTTCATAACTTAACAATACCTTTTGATATCAAATTGAGTAGATACTTTTAGATAATAGATAAATTACAAACATTATGGATTTTATGCCAATTATGTGATTGAAGTAATGTACAGTACAGTCCAAAAGTTTGGAACCACTAAGATTTTTAATGTTTTTAAAAGAAGTTTCGTCTGCTCACCAAGGCTACATTTATTTAATTAAAAAAACAGTAAAAAACAGTAATATTGTGAAATATTATTACAATTTAAAATAACTGTGTACTATTTAAATATATTTGACAAAGTAATTTATTCCTGTGATGCAAAGCTGAATTTTCAGCATCGTTACTCCAGTCTTCAGTGTCACATGATCCTTCAGAAATCATTCTAATATGCTGATTTGCTGCTCAATAAACATTTATGATTATTTTCAATGTTGAAAACAGTTGTGTACTTTTTTTTTCAGGATTCCTTGATGAATAGAAAGTTCAAAAGAACAGCATTTATCTGAAATACAAAGCTTCTGTAGCATTATACACTACCGTTCAAAAGTTTGGGGTCAGTAAGAATTTTTATTTTTATTTTTTTTTAAAGAAATTAAAGAAATTAATACTTTTATTCAGCAAGGATGCATTAAATCAATCAAAAGTGGCAGTAAAGACATTTATAATGTTACAAAAGATTAGATTTCAGATAAACACTGTTCTTTTGAACTTTCTATTCATCAAATAATCCTGAAAAAAAAAAATATTGTACACATTAAATGTTTCTTGAGCAGCAGATCAGCATATTAGAATGATTTCTGAAGGATCATGTGACACTGAAGACTGGAGTAATGATGCTGAAAATTCAGCTTTGCCATCACAGGAATAAATTACTTTGTGAAATATATTCAAATAGAAAACAGTTATTTTAAATTGTAATAATATTTCACAATATTACTGTTTTTTACTGTATTTTGAATTAAATAAATGTAGCATTGGTGAGCAGACGAAACTTCTTTTAAAAACATTAAAAATCTTAGTGGTTCCAAACTTTTGGACTGTACTGTAAGTGTATTTTCTAATGTGGCATCTGTTATTATTGTAATTATTTCAGCAATAAGGGTGATTTGAAACATGTATCTTGCATTGTTTGCTATTGAATTAACTGATAAAAATACTAAACTAAAAGAAGATCATACTGTTGTGTTTCTATTATTAAACCAAATGTTCTCATTAAATATCACAATGATCTTGTGTTTTGAAACAGTGATTATGTAGAATGAAAATATGTACAACTAGAATGAAAGCATGAGGTTAGGTTTTAAAAGAATGACTAGCTGTGTTACAAGTTTGATCATTTTGGATTTTTTGTACTAAGAGTTTGAAAATGTACAACTTACTTACTTACTTGTGTTACAAAAACTGTAAAAGCCTGGTTATCGGTTGCAAAATTTGCATTCATCTATGAAATCAATAGTCCACTTGCTTGAAGCTCAGCTGTGTCGCTGTCTTATTAAACCTTATTAATAAATTGAAATACTTGTATGTCCAGCATAGCTATAAACCACAATCTGAAAATGTACATAACACACACATAGACACATTTGTTTCACTATATTTGTGAGGACATCTCATAGACTTCCAATGTTTTCTGGTTAAAACAAACATGATTTGGTCGATCTATAAGCCTTTTTAACTAGTGAGTTCTGACTCACTAGTCAGTGTTCAACCACCCAATACACCCTAAAAGGGTGACTTAAAAAGTAAATTTGACAGAACCCATTTTGCAGCATCATATACATGGGACAAATACAACATTCATTGGTAGACCAGTCTAATTCTACAAAACAACATCAGCAAATAAAGTATGCAAACATCATATAAAAAAGTAGTTAAAAAAAAAAATACATAATGAGTATAAAAGCTAGTCAGAACTGTAAGAACACAACACTGACAGAAATATGCTTTGCCAGAAGAACAGAATATTGCAGCCAACATCCTCCCCTGCTGGCCTCAATAAAAATGACAAGCCGCAAGTAACTGTGTGTAAGGTAGCGAGAATAACTTCTTTGGGGGAAAAAAAAAAAATTGTCACTACTGTAGCATGGTCTGTAACAAGTACAACTCCTACTGTAAATATTTGCTCTTTTCAGTAAACAGCAAATGTGTTTGTCTTTGCAAATATATATAAAAGATAGTTTGTGACTAAAAAAAAGGGAAAATTGGACCAATGCCTTATAATTATGATTAATAAAATAAGTAATGATGGTTTTATCAATAGGATATGCTTTTCCAACTTCGTTAGTTATTCAAGATTACTGAAAAATATATTTTTGGATGTACAAATAGTTAATTCTAGCAGATGAAATAATTTAAGACCCGAACATAACTGGAAAACTACAATCAAAATGATTAAATTCCATAGGAGACCCTAGATAGACCTTTTTTTTTTAACTGTGTTATAAACATGTAGGTTAATAGTAGTGCACTCACTGTTGTCCACTGAGAGATGACATTGAAATTCCGGGAACTGCGTCTCCACAGGAACACTGATGGTGCGACGCAGCAGTCTGGATTTGCAGGTGTCAGTCCTGTTCCCCTGTAGAAGCAGAGGGTGTATCTGAGAATGGGACACATAAAAGAGAAACAAAGACACAATTGAGTACATATTTGGCTGCTTCTCATCTCATGATTAATATATTTAATTTTAAGAAATTCAAATCAGACAGACAATCAGATTAAGCAAGACACAAATTCGTCTCAGGTTACGTATGTAACCATAGTTCCCTGAGAACAGGGAACGAGACTCAATCATGCATTGGGGAACGTCAAACATGACCCAGTGTCTGAAAGCCAACTATCCAACAACTCCAATCCTTATTGGCCGGCGACAGCCTATGACATGGTGCGACCCGGAAGTATAAAAGGAGAAACAGTCAATATCTTTTCGTCTTGAGGGACTGTTCAGCATGCAGCCCCGAAGCATGGAAGGGTAACGCAGAGTCTCATTCCCTGTTTTCAGGGAACTATGGTTACGTATCCTGAGACGTTCCCTTTCGAAGGGAAGTTCAACTCTGCATTCAATCACGCATTAGGGAACGATATACCCACGCCACCATGCTTAAGGAGAGTGCATGCCAAAAAATGGCTAGACAAACGTCAAGCAGTTTCGAATGAAACGCCAGATAGCAACTCACCCTCGGGTCACACAAAGGCTGTCAGTGACAGCATTCCCTACGGCCAACAGCCCAAGCTGAGCCTCAAAGAGGCCTTCCGTAGAAAGCCTACCAAGGCCGCTAAAGGCATCTGGGACCAACTTTTCCGAGGAAAAGTGGTCCCTTAAAGGGAATGTGGCCAGGGAACCAAACCATAAGGAGGTTAAATTATCACCTGGGGCCCTGGCCAACCAGAAGTGTATTCAGTAGGATACTGATAGCTCTCTAGTAAGAGGATACACTACAACATACGCTAGCATGTTCAAAAAAGGCGGCCAGAAGGCCTAAAACCTTTAAGACACACGGCGTTAGTCTGGTGGCCATTAGGGTTCTAGGAGCAAAAATAGAACCAACCTAGATACTAGGTAGCTATTTAGCTCAACTAGAGTAGAAACCCAGACTCAAGGAGGCTAATGTAGTTAAAACCAAACCTCAGTAAGGTTTAAGCACAAAAACTCACCCCTGAGAGGTCAGCCACTCGGAAGAGCACTCAGAAAAAGCACCTTTTTAGTCTCAAAGCAAGAGGAGTACATAACTGAACTCCAACATGCTACACACATATATATATATTATATATATATATAGGAGGTGAAAGAAGAAGAGGAGAAGGTAGATATAAATTGCCCTTATGTAGCTGGGGAATCGATTACAAATGGTGTTTACAATTAATCACCCATCTCACTCTCACTTCTTCCTCCTTCCGTCTGTCTGGGCTCAGATACAAATCTGAATTTTTCCATGCCCTCCTGATCTCAAACGCGGAGATCAGGAAGGAATGGAAAGTTTATGGGAGCTGCAACGTTCACGGAAAGAAAGGAACCGCCTTTCGTCGAGCCGTTCGCGCATGGCCCCTTTCCTAACGCGCTCTCACGGCAGCTGCAGCCTGCCAAAAAGCGCGTCCCAAAAACACCAGCAGCTCCGCATACACAGCAGCCAAAGGAGCGCTCGCTGCCGGAAGCGATGACGTCATACACGGACGTCATCATCACCCAACAACTCATCCTCGTCAGCCCAGGGGAAGCTGAGAGAGAATACAACTTTCTCAAACTTCCCAACAAGCTCACCTGCGAGCCCTATGATTGCAGCCGCCGTTTTGCCTCAGCACAAACGGGTCCAGAATCACCAGGCACAGATGCAGACACCTCTTCCCTTGAGGAGAGTGCCGAACGAGAACGGAGCGTCCCGATAGGGAGACGCTCAGAGTAAACAACAGACAAACACACAGACAGCGCCCTCAAGCACTGTCTTTGCACGCTCCTCTCCAGACAGAAACCGCCCAGAAATGTATATATCAAGTGTCAAAACCTGGGACAGGGATGAACACTTGAACACTTGAACTCTCTAATGTTTGTAAGGCATATTAAAGAATCCCTTACCGGAGTTGATATAGTCACGATCAGACAGAACAGACCCGAAAGACGAAAAAGATACTAACCGTTTCTCCAGGCGCTCCTTTTATACTTCCGGGTCGCACCATGTCATAGGCTGTCGCCAGCCAATAAGGATTGGAGTTGTTGGATAGTTGGCTTTCAGACCCCCAATGCGTGATTGAATGCAGTGAAGTGAAGCGAAGTGAAGTGAAGTGAAGTGAAGTGAAGTGAAGTGAAGGCCAGGTAATGGTAACCCATACTTGAAATTTGTCCCTGGCCATTTAACCCATCCAAGTTAGTGCGCATACACATTAGGAGCAGTGAGTAGTGAACACAAACAGTGGAGACACACACCAGGGGCAGTGGGCAGCCATTCACTGCAGCACCCAGGGAGCAATTAGGGGTTAGGTGCCTTGTTCAAGGGCACCTCAATCGTTTCCTGCCAGTATTGAGAATCGAACCCATAACCTTCAGGTTACAAGTCTGACACTCTAATGGTGTGGGGGATAACCATTAGGCCACAACTGTCCAATAGAACAGGCACACAGATGGACAGAATATGACTATATTATGACTATATTATTCACTTACTGAATATGAATATTGTTATTTCATATATAATGCCATACTCATGCAAAAAACAAAACAAAAAAAAAAACAGGTAAAGATCATCATAAGGACAAAAATATATTTTCAATACAAATAAAATAATATTGAAAAATAATGCAAAATATAATTTCATGGACAGTGATAAATATTTATAGCCAGAATACTCAGTTCACTCACTATTGGCAAGTGAAGAAGATGGTGTCAAAAAAGGAGATGATTTTGAGAGGAAGACAGAAGGAGAAGGAGGAAGAGAGAGCTTAACTCTGGGGAATTCAGTGTAAGATCTGGGTAACTCTGAATGTCAATATGACCTTGCTTACCTTCCCAGAATCATGTTTCCAGCACACATTCCACCCTCATGGAGTTAAAACCAAACTCTCTGAATGTGCATTCTCTCGAGTCTGTGCTAGTGTGCTTTTATTGTTATTGCCAACCATGAATTTGCCCTCAAGAAACAGTCCACATTCAATTTCAGCCACAGCAATCTGGTTTAACTAACAGTCCAAACTAATACCACTGACATTTTAGTTTCATGACTGTGATCATTTCCAAATACTAAATACATGAAGTGAGTGAAATTTGATTCATATCATTACTTGTTATATTAGCACCAGCTTGTAAGCTGATTATTTTCTTGACCTGTACTTGAGAGTGATCTGAATTAAATAGAACAACATACAGTACTAAAGGGCTTGTCATATATTATAGCACACAGCTAGTTAAAAAATACTATAAAATAACCCTAATATACTAAGGTACTAATATACCTTAACAGAAAACCTTATAAAAATAAAACGTTTTATACACAGCTAGTTATAAATACTAAAACCTAACCCACACCATAAACAAAAATTTAAATTGTTTTTATACTGTTTTTACAAAAGAGGACATTCCAAAAAAAAAAAAAAAAAAAAAAAAAAAGTATCAGATTTAGCTTACTTCTGTGTACAAATTTGTCCCCAAGTACACACACATAAACACATACATCAATAGCTAGTATTTACCTACACCATTTTGTAACATTTTGTATTAAAAATTTAAAGCAAAGCTGAGGTCGTTTTTGTTTCCCCATACAGTAAATTTCATAAAAAGACAACAATGTATTATAAAAAGGATCTAAAAGCTGCAAAGGCCGAGCATCTCTGCTAACTCATAGAAAATAACCAAAAATAACCAATAACCAAATAACCAAAACAATCCAAGGTTTTATTTAGTATAGTGGCTAGATTAACAAATAAACAGATATCACCTGAGCTGAATATTCCATCACAGTTTAGTAGTAGTAAATTTCTTCACTGATAATATTGAAAGCATCAAAAATACAATTATAAAATGTACAACCTTTGACAGCATCTTCTGATTCAGGCTCAATTATCCACCCCTAAGTATATTTGTTGTGCTTTACAATTATACAACAGGAAGAGCTAAAATGTATCGTTATTACATCCCATACTCACTTGTAGCAGAAGAGTGTCTTCTCAATATTATTAACTCCTTTGTCTCTAGTTCACGTCCCAAGAACCTTCAAGCAGGCAGTAAAGCCTCTCAAGAAACCACAACTAGATCCTAGTGAATCGGAAATATGATTTTGATGTATGATTTTCTTTTCACACTGAGGACAACTGAGGGACTCAAACACAACTGTTAAAAAAGGTTCAAACATTCACTGATGCTCCAGAAGGAAACAAGATGCAATAAGATCTGGGGGGTGAAAACTTTTGAACAGGATGTATGCCAAAATGTACACATTAGAGTTGGCATCAAAATATGTTCCAAAATGTACACATTTTTCTTATTTTGTTTAAATATCATTGTTTTTCATTTAGTACTGCCCATTGGAAGCAACAGAAGATACTTGCATGTTTCCTGGAAAAAAATTAAGTACAATTTACCTTGATCTTCAAATTCAAAAAGTTTTCACCCCCTCGGCTCTTAATGCATCATGTTTCCTTCTGGAGCATCAGTGAATGTTTGAACCTTTTTTAACAGTTGTGTTTGAGTCCCTCAGTTGTCCTCAGTGTGAAAAGATGGATCTCAAAATCATTCAGTCACTGCTGGAAAGGGTTCAAATGTGCAAAAAATGCTGGAAAACTGAAGAATCTGCAGGATCTGGAGAATTTTTCTGAAGAACAGAGCTCAGTTTAACTGCTCAGAACAAACAAGAGACTCATGAACAACCATCACAAAACATAAAAACAGTCATCAGGTAACCACACACAGTATTAAGATACAAGGGTTCCCAAACTTTTGAACGGGGTTATTTTAATAAATTCAGCTATTTTTTTGTCTTGTGGACTATATGTAAACATCTTTTATTTAAAATATCTTACTCACGACAGTAGTAAACAAAAAATAACATGCATTTTGTATGATCTCTCTTGTTTTGTTAGAAATTTTCACATTTTCACAGATTCTGAAAGGGGTCCCCAAACTTTCGATCCCCACTGTGTAAATTATATATATATATATATATATATATATATATATATATATATATATATATATATATATATATATATATAAACATGGAATTAGTTTCCATTGTTATGCTGATGATAATCCAGCATTAGCGTCAGTTCTGGCAGGTCACGTCAGTCAAGCTTGCATCAGCTGACTCCCAGGTGACTCGTGTCAACCTATAGGAATACGACGTCTATCACAGCATCCATATATAAGCTCCTCAGTATTATTAGTAGCTATCGCATTTCTCAGGAGCTAATTACCCTCCTCCATCCCCAGCTCCTCCTCTCTTCAGTCAGGACTGGCCTTATGATTCCCCTGAATCAGACTAATTCTTGAAATATGTGTACATGTTAAATTATTGACATTAATGATATCTGTATATGTTGGTTCTGTTCTGTTTACCCTAGGGAGGTTATTGCTGCTCTCCCTGCTCTTATCCATGCTAGGCTGCATGGATGTGCAGGGAGTTCTTGCCCAGAACAGAACCATACCGCCAATACAAAGTCTATGCATTATCAATCATATTTGACAATAGTGGTCCTGACAGAACTCAGTTATATACACTCACCGGACACTTTACTAGGTACACCTGTTCAACTGCTTGTTAATGCAAATATCTAATCAGACAATCACATGACAGCAATCCATTGCATTGAGGCATGAACACATTGTCAAGACGATCTGCTGAAGTTCAAACTGCATATCAGAATGGGGAAGAAAGGTGATTTAATAACTTTGAACGTGACATGATTGTTGGTGCCAGACGGGCTGGTCTGAGTATTTAAGAAACTGCTGATCTACTGGGATTTTCACGCACAACCATCTCTAGGGTTTACAGAGAATAGTCTGAAAAAGAGAAAATATCCAGTGAGCGGCAGTTCTGTGGGCAAAAAATGCCTTGTCAGTTGTCAGAGGAGAATGCCCAGACTGGTTCGAGCAGATAGAAAGGCAATTTAAATAATCACTTGTTGCAACTGAGGTATGCAGATAAGCATCTCTGAATGCACAACACATCAAACCTTGAACCAGATGGGCTACAGGAGCAGAAGGCCACACCGTGTGGCACTCATGTCAGCTAAGAACAAGAAACTAAGGCTACAATTTGCACAGGCTAAACAAAATTGGACAATAGAAGATTTGGAAAACGTGGCCTGATCCATCCTGGCTTGTATCAATTGTTCAGGCTGGTGGTGCTGCTGTGATGGTGTGGGGGATATATCTTGGCACACTTTGGGCCCAAAGTACCAAAGTCTAGTGCCACAACCTACCTGATTATTGTTGCTGACCATGTCCATCCTTTTATGACCACAGTGTATCCATCTTCCAGGAGGATAACGCACCATGTCACAAAGCTCAAATCATCTCAAACATGACAGTGAGTTCACTATACTCAAAACGGCCTTCACAGTCACCAGATCTCAATCCAATAGAGCACCTTTGGGATATGGTGGAACGAGAGATTTGCATCATGGATGTGCAGCTCAAAAATCTGCAGCAACTACATCATGCTATCATGTCAATATGGACCAAAATCTGTAATGCACTACTAGGTGGTTGTCCTGCATCCTCAATAAACAAGCTCCAGTTAGTCCAAAATGCAGCTGCTTCTTATCAGGTCAAGAAATATGATCATATAACCCCAATTTTATCATCTCTATACTGATTACCTATTATGTTCTGTATCGATTACAAAGTATTGCTGTCCCTAAATGGTTTAGCTCCTGTGTATTTAACCAATCTTCCATCACGCTCTTTAAGGTCACAAAACTCTGGACTTTTGGTAGTACCTAGGATAGCAAAGTCCACTAAAGGAGGTAGTGCATTTTCACTTTTAGCTCCTATACTCTGGAATAGCCTTCCCAATAATATTTGGGGCTCAGACACTCTCTCCCAGTTTAAATCTAGATTAAAGACACATCTCTTTAGCCAAGCATTCACATAATGCATCCCATTTGCTTTTCTGTTTCTACTTCGGGACGCTAACTAAAGATTGCGCCAGCTCCAGTTTGGATCCAGCCTCTTACAATGATTTCAGATGACCCAACACCTGTGAAGAGATGATGCCAACCCCTGCGAGGACTTCAGATGATGCCAACTCTAAATCACCATACAAAACTGCCAAAATGTTCCATATATTGTAATCATTATGATCACAAAATGTAGTTGCTTTGACATGCTCATTGTTTTTGCTTAAATGAATTCATGACGATAGCAATTTTCAAGTATTTGTGGAAAAGGACAAGACTGTTTATTGCTTTTATCAAATGTGCCTTTATAATTTGTTAATGTTGCTTCACTTGTTTAAATATTGGGTAATATACATAGTAATAAAAAATAATGAGAGCTCTAGGCAAGTGTATGGTAGCTGAGGGTCTCATAAAACAAGTCCTCAGTAGTAACATCTAGGAATCTTTCCACAAACTTGCTGCTACTACTACTAAAAAACTGTAAACATAAAAAAACATCTTATAAGTACAGCAAGTAAACAAATTGCTCAGAGCATTAAAGATCTGGCATTGCCAGGAGAAAATCTGTCTCTTGATCCTCCTTCAGCAGAGAATCATTCACCACTGCTCTGTCAGGCCACTAATAGATGACTGGAGATTTATTACAGTGCTGCCCTCTGGCTGATAACAGAGGCTTCGACATACAGCGTGAGCTATGGGGGAACGGAAAATTCTTTATCGACCACGGTGCACAGCATATATTCTTTGCAAGTGTGGGCCATATATCGATTGTCCCTGTGAAACGCTGCGTGTCTTGGCTGCCATGGCGAAAAGTGAGCTCAGGGAGCCTGCTGATGTACCGCACTCCTGCACGTGTCATGATGACAAACTACACACAGCTAAAGCGCTATTCGCTCTCATGTGCTTGTACTCATTCAGTCTCACGCTACCAGCAGGTAATACTTCCCCTTTCCGTTTCTTACTTTCTTTTTTCCTCACTCTGTATTTTGTTTTACTTTTAGTATTTTGCAAAAATGCAAAATAAAAGTAATTTATTCCTGTGATGTCAAAGCTGAATTTTAAGCAGCCGTTACTCCATCTTCAGTGTCACATGATCCTTCAGAAATCATTCTAATATGCTGATTTGCTGCTCAAGAAACATTTAACTGCTCAACAAATATTTTTATTATCAATATTGAAATGGTTGTTCTGCTTATTTATATATTTTATTTATTTATCTTTTTTGTGGAAACAGTGATATAATGTTTTCAGGATTTGTTGATGAAAGTTCAAAAGAACAGCATTTAATTGAAATTATAAACATTATAAATGTTTTTACTGTCACTTTTGATCAATTTAATCAATAAAGTAATTATTATTTTTTTTTTCTTATTGACCCCAAACTTTTGAACAGTTAAACAGATGTTATATAAAACTTAGCCTTGTCATCATTTTGGAAATTGTTTTTTGTGTTCATTGAGATATTGTTTAAAATGTTACTTTTCAAAGGGGGTGTACTCATTTACGCTGAGCCCTGTAGGTAGGTCTAAATTGGTGTGCTCACTTATATCAATGTTATATATATCGTCATATCGTCCAGCCCTAAAACTTGTATAGTTATAGTTTGACCCAGTTATGCAGAATATAAGATGGTAAATATTTAATTGATGAGTTGTCAACACAATTTAAAACAATACAATATATAGGGTATGATTTTACCGCAAAATCCAATGTTTTGACACAAAAACGATAACAGTCAATCGCAAAGCTCTTTCTCATTTTGGATGTGTTTTTTGTGGCATTCACGCTGAAAACCAATGCTGCCACTCGGTCTTTTTACCACTCAATGGGCGTAACCACAGTCATAACGGCCGACGGTGACATCACACGCATACCCTCTATATGCAGGTAGTGTATATATAAAGATATATTAATACAATAAATATATTTATTATATATACAGATTTTTTTCAACTTTGCAGCAGTTATTGTAAGCATTTAATTCATAAAACTCACCCTTTCACTGAAACAAAATTATATAGTCATTCTTTTCTTCATTAAGTGCAGATAAGTACAAATCTATTTTAGTCAAGAAACTATATTAACTAAACTTTGGATGTGATTCACATGACCTGTGTCTAAACAGGCATACCAAAGCTACTCGGTGAAGTTTTATTGCAAAATATTTAAGATGCAAATGTGGTTTCAGTGATCCAGTGGCAAAATGTTTTAAACCTTGTTTCCACCTGCACTGTCCACTTCATCAGATTACCTGTAATGTATGTAAATTCCATAATTTCAAGGAAATTCCATAATTCTAACAATTGTAAGGGCATGTGTAAAAAATGCTCTCTGTGTCTGTGAGCATCATACCTCCTCCTTGTCCAGCAGCAGCATTTGATAGTCGGTGACCACACAGAATTTGGGGTTCCACACAGCATGTTCTGCACACGGGTGACCATATGACATCCAGTGGCCTGGAGGACCCCTCATATCTGACAGAAAGAAGGAAGACCAGAAAAAGATATTGATGATAAAGATGACAACAAAAAAGCACCTGGAAATTCAGAAGAGACATGTGAGGTGAAGGAATTTACGCGATTCCTTTTTTGATTCATGTATTTACAGAATGGCCTGTGCCTTTTAGTTAACTCCTCGACTATTTACAAAGGTCAAACTAAATTCTGAAAGATCTGCAAAGCAAACAGCTCCTGAACCTGTAGCAGACACGTCTTCCAAATGCAACAAGAGCACCCAGAACACATTTATATGGTAATGAGCCCCCTGCTCGTCATCTCTTCTGACAACAAGATAACCAAATATTTCACCAAGTGAGCAAGAAATATTGCAATGTTAATTTAAGTTTGATATAGAGAATGTAAGTAACGTGAATTACCACACTGTCACAGTGTTTCTTTTTTGCATACATCTCATATGGAGACAATGACGTGCCGCATGGAACGTTAACAATCTCATCTTGTCTCAGAACATTGAACAAGCCTGCTGGACTCTGTTCTCATTCACATTCACATTCACGGTGAACCTCCATTTCTCATGTTGAATGGAGGTAAAAGGCCTTTTACAGCCAAATAATTAATGAGTTGAAGTTTAGCTGTTATACTTGCTGTGCTTTACGACTGGAAACTAGCTGTTACACTTGCTGTGCTTTACTACTGGAAACTGTCCATGGGTGCTCTCACAGCTCAGTAGCTCTAAAACATTACAGATTAATGTATTGTTTAATACTATTTTAATCAGTGTGTGTAACAGTGAATTAATATGAGATGTTTGATCTTTCATTTTCTGCTCCAATCTTGAAAAGGTCAAAACACACTAGGTAGCCAATAACACCAACTTTTACACACAAACAGATGGACCAAAAATGACACATTAAACCCTCAAATGGCTCAATGGGAGCAGCTTCCATTCAGTGTTGAGCACAGGTTCAGGGCTCAGGAAGTAAAAGTAACGTGACTTATGCGTGAGGTAATATCTCAGAGAAAAGAGAAATCTTTAATATCTAACATTAATAAGACATACACTACCGTTTAAAAGTTTGGGGTTGGTAAGATTTTTTGATTTTCACCAAAGCTGCAATTATTTAATCAAAAATTAAAATTTTTACAATTTAAAATAACTGGTTTCAATTTATATATGTTAAAACGTAATTTATTTGTGTGATGGCAATGCGGATTTTTCAGCATCATGTATTGTTGTAGTGTATTGTTGTCAAAAGTACCGTCTTTGGAAGCAAGTCGGTACAAAAATGTTTAAAATGTGACGCTTTGAGCGCTGTTGAGCGGATTCGTGAACACCTCTGATTGGCCATTGTCACCAAGTGCTTACACAGATACACTCAGGAGCGTTTGAAAGCGGCTTTCAAAACGCTTTCAAATTCAAACTCTTCCATGTCCTTTTAAACGCTCCCGTGCGTTGCTCATTGTAGCCAATCACAGGCATGTTGAGCATGTGAACACAATGGCCAATCAGAGGTGTTTTTGAATTCACTTTTATTGTATGTGCATTGTGCACCCGCCTATTGGTGCATATTTCTAACGCACCCTTTAAATAAGAAAAAAATTACTGCGCCATTGACTTTAGATCAGTGTTAATTTTCGTTGACGAATAATTTTCGCTTAATATTCAACCTTATATTCAACCTTATTCTGATGGAAATAGCCCCAATCTCGGTGTTCTTGATGTATGAAGATGCAGGTGGCCAGAAACACACAATTCATGGGGTTTGGAGAGCACAATAATCAATTTCCCCAACACTAAAGTGTCATTTTCTAGCATTTCTTTGTTAATTGCAATAATATTTAAAGGAAAAAGAAATGAGAACCCTGTCCAGAAAATTAAAAGATGCAGTAAGAAAGAGAGAGATTAGAGAACACAGAAATTGAATTCAGAAATCCATGTCTGTCAATGAAAGATATCACATGATCTTTTGACTTGATTTCATTATAGTCCAGTGGAAACATGCAACACAAAGAAAAATCTTGCTTTAGATTTATTTGACGATATCCGACTCTTGCACATGCAATCATACAGAACAGTTCAAGTACAAGGCCAGGGCATCCTGTAATCTTGCGATAAAAAAAGAGAAGTCTTATCTTTTAATTTTTTGATTGTGCAGATGCAATTAGCATTGCAGCTGTACTTTGAATGCCGGACACTGTGCACAATCAACGCTTGCTAGATAATGAGCATTACACTTAATAACCCCCTCAAAGGGACACACACAAACACACACAGCTCAGAGATTTGAACATTTAAGACAACCATTACAATTCTATCATGCACACAAACCCACACACGATGCTTTAGAAAGAGGAGCATATGGCTAGTTACAAATTGCTAGAAGCAGTGACTTTTCTCCCAAGATAGTTTTGAAGTGGCCAATCTGTTCTCCTCAAAGTACCTACAAGAAAAAACAAACCACTATCTGGAAACAAGACTGCCATATTTTGTGCCAAAACACCTGACAACTACTTTTATATAACTTTACTTTATATAGACTACAAGAACCAAACTAGAACCTTATAAGTGACTGAATTTATGTGCTTTAGATAGGCAGCAGTGCAATGCCAAAACTATAGACAACTACAGACAAGCAAATACATTATTAAATTAAATAATAAAATATTATCTGGAGATTTCTTTGTATTCAATTGACACATTTTTTTACCCACCATTAGAGTAATGTCAGATGTACACCTTTAAAAAAAAATGTATTCACTCATTCACTCACTCGCTAAAAAACAGGTCTAGCTAGCAATAAAAAAAAACAAGAAGCACATTCTGCGCTTAGCCAAAAATAAAATAAATAAAATAAAATAAAAACAAAGCAAAACTATATAAAATAAAATAATACTAAAGATGAATGAGAGTATAAAAGTACATTTGGAAAATGCATAATAAACTGTTAAATATATTTAACTTATATTTTAAATAAACTAAAAACCAACTATTCCAAAAAAGCAAGCAAGCACCACCGGGATTCAATAATAAATAAATATATAACCTTAAAATAAAGCATAATGTCTATATAATGTTGTCTATGTAGGCAGATGGAACATGGCTAATGTTTCCAAAGAAATAATTAGCAAAATCAGCAAAAAGTTATGTCTATAGATTAATAAAAAAGACAGCATTTCAGCTCCTGTAACTCCTCAGTATATCAGGTCCTTGATTCTTGACAGGATGTTGTTGCTCAAACTGAGCAGTGACCCGGCGCATAAGGTGTGTGATTAAACGTGATATGCTGCTCCATTCCTTCTCCTGTCAAGAAATTAGTGCCCGGTCTTATTCTCAGTTACTTTAAAGTGTCATTTAACGGCTTACGGCTTCACACTATTATAGGGAGGGCAATTGGTCTCTTTATCTTAGCAGCCAGTTTTCTGCTTCTCTAAATAAGCACTTCAAAATGACCACTGCTGTGATTTTATCAAATCATTTATAGCGGCTCTGTTAGAAGACATTAATAAATTTAGAATTATTGCCTTTTCCTTTTAATCTGCTAAATCCATTTGCGATGTGGTCACATCAAAAAGGAGATTACTTTATGCCACTGCCAAAGTGAAGCTCTTATCAGAGCAATAACATGCACACAAGGGAGGGGAGGAGAAAGGGAGCGAAACACACAAATGACATGAGAGAGAGACAGAAAAAAAAAAAAAAAGATTTATTTCAAGTCTCTCTTCCTCATTGGCTGTAACTCTGTGGTCCAACAGTAAGGTTTAAATTCCCCTTCATCAAAACCAAATAAGAAATGTACTCCTTTTAACTCATATTATAATGGATATCATTTAGAATTATCATTAATTTTATTAAAGTGTCCATTACAATGATGCACTTTTAAATTAAAAAACAGACTCACTAAGTAGATTCCTCTCCATTTAATAAGGCACCTGAGCTTATTTGCATTTGAATACTTCTGAGGACAAACACAGAGAAAGTTTCCCTGAGAAAGATCTAACTGCTACTGAATTCATACAGTAAATGAAATCCATTTGGTACTTTTACCAAAGCACTATTTTTATAGAATCTCAACAAGCATTACCATCCACAAAACAATACATGTCTCATTCACACACTTTACACAAATATATATTTTTCATTTAATAAAAAAGACACTGAAGTTTAAGCCTTCATTTTTATGTTTAACAAAGAAAACAAACATTTTTCCTAGTATTTTTTTCTAGAAAACAAACATTTTTCC
Organism: Megalobrama amblycephala; assembly: GCF_018812025.1. Classification (NCBI taxonomy): domain Eukaryota; kingdom Metazoa; phylum Chordata; class Actinopteri; order Cypriniformes; family Xenocyprididae; genus Megalobrama; species Megalobrama amblycephala. The sequence goes on from NC_063047.1 coordinate 24,511,865, forward strand.
TGTACTATCCCCTTGGGAAATGCACCCAATAACTCACACACTACCAGTTCAGCACCATGCATCTGTTATCCTACTAATAAAATACTTATGCTACCGAGAAAAAAAAAAAAAAAAGATCATTAAGAAAAGTAGAAAAGTGCATTCAAAGAGACTAGCACTGGAACTTTTGTATTGCAGGCTGCACTTGGACAAACAGAAGAAATTGCCAATTTACCTCAGAGAACAAGAAAAAAAAAAAAGAGTGAAAACCTGTAAAATCCAACAAGCCTGTCAAACATTGTTTCCTCAGAATCAAACCCAGAATAGCTTGTGCTCTGAAACATCAGGCAAATATACTGTAAGACTTAGCATGAAAAAGGTCTGCAAAGCCACAACGCAAAAAGACACTTCAAAGGGAGTTATTCAGATAAATAAGCAGTTTCTGAACCCCCTGAAATGCCTTGATTGTACGGTTTCCGGGTTGAACAACATGTTTCCTGGAAAAGGTGTGCAACGGGTTTGAGAAAGGTTTTCTCTTGTTTGGTGGATGTGTCAGAAATGTCAGCCCAATCAGCGGCAACATGTATTTAAACCATGCGGTATTAAAGAGACAGCTCACACAATGGGTATGAATGTAACATAAAAATACTATACATATTTATATATTTTGCTATTGTATTGTGAAGTGACACTTTCATAAACTTTTCTATAGGCCTACTCCTCTGATTATATAATATTACAATATCACAGCACAACACCAGTGATCATCAATAATGATAAGCCTAATACAATAAAAAATAATAAGGTCATATAGATCATAACACAATCTCGGAGGTAAGAAGCGGATTATCCTTCACCTGAAATTAGGGCTGTGACGGTGGCAAATTTTTACTACCGCGATGGTAAATCACCAACAACCGCCGGTGTTGCGGTGGTGGGGTCCGAAGGGGGGAGGGGCCGAGGTTTTTATATATATATTTATATAAAATATATATATAATTGTGTTAGACTTGCGTTTCGCCGTCATTTTGATGGACAGGATCGTAAAAAGAATCCATCATAATCAATATTAGGCTTTTTAATCATTTTAATTTTTATATTTTAATGATAAGACATTTTATTCACAATCTTACAGGATAAGCAAATAGGCATAGGCTTGCATTTATTTATACTATGAAAAGAAAGTTGATCAAAGACAAGCTGCGTCACTTTCAGTTTTTATCTTGAACTCTTGTCACGGATTGTGAGTGAATGCGATCATCCTTTCCTCTTTACTATTGTACAGAACGAAATAAACATTAATGAAAATAAAAAAATATGTTGAAAGATACAGTAGCTTACCGAAATCTGTATCACGTCAGTTCAGTCAGTGTTGCCAACAATGTCACCTAACATTATACCTCAGAAAAGCCATTCGTTGACCATAAACTTATAGTCAGCAAGAAAAATAAAAAAACTTAAGTAAGCATGCATAAGTAACTTTATCATTATACAATTTACTTAAACTGGGTGCTCGTCTGTGTGTAACCAAGCGCATCGTTTTCATTTTATTCTGGAGACTGAACTCGCGCTCTGCTGCCACACTGGAGCGCACTCACCACCTACTGGACAGGAGTGGGAATTACAACAATCTAACATACAAACTACATAATCTGTCAAAATGACGGACGGGCTGCAGATTTTTTCCGTCACTGCTAAACAAATTCCATCAAAGACGGAAAATTTTCAGTTAGCGCGATCTCTGAGATATATAAATATATATTATATATGACGTCACACTACCGCCGGTGATGGTGACACTCCACGACCGCGGTGCGCGGTTGTCATGCCTACCGTCACAGCCCTACCTGAAATGTTTCTCTTTTCATCCTGAAATGCGAGGCAAATGTTGGATCACAATAATTCGAATTTTCCACAAAAATTTCACTCGATTGGGATGTTCTCTTTTATTCTGGACGGCAAGGGCAGTGACTGTAAGATCGAGCGTATTTTGCTGCATTAAACATGTATTTATACAGACTTCATCAGGCTCCGAAAATTCTTCAAAAAGAACACAAAGAAAGGCCTTCTCAGTTGCCATAGTTGCAACTCTTGCGTCATCAGAACAGGGTGTTCAACGCACCATCGTTTCCATTTAAAAAACATTTTGCAACGTTTTGTCGGGGCTGAACGCAGCCCTGGTTAAGTTGTGTTAGCAATCTCACAGTTATGGTAAGGGGTGTAACACTTCCGAAACACGAAGAAGTTGACTGTTCATAACACACTGATCCAGCTGACCAATCAGAGCAGACTTAGTTTTCAGAAGTGGACTTGGAAGAGAGGTGCTGCTACAATGTAAAATATGTGGAAATTAAGGTGTTTTTTGAACATTCAGCCATGAAAACTTATTTTAGTAGACCATAAAAACAAAAAGGGCATAATATGTCCCCTTTAAGACAACTATGCTTTTCTTAATATGTCTTAATGCAATGCGGATTATATCAATTATGCGTCTGATTCAGTCTGAACTGTTATTCAGTCTTCAATAAACAAAAAATACACCAAATCAGAACAGAAACACTGTTGTTATGCCAATTCAGAAATTTGTATGAGATTTAATGAGAATTATGTGAAGCAGCTAAAGAATTAGTGTTTGTGATTGTAGGAGAGCATAATTAGATCTGATATGGACAATGTGAATAAATATGATCCTTCCTTCATTAGGTTAGGAATGAATAGAAGACACAATAATCAAACAAACCAAGTTTGTATTTGCCAGCAAATGTTCCTTTACCTAATAACAAAACCAAGTCTGATAACACAGTGCAGGGGATTGAACAACAACCCTAAGCTCTAAATCAGGGGTACTCAAGTTCAGAGGCCAAGAGGGCCGCATTTTAACCAAATGAAACACCAAGGGCCACAAATTATAACTTGGATCGTAAGACTTTTATTTAGGCCTACTTAAGACAATATTTGTAGTTTTACTGTTTATTTACTAAAAGTGCAGTTTATTATCTAGCTAAGTCTTAATAGTATGGTGTCCTTTTTAAAGTGTCACTTAACATGATAAATGGCATTTAAAAAAATGATTAATAGCTTGTCTTGCTGTATTCTTAATGTACAAATGCATAAAGAAAAACAAGAACTGATGAAAAGAAATCCTTATTCATTTGAAATGTCTGCATTGTTTTCACAAGAAATTTAAGGAGTGGCTGTTGTTCACTGGCTGATGAGAGTTTGTCCATAAGACGAAAACATTGCACTTTTTTTAGTCTTTTTATACTCCATTGCACCTTTTAACACTTTTTATAGCACCTATTTATACGTTTTATTATTTGTATTATTATTACCTACCTTTTAATTTGGTCAGAATCCAAAAATCTTTTTTTTTCTTTTTCTTTTTTTAATGTTCAATCACAATCTCATGAATTATCTAACTATAACCAACGTTGTAAACACGATAAATAAGATATTCTCCGTAAGCTCAATGATGTGATGATAGATCTGTAATGGGAGCGCTGCTTGCTTTCTGTTTATAACACATTGACATTAAGAATAAAAGGTTTGTTTTCATGATGCTCGGCAACATACGCACTGCAAAGTTTGAGGAATGTCAACTGCATTTCATCATGGAAAAATAAGGTTACTTTGTTTTTTACATGCGCGCACAGTCTCGAGCCTTTGATGGCGTTCACGAACACAAGTGCTCGACACATGCGCACTGGAGAGATTCATGCTTGTCTAGTCTTTTTCGCTCAAATAGTTACAATAAAATGTCTTTGTACTTGTTTAAAATTAGAGTTGCTGGTATCTTTTAATCCCCTCAAACGAGCGCTCTCGGTCGGCTATTGTGTTTGTTGTTACTCTTGTTCTGTCTTATCCGTTTCTTTTCAGACTGAAACAACAGCCCGTTTCAGTGCTGACACCTTGTGGACAAACTAAATTAGTGCAAAAACTATTCAATGCGCGCGTGCAAAGTGCCTTCAGTTTATATTGTTCTTTGCGGTTAGAAAAACTGCTGCGCGCGTACACTATACGCGTTCTTATGGAGTCAAATTAATGCCTTAAAGTTTTGCACAAAAATAAAGTTTTGCAAAACAAAAAAAAAGAATTGAGCAATAAAAAAATGTTTTGCAAACAAAAATAAAGAATTGCAAAGGAAAAATAAAGTATTGAGCAGAAAAAATAAGTTTTGCAAGCAAAAATAATAAATTGCAAAATAAAATAACGTAGTGCAAAAATAAAAATATAATCAATTACAAAAATCAATGACAGCTGTAATCCTATTTTATCTTTGCCACATATTTTTCATGCTCAAACCTACTAAATCATTTGCAACGCTCATTTTATTCTGCGTTTCAGTCAAGCGTGCGCTCACGATACCGGCTTTCGTTTGCGCTGCACTGTTCTGTGCGGTTCTCTATGGCGTTATTTTACTGTCAATTGTCGAGAGCACATTATTGTGACGCGAGAGCATATCAATGTAATGCGCGAGCGCAAATCTGTCCGCTCGCGCGCAGATTTCCTTTGCTCTCGCGCAAATCTGGACGCGCGCGCTCAAATATACAGTGCTCTCTTATGAACTGCCTCTCCTCTCGCTCAGATATTGCGTGTGCACGCTCAAACTGTTTCCTGCGTGCTCAAACGTGTCCTGCGCGCTCAAACTGCACATGTGCGCTCACGAATCTCTCCGTGCTCTTGCAGAAATTAATTTGCTTTTGGATTAAATGCTGTCAAAAGTTATAAACCAATCAGAAGAGACGACTGATCCATGAAAATGCTACGTGGAATCTTATTGGCTGAGAGTGAACTGCGCCTGGAATTCTTTCGACAAAAATATATATTTTATTTCTTTACAATTTAATAATATTTATCAAATGTAACCTAGTCTAACTGCATCACATTACAGGTCAAACCCCTATTTATCTAAACAAACAAACAAAAAATGTTTCTTAAAGTTATTGTGGTCATACGTTTTGTGTTGAAATTAAAAAAAAAAAAAAAAAATAGGTAACATTTTACAATAAGGTTTTTATTTGTTAACTTTAGTTAATGTATTATCTAACATGAACTAACAATGTGCAATACATTACTGTAATTATTAATCTTTGTTAACGTTAAAAATACAGCTGTTTGTTGGTTGTTTACTTCACAGTGCATTTAATAATGTTAACAAATACAACATTTGATTTTAATAACGTATTAGTAAATGTTGAAATTAACATTAACAAATATTAATAAATGCTGAAGAAGAGCAATTCATTATTAGTTAATGTTAACTAATGCAGTTAAATAATGTTAACGCAACCTTATTGTAAAGTATTACCAACAAACATCTTCTGATTTAAGACCGAACAAGATCAGGGTCAAATCGTCATTCCCTTAATACTTAAAGGCAGGGTAGGTAAGAAATTTTGTTCCAAATTTGTTTAAACTTTCTATATATATACATGCATAATTAAAATGTAAGAACTCTGGTAAAAAGAGTATAAAAATCGAGTGACTCTAGACCGTTTAATCTGTATTAAACACAGCTCATTATTTCCATCCGGGACGAAACATAGGATTGGCTTAGGCGGCTGTCACTCTCTCGCAACCATGGCAACCACCCTTTTGCCACACATGACCTGCCCACTTGCGCGCGCACGTTTGATTTGGGGAATCCAAGAGGCACGGATCCTAGGAATACCAAAACAATGGCAGAGAAACAGCAAGCTAAATTCACAGTATCGGCCTATGCAGTTAGTGAAGGCAAACCAGGCAAAAAAAGGAAGACAGTAACAGTACAAGAAAAGGCAATGAACAAAAAGTCTTTGGATAAACAAAGAAATAAAACGCGAGTTAATATCGGCGTGGCTTTCCAGCGATGGCGAGAACTGAGGGAACTCAAGGGGCTGAAAAGTGACTCCTTGATGGCTTTATTTCTGCTGGACAGGTAAATCTTTCTTTTTGTATTTTGATCATACATATTTTTTTGTTTATTTTTTCATGAAGCATGTGTCATTAGCACACGTAGCTGCGTAATATAGCTAACATAACATTACTTAGCGAGCCGTAGTAGAGACGATAAATAATGATAGCTATAGTGTTGAATTGTGCATAATTTTACCCTCTGTCTAAGTCTTTTACCATGTTCACCTGCAAGTTTACCTGCACGTTTTTTTCGCCTTTGTTTTGTTTTTATATTCTCTACCTATGTTTACTGATGTCTTTATCTTGTATCTGTGTGTGTCGTACACACTTTGTTGTATGTGTGTGTTATTATTTTGTGTCTGCAATGCAGTTGTGAGTTGATATTTGAGTGTATGTTACTCTGTTGATCTGTAGAACAACGTATATGTTATGAATCTTACACGAAATTCATCTTCATCACAGTGTAAATGATGGTAATGGAAAAACGTGTATCATGCAACCTGTTTTTAGCTTTGCCTTATAGATAACTAGCTCGTTAGCGAATCAAAAAATATATATTTTAAACTTTACCAATATCAATATGCTAGCTTGATAGTGAGTACTAAAATACATCTTGTTTGTTTATCTTCATAATTTTAAAGTTATTTTTATTACATGTGATTCTGACATGATGTCACTACATGCACTGTGCTCCTTCCTCTCCGCTCGTCTCAGGTAAATAATGCGTCTTCCAGCTCAGTGGTCGGAGTCACACGTTCATGCGTTTTGGGGGCGTGGCTTTGGAAGGAGCCCAGAAGGGAGGGGGTGGAGTGAATGGAAATAATGAGCTGTCTTTAAAACAGTCGTGAGAGGTCTACAGACACTCGATTTTTATACTTTCTTTTTCAGAGTACTTACATTTTAATTATGTATTGATATATAAATAAAGTTTAAACAAATTTTGAAAAAAAGTTTTTTATACATTTTTTTGCCTACCCTGCCTTTAATGTGGAGATCACATACCACCATAGTCAATTGGTATAAAACATGACATACAAAAATACCTAAGCTCTTGTGTATGCACGATTAAGCAAAAGAACGCGATCTTATTCCTAAATGACAACGATTCGGTTATGTCTATTAAACCTTTTGAAATTACAATCATACCAGAATATTTAAACCTGCTTTTGCATTGCTGCTGAAAGCAGTGGTCATGTAAGCTATATGTTTTAAACAGCTTCACAAAGTGTTTTCAACAACATACTATTGCTACATCTGTGTTGCAAACATTAAATAATAATGCAAGTATTGCAATAACAATTTATAGTCTGAATATACACTGATTTCAGCAATTAAAATAAGTAGCTAAATGAATGTTGAAACTAATGTTGTTACACTGTTCTGCCAGTAGGTGGTGACCAGTGACTGTTAAAATGTATTTGATGTATCAGAATCATTAATTCCAGACCTCAAAAGAAATTGACTATAGTGGTATATGTGATCTCCACATTAAGTATTAAGGGAATGACGATTTGACCCTGATCTTGTTCGGTCTTAAATCAGAAGATGTTTGTTGGTAATACTTTACAATAAGGTTGCGTTAACATTATTTAACTGCATTAGTTAACATTAACTAATAATGAATTGCTCTTCTTCAGCATTTATTAATATTTGTTAATGTTAATTTCAACATTTACTAATACGTTATTAAAATCAAATGTTGTATTTGTTAACATTATTAAATGCACTGTGAAGTAAACAACCAACAAACAGCTGTATTTTTAAAGTTAACAAAGATTAATAATTACAGTAATGTATTGCACATTGTTAGTTCATGTTAGATAATACATTAACTAATGTTAACAAATAAAAACCTTATTGTAAAATGTTACCTATTTTTAAAAAAAAAAAATTCAACACAAAACGTATGACCACAATAACTTTAAGAAACATTTTTTGTTTGTTTGTTTAGATAAATAGGGGTTTGACCTGTAATGTGATGCAGTTAGACTAGGTTACATTTGATAAATATTATTAAATTGTGAATAAATAAAATACATATCTTTGTCGAAAGAATTCCAGGCGCAGTTCACTCTCAGCCAATAAGATTCCATGTAGCATTTTCATGGATCAGTCGTCTCTTCTGATTGGTTTATAACTTTTGACAGCGTTTAATCCAAAAGCCAAATTAATTTCTGCAAGAGCACGGAGAGATTCGTGAGCGCACATGTGCAGTTTGAGCGCGCAGGACACGTTTGAGCACGCAGGAAACAGTTTGAGCGTGCACACGCAATATCTGAGCGAGAGGAGAGGCAGTTCATAAGAGAGCACTGTATATTTGAGCGCGCGCGTCCAGATTTGCGCGAGAGCAAAGGAAATCCGCGCGCGAGCGGACAGATTTGCGCTCGCACATTACATTGATATGCTCTCGCGTCACAATAATGTGCTCTCGACAATTGACAGTAAAATAACGCCATAGTTCTCTTTATGGCACTGGTTTGACGTGGGGGTGGAGTCAAGAAACGGGGGCACGCCCCCGCGAAACACGTCATCGGCAGGAGACGCAGATCGCAACAGAACAGATCAAGCATAGAGACAGAGCGCATTTATTATAATCTGAAAACCACGCCCACCGGGGGAAAAACAATCCAACCGTCTCTATTGACTTTGTAATGCGTGAGGCTGCCTCCTTGTCTTTTCTGACTCATTACAAAAAACAGAACAATGCCTAAAAGCTGCTGTGTGACAAGGTGTACAGCTAACAAGCTAAAAAACCCAGAAATAAGTTTTTATAAGCTGTCGACCCCAAAAAACGAATGTTTAAGGACACAAAAGTGGATACAGGCAGTGAGACAGAGCACAACAGGTCATATTACTATAAGAAATGCATTGGAGGGGGTCGTAATTGGCGATAACATATGCTAAACAAACCAACAAAAACAAACCATTCATTATTTTTAACCATGTCAAAGAATTATTTCACCTGTCGCTGATTACGTTCCCCTCCAATGCATTTCGCGGGGGCGTGCCCCCGTTTCTTGACTCCACCCCCACGTCAAACCAGTGCCATAAAGAGATCCGCACAGAACAGTGCAGCGCAAAAGAAAACCAGTATCGTGAGCGCACGCTTGACTGAAACGCAGAATAAAATGAGCGTTGCAAATGATTTAGTAGGTTTGAGCATGAAAAATATGTGGCAAAGATAAAATAGGATTACAGCTGTCATTGATTTTTGTAATTGATTATATTTTTATTTTTGCACTACTTTATTTTATTTTGCAATTTATTATTTTTGTTTGCAAAACTTATTTTTTTCTGCTCAATACTTTATTTTTCCTTTGCAATTCTTTATTTTTGTTTGCAAAACATTTTTTTATTGCTCAATTCTTTTTTGTGTTTTGCAAAACTTTATTTTTGTGCAAAACTTTAAGGCATTAATTTGACTCCATACCGTTCTCTGCTGATGATTACAGCGTCACGCGCACTGTACGCCTACCCTAGTGTACGTGTAAAAAAAGTAATATTCACGCTAATTTTGGACGCAAATTATAATAAAAATACATTTATATGTAGCATGATGCGGGCCACAAATTTAATGCTGACGGGCCGGATGCGGCCCGCGGGCCGCCTGTTGAGTACCCCTGCTCTAAATCATGTGTTACTGCATGAAAGACAGGAAATCCTTAGAAAAAAAACAAACACAAACTGAATTAAAACACCATCCTTTTCTATATACAGACATACTGACAAACAGAGAGGCAAAGCACTGATTACTCCGACATGGGACAAAACTTTACCTTTAGTTTCTATTTAAGAGAGTTAATTATCACTAGAACTATTCTTAACACAAATGTTCATTTGATTTTTTTTTTTTTTTTAATCAAAATTATGAAAATGAACATCACTCACACCAAAACTGCATTTCCAGTAAGTCCTACAGCAGCCTATATGAACTCTTTCCATTTTACTACAGTGCAAGTTAACCTTGTGCACAAGAGAGCCATAGATTAAACACTTCATTATATGACTGTATGTAACCAATTACTAAACAAAAGCCTGGAAAGAAATCTATGATGAAATTTTTCTAAGTAGGTCAGAGAGTAATACAGCAGCTGATCTGTTTTGTCTCTCGCTCTCTCTTCCTCCAGCTGCTCAGGTCTGCATGTGTTCTGCTCTACTGTATTTCAGGCTCCAAAGATCAGGGATATTTGTCTACAGAACGTGCGCGGACCAAAATTTCATGTGCGCATACAGTCCCACTGTACAATGTCCATTACTACTGATATTCATAATGCATGTTTCCTTAAGAAGACATCAGCTCACTGTCTCTCATTCATACTTTCAGATGCTTCACATGCATATGGATCATTTCATGTTTCCCAGTTATTGTTTTTTTTTTTTTTTTTACATCATAGGTTTTTCTGCTGTCCAATCAATCAGTAGAGGAACTAATCTAATGTTTCTTGCTTATTCTATGTCAGCGCAAACACCACCACTTATACTACATCCTGTTAAACTACAGTAAAGAACAAACAAAATGAAATTCCCTATAAAATAGGGTGATAATGTTTTATGTATTACAAGATGGCATATTGGTGCTTGTATATTTCACAACTTATACTGTATAATTCATATAATGTAAAATATGTAATATATGATAATATATAATAAAATGTACTGATAACAGCCATTATAAAGGTGCTAAAATAAAAAGCCAAATGATGAATCACTGAATCATGATGTTCATTGTTAGCGGCCAGTACAAAAACGGGGCCAATACTCATGCAGACTGTGCACAGGGCCATAAACACAAAAACAAAACACATCAGGGTAACACACAAACTAAAATAATGCAATAAACATTCACTAAATAATAGAAAACGTAACACAAAACACCTGATGTACATTACTGACAAAAAAAGAATAAACAACAAAATTACTTTTGCAGGGACTTCAGGAAATGTCCTTTTACTGTTTTTCACCGTAAATTATATGATATTAGTTTTTACTTGCAAAAACAAAAACAAATTTGACAGAAGTTTACAGTAAAATTATATGTAATCCCTTTACAGTTTTTCCACTGTAAATAATAAGGTAACTTACAATTAACCAATTAACAGGTTTTTACTATAGCATGTTTTTTTTCTATAAAAATTAAGCATTTTTACAGTGAATATTCAGCAGTCAGCATTATATATTTGAATACAACGATGAAAACACACACCTGTTGAAAATCTGCAGCCACAACATTGAGAAGAAACTGTGTCTTGCATCAATACAAAATTACTTTGTTGCATCAACAAAAATAAGCCTGTAAAGATAAGCCAGTTCCACAAAACAATAGTCCGTGACAGACAAAGACGAGGTGAGCCAGCAAAGAAGGATAAAAAGAGGAGAAAATCAGACTGAGTGTGCGCTCAGAGGTGATTACCTGAGAGGAAATCGCCGAACGTGTTCTCTTGCCTGTTCATTGCCAGTTTCTGTAGTTAGTCCTTCAGAGCGTGAGAAGCATATGCTAAGAGTGTGTGAGAGAACATGCTGTTACCATGTGTACGAGAGCATGCGTGCGTTTTGTGCTCTGTGCTTTCTGAAGACTATTTGCAGTCAGCTGAGGCAGAGTTTTGCTCACTGGTAATTTCAATTTCACAAATTCTCTTGGTCTCTCTGCCTTTTTGTTTTGTAGAAAGGCAGTCAAACACTGGTCAACACAAATTACGTGCATCACTTGTTTATTTCGCATTACAGATCTCAGGTGGCAGTGAGCGTTGAAAGGAAAACAGATTAATTGTATAGAGAAAATGTGTGTGCAAAGCAACCTCAAACCAAAGAAGAAGAGTGAGCACATTATGAAAGATACAGAGTGAATCTGTGAGAATCCTGGCCAAGCAATTGTGAGACATGGAAATATTAGCGCGTGTGTATTTGAAACTGCTAGCTCACATGCATTAAATCTGTCCCTGAGATCCGTGCAAGCTATACAATCTCTGCCTCTAGAGAATCGCCATTGGTCTCCTCTTTTAGCCAATCAGTCGCACAGACATTTTTTCTGTGTGTGCGCTCATCTCAGCAGTGATGCTCATTCTTCAGATATAAACTAACAAGCATGCACAGCCTCTCACAAACACACATCTATAGTCCAAGATTTAACATTCTGCTATACACAACCAAATATGCGATTTTTCACAATTAAAAATCACAACATGCTTATGCCAAGACAGCTACAATGCCAACAATAAATTGCACCAATGGGATCCTGTGCTTCTTTTGGGTGTTCACCTTTTTCCCCAATTGCAGCTTACCCACGGTTAGCATGGCAAAATAAAAATTAAACAGTACTTTTGTTGTGTATTCCAGTTAAAATATATAGCACTGCACACCAAATCAAGTTGTAACTTTGAATACAAAGGAAGTCTAAGGTGCAATATCAAAAGAAATTGACGGAAATATACACAGTGATTTTAAAAAAAAAGGTAAAATTGTGCACAAACTCATACTACCTTATTTCTGATATTGGATCTTGGACTTTAATTTAGTTTCTTTAATATTTCTTCAAAATTTAAGAAAAAAAAAAAAATCTTTTATTGTCTTACCCTGTCTAACATTTCAGCTGTGCTGCCATTCTAGAATACAGAAGAATAGGATACAGGAGAAGGCAGTTCAACACTCTTATTTCTAAGTGTAATCTAATGTAATTATTGCTTATTAGTATGGAAATTCTTGCTTATTAGACACTGGATAATAAAGTGAGATTAAATACATAAAGTATATTTGTGTAATTTAATATAGTTAATTATTACGGGTTTGCGTAAAATTCTGAGATTGCATTTCACTGTTTTGATTCATTTTGAGGAATACTGAAAGTTTTTGTGCAAGTGAGATGAGTAAATGCATGTTCACCTTTAGTCTAGAACTACAATAACTGCCATGTTTACACAGCACACACAACACCTCTGCACTTTATTTCTCTCAACAGGTGGACAGGAGAGCTGTCAGTCAATAAATGTGAAAAAGTAACTTGTTACTTATTTGAAAAAGTAACAGATATTTTGTTGTAAATTGAAAAAGTAATGCGATACTTTACTAGTTATCTGAAAAAGTAATCTGATTATGTAACTCAAGTTGCTTGTAATGCATCACGCCCAACACTGATTATAAGCATTACATATTACAAGATTATAAACATTGTTTTGGCTTTTCGGAGAGGACTGAGGGATTTGAAATGTTGTGAAAGTGATCCGGAGATGGCGTTATTATTACTCGACAGGTACAGGGTAAGGCATTTTAATGAACAGATACATTGCCATATGTAGCCCATTGTAAAGCATTATTTATAATGAAGGGTCATTTAATTATGGTTGTTGTAGCGCTGTGCTGGAATTTATTTTCAAGGAAGTACCGTGTCTATTAATGGGTATACTGTAGCTACAGTAACATATCTAAACTGGTTATATCTCTTAAGTAGAGATGCACCGATTGCAATTTTTTTGGCCGATTCCGATTTCCGATTTTTTGTTAGTGAGATCGGCCGATACCAATTTTTGCCGATTCCGATTTTCTTTCTAAGAACTATAATTGACAACATATACAAACAAAAATCTACTTTTCTTCAATGCAAAGTTTTATTTTCATTAAAAAAAAAAAAAAAAAAAAAAAAGTCAGTAAAAGTCAGTAATAAAATATAAACAGCTCAAATAAATGCAACAGAATAAAGAGAGCTATGAAACTAAGTTTTTTTGAGTTAACTGGGTTTCTATTCAGGTAAGAAATACTACAGAAATTAAAGTAATCAAATGTAAAATTACATATTCAGTGTTATTTTACATTGATTACATTAATTTCTGTAGTCTTTATTGTAAATATTAATACAGATCAATTCTTACCATTAAAGTTATAAAACGTATTTAGTCAAGAGCAGAAATTGATTTTCTTTGTCTTTTGTTCTTTGATTAACATGACAGACAGCAGCAGGAATATTGGACTGCTGTCCCTTTAAGAGTTTATGAACGTTATTCAACAGACCCAATACTGTTACACACGACATGGGTTCACTTTCTTAGCTATTTAACGATTCAAAACTGACTGTGTTTATCTGTATACTCGCCTTTTTAGATTTTAGATTGCCTGTGCCGCTGATTTTGACATACTTTTGTACGTATTTGACAGTTTAAGCTCGTTTTGGTACTTGTGAGTCTGTTTGACTTCTATCTCTGTTTAAGACTGAGCGTGTTAAGGCATGTTCGCTTCACTAATATAGAAAAAAGACTATAGAATAACACAAGACGTGTGTTATGACAGAGACACCGGAGGCAGAGATGAAAGCTATTGTAACAGTTTATTGTAATGATCAGCAGTGAGACAGGTGAGTAGATAGATGAAGGTGAAGATCTTGAAGGTGAATGAGAGGTAATACTGTCCTTTTCTTTATGATGCAGATGGAACTGGAGGGAGACGCTGGAGCTGGCAGACGAACACACTCACACACAGGCAGGTAAGCACACGAGGAGATCCGAAGACGATGGAGACGAAGGAGACAATGGAGACAGGTAAGTATCACTTTGGAGTCCTTGAAGGTAAGCGTACAACTGGTTGTAACACAAACGAGACCGGACGATGAGTGTGTGTGAGTGTGTGGTATTTAACTGTGTGCTGATGACTGCGGTGATGAAGTGCAGGTGGCGGTGATTAGTAGACTGGTGATTGAGTGCGTGGATACGGGAGTGAGGTGGAACCTGACGTGTCTGTGACAGTACCCCCCCTCCCACGGCCCGCTTCAGAGGGCCGTGGACCCCGACGTCGTGGTGGTCGTCCTCGAGGTCGTGGGGCAGGTCTGTCTGGGTGGTTGGTGTGGAAGGTCTGTAACAGAGCTGGATCAAGGATATCATTCTTGGGAACCCATGAGCGTTCTTCGGGACCGTAGCCCTCCCAGTCCACCAGATACTCTAAAAGACCACCACGGCGCCGGGAGTCCAGAATCTCACGTACAACGTAGGCTGTTCCATCATCCAGAATGAGTGGAAGGGGGGGCTCGACGGCTGCCACGTCAGGTTCTGTGGGAGGAAGAACAGAAGGGTGGTGAGGCTTTAATAGTGAAACATGGAAAGTTGGGTGAATTCTCTTATATTGTGCTGGGAGTTGTAACCGGTAAGTGACAGGGTTGATCTGTTGGAGGATGGTGAACGGGCCAATGAAGCGGGGACTCAGCTTCTTGCAGGGCAGGCGCATCTTGATGTCTCTGGTGGACAGCCAGACCTTCTGCCCCGGTTGGTAGTTTGGAGCGTGGGAGCGCCGAAGGTCGGCTGTCGTCTTGCGCCTGCGCAGGGCTCTCTGCAGCTGGTGGTGAGCTGAGTCCCATACCCTCTCGCTCTCCCGGAAACAGTAGTCGACAGCAGGAACGTTGGAGGGTTCCCCGTCCCAGGGGAACAGTGGGGGCTGGAAGCCGAGCACGCATTGGAAAGGTGTTAATCCTGTTGTGGCTTGGCGGAGGGAGTTCTCCGCCCAGGTACTGGTTCCAGGAGTCCTGGTGGCTGTGACAGAAGGTACGCAGGAAGCGGCCAATCTCCTGGATCTTCCGTTCCGTCTGCCCGTTCGACTGAGGATGGTATCCAGACGACAGACTGACGGTCACACCCAGGAGTGAGAAGAAAGCCTTCCATACCCGTGAGACGAATTGTGGTCCTCTGTCTGAGACTATGTCTTCGGGGATTCCGTAGTGACGGAAGACATGGTTGAACATTAATTCTGCTGTGGCCATAGCTGTTGGTAGACCCTCCAGGGGAATTAGACGGCAGGCTTTAGAGAAGCGGTCTACGACGACCAGGATGCAGGTGTTACCATCAGACTCGGGGAGATCTGTGACAAAATCTACTCCCAGGTGTGACCAGGGTCTCTCAGGAACGGGCAGAGGAAGGAGCTTGCCGGTGGGAAGATGGCGTGGGCTCTTGGAGATGGCGCACTCCCTGCAGCCCTGCACGTACCTCCTGACATCGTTGGCCATGTTTGGCCACCAGAAGTGCTGTTTGAGCAGCGAGAGGGTTTCATTGACCCCCGGGTGACCAGTGCCAAGTGAAGTGTGAACAGAGTGCAGAAGTGGAGTGCGTCGTGTCCTGGTGATGTAGCGCAAGCCCTGGGGACAACCCGGCGGAGTGCGTGGGGAGGCATTGGAGGAGGGTAAGGTCTCTTCTGACCATTCGATGGGGCTGACGAAAATGGATTCAGGTAGGATGGTTTCGGGTTCTTCATTCTTTTCCTCCGGGGCGTGGAGACGAGAGAGAGCATCGGCTTTCAGGTTTTTAGAGCCAGGTCGGTATGAGATGGTGAAATGGAATCTTGAGAAGAACAACGCCCATCGGGCTTGGCGAGGGCTGAGTCGTTTGGCGGCTTTCAGATATTCGAGGTTCTTGTGGTCGGTGAGTACTTGGAAAGGGTGATTGGCCCCCTCCAACCAATGCCTCCATTCCTCAAGGGCGAGTTTTACAGCCAAGAGTTCACGGTCCCCGATGTCATAGTTCACCTCCACCGGGTTGAGCTTGCGGGAGAAGAAGGCGCATGGATGGAGCCTACTTGGATTCCCCTGCTGCTGTGATAGGACCGCTCCCACTCCTGTGGTGGAGGCATCCACCTCCACGACGAATGGTAGGTCCGGGTTGGGGTGGACGAGGAGGGGAGCGGTGGTGAAGGCCTTCTTGAGCGTCTCAAAAGCTTCGGTGGCAGGTTGGGACCAGGACAGAGACTTGGGCTGCTTACGGAGGAGGTTGGTGAGTGGACTGACGATGGTACTGTAGTTCTTTATGAATCGACGGTAGAAATTGGAGAAACCAAGGAATCGTTGGAGTTCTTTTATGGTGCTTGGAGCTGGCCAGTTCTGGATGGCAGATACCTTCCCCTCGTCCATCCGGATGCCACTGTGATCAATCACATATCCCAGGAAGTGGACAGAGGGCTGGTGGAATGAGCACTTCTCTGCTTTCAGGAACAGATGGTATTGCCGTAAGCTTTGGAGGACCTCCGCAACGTGGTGGCGATGTTCGGCCAAGCTCCGGGAGTAAATCAGGATGTCATCGATATAGACCAACACGAACTTGTGGAGGAACTCCCGGAGCACCTCATGGATGAAATCCTGGAATACGGAGGGGGCGTTGACCAGGCCATACGGCATCACGAGGTATTCGTAGTGACCGGTGGGCGTGACGAAGGCGGTCTTCCACTCGTCCCCCTCGCGTATCCGGATGAGGTTGTACGCGCTGCGGAGGTCCAACTTTGTGAACACAGTGGCACCGCGGAGATGTTCCAGGGCCGCTGGGACGAGGGGAAGTGGGTACCGGAATTTGACGGTGATTTTGTTCAGTGACCGGTAATCGATGCAGGGCCGCAAGCCTCCGTCCTTCTTGGCCACGAAGAAGAAGCTTGAAGCAGCAGGGGAAGTAGACGGGCGGATGTATCCTTGGTTAAGGGCCTCTTTGATGTATTCCTCCATGGCCTTCTCCTCCGGCACTGATAGGGGGTAGATGCGTCCCCTAGGCACTGGCTCACCCGGTAACAGATCAATTGCACAGTCCCATGGCCGGTGTGGAGGAAGCTTGGAGGCGCGTTGCGGGCAGAAGACGTCGCTGAAGGGGGCGTAATCGGGAGGTATGTCGATGGAGCGTTTTTCCACAGGGCTCTTGATGGAGGTAGCATTGATGGAGAGGTTCTTGGATGGAGGAGATCTTGGAACAGGAAGGTCTGGAAAACAGCTGGAGAAACAGTGGTCGCCCCACTTCAGGACTTCGCCCGTGCGCCAGGAGATGGTGGGATGATGGAGTTCCAGCCACGGGTGCCCTAGAACCACGTCAGCGGTGGACTCCTCCAGAACCAGCAGATGGATGAGTTCTTGATGGAAGATACCCACTTGTAATTGAAGGGGTCCAGCGACACGGCGAACCGTCTTACGGCTCAG
The DNA here is from genome assembly GCF_018812025.1 of Megalobrama amblycephala. NCBI lineage: Eukaryota > Metazoa > Chordata > Actinopteri > Cypriniformes > Xenocyprididae > Megalobrama > Megalobrama amblycephala. Next base: position 24,529,653 of record NC_063047.1, read on the forward strand.
GGGTTTGCCCGTGATGGAGTTGATTTGATAGTGAGTCGGAGACGGCGAGGTCTTGATCCCGAGGTGTCGACAGAGGGCGCCGGAGATGAAGTTTCCTGCTGACCCTGAATCGAGGAGTGCCACCACTGGAATGGAAACATCAGCAGCAGTAAGGTTTACAATGGTAGTGAGTGGTTTCATGTTCTGGAAAGAGGGAATGATAGCACTCACCACGGGTCGAGGAGGACGGGTTGGGCATACAGAGATGACATGCCCAGGTAATCCACAATACAAGCACAGATTCAGGGTCAGCCTTCTTTGTCTTTCTGTGGGTGACAAACGGGAGTTATCCACTTGCATAGGTTCGGTGGCTGGTTCTGGAGAGCTGACGGGTTCGGACCGACGGAGGAGAGTGCTGGCTAGTGGCTGGCCCTGGTGCTCACGGAGACACGACTGCATACGAGAACCCACTCGGATGGCGAGCTGGATGAAACGTTCGAGTCCTATGGAGTCCTCGTATGCAGCGAGATGCAGCCACACGTTGGGCTCCAGACCTTGTCGGAAGGTGATGATGAGGGCTTGTTCGTTCCATCCGCTGGTTGCGGCGAGCGTTCGGAACTGCAGGGCATAATCGTTAACAGTATTGTTACCTTGTTTTAAATTATACAATTTCTCACCAGTGGTAGAATCAGTCAGGGGTTTTCCGAAAACTTCTCTGAAGTGAGAAACGAAAGCAGCATAGGATCTGATAACTGGTCCTTTCTGAGTCCAGAGAGAATCCGCCCATTGGAGGGCCTTACCCTGCAGTTGAGAAATCACGAACGCTATTTTCGCCGTGTCGGTGGGATAGAAGTGCGGCTGCATCTCCAGGACCAACTCACACTGAAGGAGGAATCCGCTGCAGTCCTCCGCCGATCCTGAGAAGGGCGCCGGTTTGGCCATGGGACTGGCGGTGCACATAGGAGAAGCAGCGGTGATGGTGGATGCGGAAGCAGCCGCGGTGGTGGATACAGGTGACGGTGACGGTGGTTGTGGAGTGAGTGCTCGTCGCAGTGCGTCCACGAGCTCTTGAAACGTGTCGTGATGGCTCATGCTGATCGATAGTTGTTATGGTCTGGTCTTCTGTTATGACAGAGACACCGGAGGCAGAGATGAAAGCAATGTAACAGTTTATTGTAATGATCAGCAGTGAGACAGGTGAGTAGATAGATGAAGGTGAAGATCTTGAAGGTGAATGAGAGGTAATACTGTCCTTTTCTTTATGATGCAGATGGAACTGGAGGGAGACGCTGGAGCTGGCAGACGAACACACTCACACACAGGCAGGTAAGCACACGAGGAGATCCGAAGACGATGGAGACGAAGGAGACAATGGAGACAGGTAAGTATCACTTTGGAGTCCTTGAAGGTAAGCGTACAACTGGTTGTAACACAAACGAGACCGGACGATGAGTGTGTGTGAGTGTGTGGTATTTAACTGTGTGCTGATGACTGCGGTGATGAAGTGCAGGTGGCGGTGATTAGTAGACTGGTGATTGAGTGCGTGGATACGGGAGTGAGGTGGAACCTGACTTGTCTGTGACAACGTGTTACTCGTATTGTTTTGAATGGGAGAAAGTGAAACGCGCAATATGGCGGAATAAGTCCCGCTTTCTAAATAAGAGCCAATCGCCGACTGGTAAAGTCATCGCGTCATTGCAGCGGCCGTTAGAAGCACTGGTTTCTATAGAAACAGTCAGATGCTCGCCTCCAAAGAGACGCGCATTTAGGTCTGCGCATGCGCATTAGCTTGATCCAGCCTGAAAAATACAGTTTTTTGTCATGATTCGAGCGTTTGGAAAAAAAATTATATGACAGTTGTCAGATTTCATTGGTGATTACAAATATGAAATTTAATCGAAAGCTTGGCAAACAGCTTTGGAGAATTTGATGTTTCCCCATTCAAAGAGATAAGAGCTGCATGATGCCCAGGATGCCCGAGAGGCGATTCAAAGATGGCCGCAGAGTGAAATGACTTGTCTTAAAGGGACTTTGATATAGACCAGTGGTGCGCGCGCTTTCGGTGTGAGAGCGAAACCTGCGGGAATGACTAAAATTTATGCGCAGTAAGCGTACTATTTAACCGGAGTGAATGAGGCGAGTGAGACAGAGGAGGCGCCCGCGCGGGTGTGTGTCAATTTACCGTGACAGAGAAGAGAGCAAGAACGTGCATTTGACGTTATTGCCTGTGCCGCTGGTAACAAAACGGATCGGCTTGGAATCAGTAAGAAGTGAGACTGATCACCAATCCGGGCCGATCATAAGGAAAATCGTCCGATTCCGATCCCTGGCCGATCAATCGGTGCATCTCTACTCTTAAGCCTAGTAGTAAATGTTTTATGAGCAGTAGGATAAAACATGCATCCGCAGACCCGAAGCACAACCAAAACAATGTTCTTCTGCAAACTGAATGCAGTTTTGATTTTTAACTGCTAGAAGGCCAAAAGTTACACAGTGTAATGATTGAAATTGTGGTCCCCAATTAATTTGTTTTAAAGGATTAGTTCACTTTCAAATAAAATTTTAAAACATACATAAAATAAAACATACAGCGTAAGCTTTTTGAAGAGTACGAAAGTGCGGTTTTGGCGGTACCACTTTGTTTCATTTGTTTGGATCATTTGTTTATATAAAGCATATACATTTACATTTTTTTCTAAAATGACTGATCGTTTCGCTAGATTAGACCCTTATTCCTCGTCTGGTATCGTTTAAAGCCCTTTGAAGCTGCACTGAAACTGTAATTTTGACCTTCAACTGTTTGGAGGCCATTAAAGTCCACAATAAGGAGAATAATCCTGAAATGTTTTCATCAAAAACCTTAATTTCTTTTCGACTGAAGAAAGGAGGACATGGACATCTTGGATGACATGGGGGTGAGTAAATTATCAGGAAAATTTTATTTGAAAGTGAACTAATCCTTTAAGTTTTTCCCATCTGTATTGTGCTCTAAAAATATGCCTGTTTTTATTCTAGACTGCATTAACAATTTAGTGAAAGCCATTTACCTTAATTATACAAATTCTAACACAAAGCCTATAAAATCACAATTATAGCTTAACATTAAAATTGCTTTTGTTCTCTGATGTACTTGAATTGAGGCCAAGATTACACAATAGTTCTAGCTAACAATAGTGACATGACAGGTGTGATGAGGACTATATATGTCAACTATGGCAGTTAATACCATATAATTGTTCTTTTAAAAAAAAACTCCCAAGCCTTCCTATTTATCAAGTCGCAATAAAAACAAAACATCTGACTAAACCTACGCAACTCAAATGGCAAACTGCTGCATTATTCAAGCAGCGTGCAACAATGGTCAGTATTTGTGCAGCAGCTCTGAAGAAAAAGTAAACATTCTATGTGGCTTCAATCTATTGGAAATGCCAGTTTATGTCTGCTAAAAGTGAAAGACATGAATGATATCTGAAAGATATGTGCGTTCCTGCCTCACTCATTTCACAGTGCACTAACAATATGACAAGATCGATTCCTCATGACTTTCATGGCATCCCACTCCTCTCTCTATTTCTTTCTTTCTCATACCGCTCACTCTCTTGCCTGCTTTGATTATCCAAGATTTAAATTAAGATGCTGTCCGTTTAGTGTGACCATGATGTTTAAGATATACAGCAGCTCCTACGGTCTGTGTATAAATGAGCACAAGTGCGCTTGCCTCTACTTTGTCTTTGCAGAGTGTGTGACAACCGTGGCACACGGCATTGATCAAGACTTCTTCTCTGACAGCTCTGCGAAATAAGAAAGAGAATGTGTGTAGCTCCCCATCACCATAGGTTATATGTGAGGATCAAAGCAGACGGGATATTACTCTTCCATTGATGGCTGTGCAGTGTTATAAACATCTCAGAGAGACACATCTCACTTTACTATAGTAACAAATAATAAATGGTGACATGAGAAATGGAAAGAAGCTCAAACAGTAAAGCATGACGCTCTATTCCCAGAGAGTGCATGAACTGATCAAATGTACAAATTGAATACAATGTATGTTATCTTTGGATAAAAGCGTATGCCAAATGCAGTGATGGAACTATATATGTACATGAATACAAATGCTGTCAAAATTTTTGGAGAAGTTTCAAAGATTTGTTAAGATTTGGTGGCTTAAAGGTCTAAGTACAGGATTAGTTCTGAAGCCAGGTTACGCAATATGGCAAGTTCAAAGTGAAAGAGACATGATGGTAAATAAAGCAAGAGGAGCAGTTCAACCAAATAAATGAAAATATTATCATTTTCTAACCCCCTACATCAGTATAAGGTAAAGTGTAATAATTTGCTTGTGTATCAAACAAATTGGGTGTGCACCTTATGGCTCCATTTAGTAAAGTTGTGAAGAAACGGAAGCAAGGACAGATTTATTCCATCTTGTAATGCAGTGTGTCAAACAGATATAAAAAATTTGAAGTGCTGGGGGTACTCCAGGACCAGAGCACCACTGTATATCTGAGTATACTGAATTATAGAGTATATCCATCACAATAAATAAATTCAATAAAAAAAGAAAGAAAAAAAACAGGCGCCAAATTATTTTTAAGTGCCACATATAGGAATAAACGTGATTATTTTTTAAAAAAATTTTTACATTTAAAGGTGCCCTAGAATTAAAAGTTGAATTTATCTTGGCATAGTTAAATAACAAGAGTTCAGTACATGGAAATGACATACAGTGAGTCTCAAACACCATTGTTTCCTCCTTCTTATATAGATCTCATTTGTTTAAAAGACCTCCGACGAACAGGTGAATCTCAACATAACACAGACTGTTACGTAACAGTCGGGGTGTACGCCCCCAATATTTGCATATGCCAGCCCATGATCGAGCCATTAGACAAGGGCAGAACGTCTGGATGTGCACAGCTGAATCATCAGACTAGGTAAGGAAGCAAGGACAACAGCGAAAAATGGCAGATGGAGCAATAATAACTGACATGATCCATGATATCATGATATTTTTAGTGATATTTGTAAATTGTCTTTCTAAATGTTTCGTTAGCATGTTGCTAATGTACTGTTAAATGTGGTTAAAGTTACCATCGTTTCTTACTGTATTCACGGAGACAAGACTGTCGTTATTTTCATTTTTTAAACACTTGCAGTCTGTATAATGCATAAACACATCTTCATTCTTTATAAATCTCTCCAACAGTGTGTAATGTTAGCTTTAGCCACGGAGCACCATCAAACTCATTCAGAATCAAATGTAAACATCCAAATAAATACCATTCTTACGCGATTAGACATGCTGCATGACAAACACTTTGTAAAGATCCATTTTGAGGGTTATATTAGCTGTGTAAACTTTGTTTATGCTGTTAAACGCAAGCACGAGCTCCGTGGGCGGGGAGCGTGAGCATTTAAAGGGGCCGCAGCCTAAATCGGCTCATATTTAATGATGCCCCAAAATAGGCAGTTCTATGAGGTATTTTGAGATGAAACTTCACAGACACATTCAGGGGACACCTTAGACTTATATTACATCTTTTAAAAAGACGTTCTATGGCACCTTTAATTTCTGTCATCCTGCCATGTGTTTTCATCTATCTTGTGAATGTCCTGGGAACTGAGGTTCATTTAAAGTGGGAACTGAATGCCTTTTCCAACTTGAGAACTACATCCAGTCACAAAGAATTGTTCTTCACACAGAATCTGAACAGTGTCATGGTCACGGATCATAATTATATCAGCAACACTTGTGTAGTTGAGTGTAGTTTGGCCTCCTCCAGCATCCTATAAATGTTGTCATATGTCTTGCATACATCCATTCTATTTTTCTTAATTAGTAATATCTAATAGTAATACATTTGGTGAAAGGCATCTCTTCACATGCAACATATAGGCAGTGTTGAATTTATAACTCCTGTTTTATTTTTAACTCTTTCCATTGTTTCTCATCATGTAGACAACAGGTTAAGTATATTAAATACGTTATATAGTGCATATATTTAGCAAAATGTTCCTCTCTATAGTTATTTTTCTAGCTGACTAACAAGTTTATTGACATTGAATGGCTTTTCTGAGGTAAAAGTAGCATTACGTGATGCTCCTATGCAGTTGGCGCAGTGAACGCAGTGCAGCGCTTCCATATTTACATCCGAATGCCGACTCTGTATTGGCTGACTCCTGCATCAGCATCACAATCATGCCACGTGCTGCTCACGTGTACAGCGTCGGCCAATACTGAGCCAGCGTTTGGACATAAACACGGAAGTGCTGCACTGTGTTTACTACGTCAACCGCGTAGGAGACTGACAGGGTAGAGAAGAAATTGTTGAATAAAGTCATACTTTTTGTTTTTGCACACAAAAAGTATTCTCGTCGCTTCATAACACTAAAGGTTGAACCACTGTAGTCACACGAACTATTTTAATGATGTTTTTACTACTTCTTTGGACCTTGAATGTGATCATTTTGTTGCCATTAATGGGAGATAAAATACCTTTCGGATTTCATCAAAAATATCTTAATTTGTGTTCTGAAGATGAACCAAGGTCTTGCGGGTTTAGAACGACATGAGGGTGAGTAATTGATGACAAATTTCATTTTTGGGTGAACTAACCCTGTAAAAACTGTGAAAACTGACTAAGGGCACGTTCACACAGAACGCATTTTTGCTTTGAAAAACGCAAGGTCTCGAGATGCGCTTTTTAAAAGTTGAACTGATTTTAACTTGAGCGCTGCGTTTTCAGAATGCCATGTCATGACGCGAATGCAATGGTCATACACATCCGTCTAGCACTTTTACATAGAAAAACAATGGAAAAGTAGCGCATTGGAATGAAAAAACGCATTCTGTGTGAACCTGCCCCTAGTCCCTTAGACTATTTTGCATATACTGTATAAAGGTGCAAGATCAGGTTGGAATTTGAATGTGCTATCAAATTTGCATTACATTTTTCATATGCGTACTACATATTCTATATTGTATCCTATTCATTCAAAATCATCATACATGGATGAAGTCAATGCATCTAAGATGTTGATGAGTGTCAAATAACCTGTCAGTTACAACTGTTATGGATTGCAGTTTGAAGTCATTGCCCTTTACTGTGATGAAGGTATGCAATCATCAAGGTGTATGCGCTTACATAGAGCTTTAATTCACATCCTGACAACTTAATGAGTAAATGTGCTGTAGTGTTTGCTGTAGTGTTGTCAGAACAGCAAATGTTTGCATGCATATGTGAGAATAGATGTCTGATAGAAGGAACGGTTATTTATTATGCAATTACGAGCGCACACACAAACACACACTTTTCCAGGACACAAGTTCAACAGCACGATTATGAATTATGGATCAATAATACTTCAGATACATGCACACTGAAGCATGCAAACACCCACACACACACACAAACGTCCTTGAACAACAAGACTCTAGTAATCAACTGGAGTAATAATCACCCATGTGTGTCTAATATCTCAGTTGCTACACATTTGATTGATGATCCTACGTTTAAACATCGATGTCCTCTTCCAAATGACATAAGTGAAAGTTACAAATCTGATTATACATCACGGTTCAAAGTACACAGCTAATCTCTAATACTTAATTCAATTTACATGTTTGCAGCAAGTGGCCGGTAAAGCCTGACCGGCTGCGTGAGGGACATCTCCAATTCTTTCTATCTTTTCTTTCTTTTTCTTTCTTTATTTATTTATGTCCCCTAAGGGCAACTGATTTTACAGCAAGACCAGCACACAGAAAAGATTATTTAAAATACATTAAAAATTACAGTTAAAAAATTACATTAAAGAACAAAACAACAAGACCCAAACTACCACCTACTTCCACCTACTCCCCACATGGATGAATTTAACAGACAAATAGAAGTAGGAATAAATGAATGTTTGTACCTGTTACTCCTAACAGAGGGAAATCTTAACTGAGATCCTGAGGGTAAAACCTGAAACTCAGAATAGGGAGTATGGGAAAATAGAGAAGATGGGAATATTTATACACCCAAAATCTTCTTTTATCTGGTTATAGTAACCATGGTGATTTCAGTTAGGATCTCATTTTAAAACAAGTAACTTCTCAGATCTTAAAGGGATAGTTTCTTCTTAAATTCTTTGATCATTTGCTGTATATAAAAGATATTTTTGAGAAATGTTTTATGTCCATACAATGGAAGTCAATGGTAATTTCACCAATATTCTTCAAATCTTTTGTTCTGCAGAAGATAGAAAGAAAAGACACAAGGGTGAGCAAATGATGAAAGTATTTCCATTTTTTGGTGAACTATTCCTTTAACTTAAGACTTAAAATTGGATGTTTTGTAATATGGCCATACATAGACAATAATCCCTCATCTGCGGTCAGGTTTAATCTGAGCTTACAATATGAGCACTCAGTAATAGTGAAGAATCTCTTCCTGTTACAGAAAGAAAGGATGCCTGCTTTGGAATTACAACCCCTGTCTTTAATCTTTGGAGGCAGTGACATTTAACCAGAAGTGGAATTCATGAGCATGTTCACCTGAGCGAAGAACAGAATGATAGGATATTTATGATGGGTCATTTAGTTTAAAGAGAAGGGAAGGCTGCTTTAGGGAAGAACCTGAAGGGGCCGAGGGGAGCATGAGAGCTCAATTCACACCCACTGACATTTTCCAGAGGACAAATCAATTAGCAGGGTATTAAAGAGAGGCTGTGTGTGACTGAGTCCCCAGGCTCTTAAACTGTAACTGAGACTGCACAAGCACACACACACACACACACACCACAACAACAACACCACCACCACAAACAGACACTCTCTAGATAGAGCACACACAAACACACACACCACAACAATAATATAAACAGACACAGGTAGAGCATGCACAAACACACACACACATCACAACAACAACAACATGAACAGACACACTCTAGATGGAGCTTGCACAAGAAAAACACAGCTTCCACAAATAAAACACATCCTGGCACAGCACACACATATGCTCACTTTCATGTGCTGCCGTTTGAAAAAACCAATGGGATCTAGTAAAGCAGGACTGGGTAATGAAGGATTACTAATGATTTGAAGCCTGAATAGCTGATGCATCCGGAATAACATAAAAGAAAGAAAGAGCATGGAATTCTACAAAATAATATTGTCTACCAGCCATATTCACAAAGAACTAGATTGGTATGGTCAAAATTAAAATAAATGTAAAATAAAACACTAAAGGCCAAAATTGATTAAAATCAGTTAAAATAGTTTTAAATGCTAAAAGTGGCATCGCAACATTATAACGTACATTGCTGCACTTCGCTTGCTGTCGTGCATTACATCATTCAAAAAACATGGTGCTCAAGTTAACAGTTCATTTCACTGGCCTGCATCTTCTGCTTTTAAATGAAAAAATAAGTGTGACTATTTTAATACATGATGGCATCTACCAAAAGAATTCGCCACAACAACAAAATCATGTTAATTACAGAACTTACTGCGCAAATATGTATTATTTCCCATAAATGTCTATTTTCATGGTATCAATCAAACCTATAGATGCAACCAGTAGGGTCACTAATTAAAACATAAACCTTTAAAACTTTTTTTTTAAGCACAACATGTGTAAATCATGAGCCGGTGTTACTACATAATCACATGACTTGCTCCTCATACTTTTTTGTCATTGTGATCATTCACAGCAGATGACTGTGTGTCAGAGTGCTTGTCTGGATGGGAAATACCCACCAATTGTAAATGACATAGACCTGAAAGAGGAAGATCTGTCTGTGAATGGAGAAAAAAGGAATAGGTCCATGTATACTCACTGTACAAGATGCAGGGAAACACACACAAACAACTCAGCCTCATTCTGAAATGGAAGTATTTTGACTTGGCTCAGTATTAATCAGAACTACTAGCAAGTTACTTTCCTACAAGGACTTTCTGGGCAGCTGTTTTCTCTGGCTTATATAAAAAATTCCTCTGAGACAAATCCTCAGAATTCTTTGAACTACGATTCTTAGATGATCTTGATGGCAGATTTGCACAAAAAGCACATCAACAAGTAGAACCGTGCCTCAATTAATACGGCTGCTTAATACATGTAAATGACTGTGTTACCATGGCAGAGTTTCATCCAGATCCAAGCTCATTTCTCTAGTGTAGAAGACAGCTATTTTATCTGACTGAGGAGGTTTGTCATGAAACACACACTCACCTAACTTGCCTGTTTCAGTGTAGATTCCCTTTGTGCATTTTTTAATCAAATCAGTTCCCCCCCACCCCCAAAAAAGTACAAGTATGTGATAAAATTGTGTACTGCTTAGCAAAAGTATTGCAGATTTTCTCCTCTTGTTCTCACTGCATGCACTGCCTCGCCACCCCTCTTATGGGACAGTCCTACCTGAGACTTGAATCCATCCATGATGTTGGCTGTGAGATGAATAGAATAAAGGGCTCTCCATTGTGTTTCTTCTCCTTTGCGTCATTGTGGTTGGTAATCTGAACCAATAAGCGTGAGGATAATCTAGTGAGAGAGGCGTGCATCCCTCTATCTGCTACTGTCCGACGCTCCAAGTGCTCTCAGCTGCAGCGTGTGTGTGCTTCAGAAAGAGAGAGAGGGAGGGAGAGAGAAGGTGGGGGGAAGAGTGGAAGAGAGAGAACAATTCATGCAGGCTGATCAGATTTGTAATTTCATCTAAGATCATGATGTTAAATGACAAAAGTTGTATCATCTGAAGCAGCAGAAGTTTAGTTTGATCTAACATCCACAAAATGTTTTCAAGAAATAATGCTTTAGCTGTTCAGCAGAATCAATGGAACTGTGAATATACATTTGACACAGTTGTTAGAGTGACTAATACTCACATGCACTTATATTTTGAGATGTTAGTCATATCGTATGTTGGTTACGTTATACGAACCATGTCATTTCCTATTTGTTTACCATTTTAATTAAAATATTTAGAATTAAATAGGGATGTTATAAGGGACAATATAATAATTTTAAATAAATGTAATTAATACATTGAGCAACCACAATCAGTACATGCAGATAACTTAAAATGTCTATGTTTTTTTTTTTTTTTAATTGCTGATACAACGGGGTAGATTAACAACAATCATTGTAGAAACATTAATTTAAACCGTTTACGGTGTAGGCTATAGTGTACACCAAAGATATAAGTAATGCAACCAAAGATATAATGCAACTATATATCAAAATATGAGACATATAGCGTCGAAACGGTGTATTTAAAACGTGTTACTTCTAAATTATAACATTTAACAAAATTACCGTTTTTTTCTTGTTTATCCAGTGAGGTGTGTATTTGTGTTCCAGTGACTGTAGTTATTAGCGGTGTATTGAGGAAACTGAATAAACTTAATTCTAAGGACTTTATGAAAAAACGTGAGATATGCCACCGGCAGGAGCTTCACATTTTAATCGCAGGTAAGTGAGCAACTGTTTCTATGTGGGCAGTTTGAAATGAACGAGAATTTTACCTGATTACAAGCATAGTCTTTGTTACAAGGCACTGAAGGCAGGAACGTTTAAAGAAGCGCGTGTAGTTAGCTTCCTCATTAGCTCCGCCCCATACCACTGCGTGAAAATGATTGACAGTCACTGCCTCCAATGACATCAAGGGGAATCGTTGCCGCGGAACAAAAAGGGGCGGTTCCCAACTTTGGGGTGTTGTCACACTGGAATAGGTGTTTTTCAACCTCTTTACCTGATTTGCTCAAATCGAGTGGGAGATTTGCAGAAAAACAATAAGAGATATGTATTGTATATGAATGTAAGTGTATTGTTTAACAGTTGTTTAACGTTTCTTTTGTGTGAATATGCTTGCTAGCTCGTTGTAAAAAGCTCCAAGCAATCTTCCACTCACTTCTAGCGATAACTATTATTAGCTAACATTCGCTATTCTATTTGATGTATCTGTTAGTCACTTGATTTGTTTTAGTTTTGCCATTAGGTTGTGGCTACAGTGTCTGTGGTCAATATGATTATAAAGTTTAAAGTCTTCAGAGTCATCATTTCAGGTTAACAATTTTTTTTAAAGCTTACACAAGGTCAGTAGTCTCATTAATGCATATAAAGCTTATAGCTACTTATACAATATACGCAGTCATGTGTTTCTGTGTGGTTGATAGCCTATAAAAAACAATTACACTTAAAATTAAAGTTAATTATATAACAAACATTGTCTAGCCTACGTATTCTCTCTGCTTGTCTGTTGATATAGTGCAGTGGTTATGTCATTTTAATATATATATATTTTATGACGAAGGTTTACACTATGCACGTGAAATTTGGCATGCGAGAGATTAAATAAAATAGGCTGTTGATCGCGTGCCTGTGTTCTTCTGCGTTATTCATATTGAAGAGCATCAATTATTAAACAAGACTTGTAGCACAAGAAGGCGATCTAGCCTTAAGAAACTAGTTGAGGTGAAAAACGTGAAGAGGTGAAAAAATACCGTAGTAATTTATAGTAAATACCATAGTGTTTTTGAACCATACTTGAATTAATTTGTTGTGGTAATTCTATAGGCTATTGCTGTGGTAATATAACAACTAGCCTATGGCGATATAAACAAATTACGTTACCCAATAGTACTGTACTAAGTTTTCTTTAAACTATATTATACTACAATACACGCAGTTTACTGTAGTAAAAACTAAAGTATAGGCTACTACAGCCTATGCTGTAGCATTCATTAACAAAGTGTTGTAAATAATATAATATACAGTATACTACAATTTACTGGTTCAAAAACACTATTTACTATCAATTACTATAGTATTTTTTCACCCCATGTCCAACCAAATGACGCCGATTGTATAAGTTCAGACAAATGACTATTTGTCTATGTAAAATATAGACTATATAGCCATACTGTGACAAAATTACATCCCGTGTCATTATAATTCGTAGTCTAGTTTATGCATAATAATAATAATAATAATAAATAAATAACTAGCAATAAAAAAACGGAGTAGGCTAATAAAACTTGCATAAATCATATATTTCGCCCTCTCGAGCTATAAGCTACAGGTCCTGTAAAATAGTTCATACTCTTCAAAATAAATGAATGTATTGTAGTAAAATGTTTCCATATATCTAGGCAGGCACTCGGGAAAAACGCAGTTTCCCTGAAGTCAAGCATGCAGCAATATTTTATTTATTTTTCATTATCTCGGCATAATTGTTTCTCGGGATCTAAACATTAAAAAAGTAGTTGTGATCATAAGAAAACAAGCAAAAAAATAAAATAATAATGAATGGCCTTTCAGGCTTCCGTACTTTTAAAAAAAACGCCTATCCCGGCTTCCGTACTTTTTTGGTTGGATCGTTATAAACACCTCTCTCAGTCAGAAAACACCCCAAAATTGGGAGACGCCCCTCTTTTGTTCTGCAGAGACCTATACTTGGAGCCGCCCGAATCTCCCGGGACCCTGCAATTCTTTTTTTTTTTTCCTCGGAAATTTGTTGTAGTGAATTTCTCTGAGACCACAGATGTATGGAAGTAAATTAATGCCAAATGTTTTTAAAATAAAATGCTTGTTGAATTGCACTAATTGAAAAAAAAAAATGCATTACATTAGCTGTGCTTACATTTAGACGCATTGTATTTTTAAGGCTTGCATTTTTATGGGCTGAAATTCAACATATATTTAAGCTGTGAATATTTCAATTAAAAATATTTCACACACATTTTCATTATTAAAAATCCAACAATTCATATTCACCTTTCAGATTTCACTTCCAAAATATTTATTCTGTTTAAAAATACAACCTATAAAATTCGACTAGCAATTTTCAGTCCATTTTATTTCGCTTTACAAATTCGCTTCCAAAAATTCAGTGGTTCAAATTCGGCAGAAAATTCAACATTTCACATCCAGGAACTGCAGGATAAGCAGTAGAGAGCCGATGCATGATCTCCATCTGCTGTTAGTCTTCTTCACCAGCAGGTGCCGCTAGCAGCTGTTTAAGACCAGAGCAACGTTAGTAAGTCATCATTCATTATAAAAACGGATTTACAGAAATAGAGCAAGTGGTAAGTGAATGTGTAATGATTATCAGGGCCAGTATAAATGCAGAAAAGCTGATAAAGACACACAAGCTGCATTTATGTTTAATTCGGTGTCTTTACAGTTACTTTCCCTGTGTAGGCTACAGAGATTATAAGGTTATTGCCCGATGCTTGTGTACAGATCAAACGTTAAATCTGAGGTAGACATATATTTCTTTCTGTTGTTTAGTTTCCTTATCTTTATATCACAGTGCTGTGTCATAATACTAGGGTTTCCCTCATACATCATAGGATTCCCCTGCCATCAGGACATATAAAACCCTTAACACAGCTTAATGGACTCATACAGTAATATAAAAGACCAAACTCGCACCTCATTTGTGAAGTAATTTATACTATATAGGCTCCAAGAAAGAAGATACTGGCATAAAGTTTGTTTTTGATGCTGAACGTTTGATATTTGCAAATTTAGGGACCGTCTCTAAAGTTACGACATTCGGTATTCACGTTTCTACCTTCAATAGCGTTTAAAGAGAATGACTTACAGTCACAAAACCAACTGTAAAGTGATCATCTAGGTGTCAGGTATGATGCAAACCTTTTAGATTTTTGATGTTTATTAAAATTAAATGTAACACTTTACATTAACTAGTTAATATGAACTAACAATGAACTGCACTTCTACAGCACTTATTAATCTTTATTAATGTTAATTCCAGCATTTACTAATACATTATTAAAATCAAGAGTTGTATTTGTTAACATTAGTTAATGCACTGTGAACTAACATGAACAATGAACTGCTGTATTTTTATTAACATTAACAAATACAGTAATAAATGTAGTGCTCATGGATAGTTCACATTAGTTAATACATTATGAACCTTATTGTAAAGTGTTTCCAAATAAACTGTCAAGTAATATGTAAATATTGCTATGTATTTCACTACTCTATGGGATCATACAAAAAAAATGCCATAATTTAAATCTCAATAGTATGTGACGAGAATGATTTACAGTCACACAACAAACTCTAACATGTTCATCTAGGTCTCAGGTCGAACAGTGATACACCCTACTCTCTCACACACACAAACACACACACACACACACACACACACACACACACACACACTTAGTTAATTTTATTTTTCCTGCTCATACAAATGCTTTGGCAACACAATGTAAAAATTGTATAAGCAAGATAATATATGATCAGGTAAAATAAAAAATGAACAAAGTAGAACGAAATGTGTGATGAACGTGTAAAAAAAAAAAAGAAGAGAGAAATAGTATATATATGCATGTACTTTGAGTGAGGTGTGTTTGATTATGTATATGTGAATGTGTGTCTACAAGAGTTTGGTAAAAGGTAGAAACGTGAATACCGAATGTTTTAACTTTAGAGACGGTCCCTAAATTTGCGAATAATCAAACATTCAACGTCAAAAATGAACTTTATGCCAGTATCTGCTTTCTTGGAGCCTATAAAGTATAACTTACTTCACAAATGAGGTGCGAGTTTGGTCTTTTATATCACTGTACAAGTCCATTAAGCTGTGTTAAGGGTTTTATATGTCCCGATGACAGGGGAATCCTATGATGTATGAGGGAAACCCTAGTATTGCAACACAGTGCGAGATTTAAAGTTAAGGAAATTAAACAACAGAAAGAAATATATGTCTACTTCAGATTTAACGTTTGATTTGTACACAAGCATCGGGCAATAACATTATAATCTAATTCACTGAAGTGAAAGTTGTAGCCTACACAGGGAAAGTAACCGTAAAGACACAGAATTAAACATAAATGCAGCTTGTGTGTCTTTATCAGCTTTTCTGCATGTATACTGGTCCTGATAATCATTACACATTCACTTACTGCTTGCTCTATTTCTGTAAATCCGTTTTTATGAATGAATGACCTGTTTCTAATGGTTGCTCTGGTCTTCGTAAACAGCTGCTAGCGGCACCTGCTGGTGAAGAAGACTAACAGCAGATGGAGATCATGCATCGGCACTCTACTGCTTTTCCTGCAGTTCCTGGATGTGAAATGTTGAATTTTCTGCCGAATTTGAACCACTGAATTTGTGGAAGCGAATTTGTAGATGGAAATAAAATGGACTGAAAATTGCTAGTCGAATTTTATAGGTTGTATTTTTAAACAGAATGAATATTTTGGAAGTGAAATCTGAAAGGTGAATATACATTATTGAATTTTTAATAATGAAAATGTGTGTGAAATATTTTTAATTGAAATATTCACAGCTTAAATATACGACCATGTTGAATTTCAGCCCATAAAAATGCAAGCCTTAAAAATACAAATCATCTAAATGCAATCACAGCTAATGTTATGCATATTTTTTTCAATTAGTGCAATTCAACAAGCTTTTTATTTCAAAAACATTTGGCATTAATTTACTTCCATACAGATGGATGATAAGTCCTTTTAAGCCCTACCCTCAAGGAACACCCAAATTAGAACTCTGGTATCATTTACTCATCCACAAGAGACCAAAGCCAGTCTATGTAATTAATACAGTGAGAGAGAATGATATTTGAGTACTGTAGTGAGACCACAGAGGAAACAAGGCTTATTTTTCACATCAGGACAGCCTTTCTGCTAGCTACTTTCTCATTTTCACTATTATGATGCCAACAACAAGATCCAGATTGAATGATAATGTTGTTGTTTGCATTATGTCTTGCTTTCATCCTAAGTATGACAATATCAGTCAGTTCTGAGATAGCCACTATTTTTAGGGTGTGAGTGCCACATGAAAATATATTAGATATGTGATACAAAGTCCATTGTGAAAAACTGTCCATTGTACACTCTAAAAAAAATGCTGGGTCAAAAACAACCCACCCACATGAAACCATACTATAGTAAATTGTATGCTGTATATATTATAGTATTTAGAACACTTTGTTAATGAATGCTACAGCATACTGTAGTATTAACTATAGTGAACTGATGAACTGTAAATACTGTAGTATACTTTAGTTTTTACTACAGTAAACTGTAGTGTAATGTAGTGTAATATACCCTTTGTAGAAAACTTAGTACAGTATTGGGTAAAGTAATTTGTTTATATTACTATAGTTGTTATATTACCACAGCAACTATAGAATTACCACAACAAATTTATTCAAGTACTTTACTACTATCCACCTGTTTCCGCGGGGTGCTACTGTAAAAGAGAACGTGGGTACAACTTCTGGTGAGGCGGCGGAAGCAGCATACCAATGGTATTTTGTGTGCTAATTAGCGAAGAGGCTAAGTGTTTTTTGGATCATTGTTTACTTTGTAAAGTTGCAAATCTTTATGAGAGATGTCATTACGGTGCTCAGGGACAACATCTCAGTTTACTACATTATTAGTTAATATCACAATACAATAAACAGTTTTCGTGCCCTTAATTGCTCTTTACTTTACTGACCTTCCACAAAAGTGCTGCTGCATGACTACAAGAGCATCCTGGCCCTGCAATACATGAACAACCCGCTGTCTGTACTTCACCTGTCACTGATGCTTGCACCAAAGCCTTATGATGTGATATTTTACTCCTAACGTATCGTGCGTGCCAGAGCCAGTCGCGTTTCCACTGTATGCGATGCTAAAGGCTATATTATGTTAACCATTGCGATATTAAATACACACGTTTATGGAAAATATCAAAGACTGCTTGAGGAACGAAGACAATTCTTATGTGATTATAATCGTGTATTTATTTGGTTTAATGTTTTATCTGTCTCTTCCCTGTGCCTGTTGATTCCTGACAAATGCATATCTTTCACAGATTCACGCACTCCGGTTAACTCGTATAACTCATGAGCTCCCTTTGTTGCTCTGGTTGAAAGGATCAGGATAGATAGACGGAGAGATCGCGCAAACATCCTCGGATAGCAATCATCGCATAATTTAGAGGAAAATAAATAGAAATGCTCAGAAAAGTGACGTAAACATAGGGTATCCCAGCTAACAATTTTTGGTTCCCAGAACGTTCTGGGAACGTTAGTTTCTAGTTCCCAGAACGTTCTGGGAACGTTCCCAGAACATACATCCTAACGTTCTCTGTTGGTTAGCCAGGAAAGTTTTCTTTACGTAAATAGAACGTTCCCTGTTGGTTTGGAGAACGTTCCCCTAACCTTCCCAGAACGTTCTCAGAACGTTCCCGGAACGTTCCCCTAACCTCTTTTTACTCCGATATAATTTACCCTGTTGTAGGTTAGTTATCACTCCGTGTCCCATATGGTATAAGCGGCACGGAAGATCGGATGAATGGACGTCAATACTACAGACCATGTCTTGTTTTGAACTTTTATTTAATCAATAGTCACAATTATGTGACTTTAACTGGGATAACATTACATTCATTTCTTACCACTGAATTAGCGGGTGCTCTCTTTTGGTCGGTTAACAAAAACTCCTCGGTTAACATCATGTTGTCTTCAATTACCTGTCGAATGTCTCTGAAATCACACTATTTACACTCCTACATATATTAATTATAAATAATTATTCAATAAAGAGATCGATAAACAAATATTATAGTCAGTCAGTAAAATTAAATGACCGTTATTTTTTAAATTACGCGAGTGCGCGGCTCTCTGTGGAAGACAGAAGCGCGTGCTGGAGAAGCGCGTGATCAGAGGCGCGCAGTAAAGAAAGATAACCCTTCATCTCTGTAGCCCATTTGTCTATCATCTGCAATAGTTTGGTTATAATGAAATCTAAAAATAAAAATAACCTGCAGGGAACGTTCTGGGAAGGTTCTCTTAAGGTTGAAAAAAAGGACCAAAAGTAACCTGCAGGGAACATTCTGGGAACGTTCTCTTTAGGTAATAAAAATAAACCCCCAAAATAACCTGCAGGGAACGTTCTGAAAACGTTCTCTTTAGGTTGCAAAAAAAGAACCAAAAATAACCTGCAGGGAACGTTCTGGGAACGTCCTCTTTAGGTTCTAAAAATAAAACCCAAAAATAACCTGCAGGGAACGTTCTGAAAACGTTCTCTTTAGGTTGCAAAAAAAGAACCAATAGAGAACGTTCCCAGAACGTTCTTATTTGGTTCCCCAAAAAAATAACCAAATGGGAACCATATGGGAACGTTAGGGGAACGTTTGTGTTTGCTGGGATGTTATCAATATATTTCTAAATGTATAAGCCTTTGGATTTAAAAGCCGTAGTGGAGTTTGTTTTTTGCATTCTTGTGATCGCAAATAAATGGAAGCAGGCGCAACTGAATAGGTCTGTGTTTTCTTTTTATGTCAATATAAATATCAGTTAGATTTAGCATGATTGATGTGCACTCCTGACATAAATTAATACATTACTATTACTGTAACACTTTTTTATTGTAAAACATTGTTCAAATATTGATGCCGGAATCTTATGCCTCGTTTCCACTGAGCGGTACGGTTCGGTTCGGAACGGTACACCCTGATCAGGCTTGCGTTTCCACTGCCAACAGTACCCTTACTTGATAGGCGTGGTGTAGCCGGAAAATAGTAAGCAACGTCATTCTCGCGCGAAGAAGAAAACGATATAGTAAACAACAACGGAGGACATACAGCAGATCTTGTTCTTGCTTCTCGGCTTGAAGCTGTCTGTCACAAGAAGACGAGCTTTGCTTTCTGCACACCAACATTCAGCATTTCAGAATACCAAGTACGCAAAGTTCAGACGTCTATGCAGCAGCACCTACCAGTAAGCGGAGAGCGGAGGAGAAAACCCGCGTAATTTAAAAACTATTTTATTGTATCATGAAATGTAGTTTTAAAAGTTTTTCAGGCGAGAATGTAGTTGTTTAAATCGCAATTCTGTGGTTTATTTATAAAGATAGCGCCTATTTGAAAATTTGATCTGACGTTGTCGGAGTTGTGAGATCCAGGCAATCACCGGGCGCTCAGTGTTAATGTACCCGGCCGAGAGCAGATGTACCTCGGCTAGTCCTTCTGACATTCGCCGCTGGCTCAGATCTTTCTGTAGTGGTTAAAAACGAGATATCATTCATCTTCTGTATAACGGGCAATCTTTGGTCTCATGAATTTATAATTTGTTCCCGGGCAAATCGTTTTGGCTGAGGGCAAAGTGAAGTTTCATAACTATATATTTATTTAATTTTACCGTTGTACTTCGTGCGCTACGTTTAACTGAATTATTTGCTTGTCTTTATTTCTTATTGTAGCCTATAGCTTCTCATATTTTATACTTATACTTTTATAATGGTTATTATTGATAATTAAAACTGACTTTTAACAAAAAGAGAAGGTTGTTTTGTCTTATTTTATTATAGGCTACATACAGTGAAGATAATCAGAATACATGCACATATTGCCTGAACCTCACATTAATAGGTTTAATATTTTTTAAATAAAAACGAAAAGAGGCAGGGTTGTGTTTTATATTTTGTTTTGTTATATAACCTACATGAAGTGAAGATAATAAATGCACGCGTTGCCTGGACCACATTTGTGTGTAGCGCCTCTTGTGTTGTTATTCTCCTTGTAGCAAGCGCAAGTGATGAT
Source organism: Megalobrama amblycephala (assembly GCF_018812025.1). Lineage (NCBI taxonomy): Eukaryota > Metazoa > Chordata > Actinopteri > Cypriniformes > Xenocyprididae > Megalobrama > Megalobrama amblycephala. The sequence continues at coordinate 24,550,211 of NC_063047.1, forward strand.
TCTCTGTCAACCAATCAACGTTCTGCAGAGTGTAGCTCCACCCTTTTGGTACGGTACTGTTGTGCTTGGTACCCCAACGAAAGGGTCCCAAAAAAGTGGTACGGTACGGTTCGGTTCGGAATTAGGGTACCATTCACAACTTTTGACAATGGAAACGGCAAAAAATGCCTACCGTACCGAACCGAACCGTACCGCTCAGTGGAAACGAGGCATTAAATCTTTAAGTAAAAAACAAACGTTCGCAAGTTTGGATCGTTAAATCTTGAATGACTGTCAACTGTTGAATGAATGAGTGTCACGTCCAGCTTGTTTACTTCGAACCGGAAGACGCTCCCACGTTTGACGCAAGGCCTCATGGGGCGTAGGAAACTTGTGGATAGTATTTACTATAAATTACTATAGTATTTTTTCATGTGGGCAAGTTGGGTTGAAAATGTACAATCCAAGCAGTTAAGTTAAATGTTTGCCCAACCTTCTGAGTAGTTTTATTTAACTCAACTATTTTTAAAAAGTACTGTATTGCTCGCTTAAAATGAATCCAAAGTATGTTGGAAATCATTTATTAGTATGTTTAATAAATGAACATGTATTAAAAAGTTTAATGAATAAAAATTAAACATTTATAAACATGTTCAGTTGCTTATGTTCAGCTTTTGATTACCATTGTTGCCCGTGTCTGATTTTTAATTCTGAATCTATTTTGGGTTCATTTTAAGCCAGCCATTTAGTAATTTTCAAACAATAGTTGGTTTAAATAAAACTGCCCAGCATGTTGGGCAAACAAACCCAACTGCTTTTCGCAAACCTGCAAACCTTTTCAACCCAACTTGGGTTGTTTTTAACCCAGCATTTTTTAGTGTACAAATAACTGTTCTTAATTCGATGGGTTATTATCCATGATCACAAAAGGTTTTCATGCTTCATTTTGCTGTTGCATGGAAATGAATGCATTGAACAAGAACTAATCACTGGCGCTGGATTACTGTCTACAGGCCTCAGTGGCGATGTTGACAGAGATGGTGATGGCAAGCACAGTGCCCGGCCTGGTCCTTTTCCATTCATTCCCTGTTCATCAATACAACTGTTGGGAACATCCTGTCCAATTTTCCTTTGAGAAACCGACCTCTAAACACATGCAGCTTGCCACTTGGATTGTCATTTGGAGTCATCAGTCATTATTAGTCTCTGCAGATTCTCCCTTCTGTTTTAACAATCTGCATATTCTTTTAGGTGAAAGCTTCTTCTTGTTTCCAACCTAAACCAACAGAGCCACAGGAACATTCATGTACATACGGTATAGAATAATGTAAACACTTTTTGAAGAGTTTCAGTGTTTAAAAATAAAATAAAATTTTAAATTGCTTAGACTTTCATTTGAGTTAAATCAGAAAATAAGTTTAAGGCTGATTAGTTTTACAGCAAGTGTTACATTGCTGAAGTAATAAATCAGTGTCTTCCACCTCAGAGCAAATATATTTATATCTGGCAGAGCTTTGTATTCAAAGTAGTGTTTTCATAGCCATCCTTTTTTTCCTGCACAATCTGCTTCTTATTCACACGTTTATAGAACACCGTCAATGATTAAATTATTTTACTGCTTACACTGCTGGTAAATAATGAAGTTAAATTAGATTATCTACAAGATATTTATTCAATGCCCTTCTGCTGAAACATATAACTGAGCCTCACATTTCAGATGGATCAACATTAGCATCCGGGGGACTGTGTGTTTGGTAAGTACTAAAAGATGATAATGTTGATTCTAAAGGCATGTATGTATAAAAAAGGAGTGGCCTTGTATACTGTAGGAACTCTCTGTCAGCATATGTTTGAGCAGTAGGTGCTGTAAATGATGTCTTTGATAAATGGTTTGACACATATATATATATATATATATATATATATATATATATATATATATATATATATATATATATATATATATATATATATATATATATATATAAAAAACAAGGTGTCTATAATATAAAATTAACACGCCTTTGCAGGTTACTGGTTGGTTAGATGAGTAGTCAGATTAGTGACTTCATTATGACTGGATCTCAGCAAATCCCAACACACAATAGCACTTCCTCACATCTGCACTTCTATTGTGTTGTCACAGTGTGAACATAAACCCATTCAACTAAACAAAATTTCCTATTCAGCTACACACAGTGAAAATTTGACCACGTTCCCTTGTGAGGGAACAGAAAGACTCAGATCTGCTCTTGACTGCTAAACCAACTGGACAAAATATTATTTTGTGTAGATTAAAAAAAAAATGTCTCTGTTAAACAAAGACCAGACAATTAAATTTGGCCTTTTTAGAAGCTCTTTTAATATTTAACTGGTTAACTTAAGTCAGGTGCGTAGGGGAATATACTTTACAGGCAGTCTTAATGTTGTGACTTTTGTGATTTTTGTTTAGTTGAGTGTGAAAAGCCTAAAAGCACCATTGGGAGATAAATACAAGAACAAAACATTCTAACTTACCTTTTAGTTTGATTTTTAGCATGCTGTGATAAAGCGCAAAATGTATTTGGGAACATCAATATTTACATTATATTGATGTACACGTACTGCAGATCAATGAGCAACATGAACAAACTTAAAGGTGCAATATGTAATATTTTGCAGTAAAATATCCAAAAACCACTAGGCCAGTGTTATATATTTTGTTTAGTTGAGTACTTCGAATATCCCAAATGTTTCCAACTATTTGTAAATTGTGAGAAAATTGCAATTTTAACCAAGGCTCCGGGACGTGTGAGGAGTCGCCTGTCAGTTGCATCATATCCGCGTTACCCTCGGTTTCCGGTTTTATTTTGTAGAAACCATGGAATCACCATAGACGCTTTAATATATTACACGTTTTAATAGACAAAGGAACAACTGTTTTGATATATTTATAGACAGAAAACTAATTGTTGTTATATAGCTCAACACGTTTAGTCTTTTTTCTCCATAATACGTTTTAAAATTAATTGCATGCCATTTATCAACACAAGCCATCCAGCATTTAATATATTCTAATATCGATCTATCTTACTGCAGTGTGCAACAAGTGTCTCACAGCACCCGCTGAGCGAACGCACAGTGTAACGTTATAACATCATTTTCAACACACTCAAATGTATCTAATATGATAAACAGAGCTGTGTTACCTCATACTCAAGACCGGAAAAGCGGAAGCGGCGCCGGCGACTGTGTCATAATAAAAGTTCCGCTGCTCGTGAGGCGTGTGTTCTGCAATTGCTCCAGCGGCCTCTTTCAGCTCCAACAACACTCGGTCCTGCTCTGCTTCATACTACAGTAACGTTAATAATTGCATCCATGAACATGATTTGTTCCCGAGTCCAATTCCTATTCTTTTGCACTGTCCGTTGAGGTGGAGACCACATGTCCCAAGATTCCACTCTCAAACTTGGCGTCATCAAGCTACGCCTTTGTTTTGAATAGGCCTCTAGCGACCTCTAGCAGACAGAATTATTACATACTGCACCTTTAATGTGTCATTTGTTGTAGCATATTTAACAATGTTAATAAGTCATGTAGTCAAAGTCAAAGTTGAAAAGATCCCATTAATTTATTTTGTCATTAAATAATAATAATAAAAAAAAAAAACACTTAAAATCTGCCCCACCACATTCCATTAGAAAGTTGTATAAATGGCCATATTTTAACAAATTCATTCATATTGACATATAAGATATAAGTTATACTTAAGTCATTTACATCAATAAAATGGTCAATAAATATATACACTTGTAAAGAGGCTCTTCAGTATTAGATAAATTTATATTATGCAGCAATGTCTCAGGTCTATTATGCATGAAAACCCTTAAAATGTAAAAAATATATATATATTTTTTTTGATCTTCATTGGATTGCAGACAGTGATGTATCAAATATCAGTGACTGCATCTTCTATCCACTTCATGTAGTGCTGGCTTCCATCATCAATAGGAAAACTGATGATTTCTGGAATGTCATATGGATGCACAGCTCTGGGGGAACACACATGAGTACCAATTGAAATAACAGGTTTGAAAATAACAAGGAAATAAAAAGCATTAACATTAAAACAAGGAAACAGCTATGCTTATCTGTAATGTACTACCATTCAAAAGTTTGGGGTCAGTAAGATTTTCTAATGAAATGACTTTCATACAACAAGGATTAAATTGATCAAAAAAGAAAAGACATGTATAATGTTACAAAAGATTTAGCATCTTGAGCATCAAATCAGCATATTAGAATGATTTTTGAAGGATCTTGTGACACTAAAGTCTAGAGTAATGACTGCTGAAAATTCAGCTTGCCATCATAGGGATAAGATACATCTTTAAATAGACTAAATTAAAATAGACAACAGTCTGTGGCAAGCAGGACGAGGCCGATGGCCCTGAGAACTGGGTAATGCCGGTGGCGCGAGTGTTAATGAGCATCAGCTGAACACCGTTCTCGAATTTCTCAAGGAGGAGCTCCAGGAGCATAAAAGGAAGAGCGATGACAGTGAAGGACAAGAGAGGACCAGGCCTGGACTTTATGCTATGTTTTGCTTATGCGCTTTTATTTTTTCCTTTTCCTATGTATAGATAAAACATTATCACAATTATTCCAGTTCGCATAGATCCGCGTACACAACTAATTTTTCTGTATTATGCGGACCAGAAAAGTAATTTGGCAAATATCACTTTTTTAAAAAGACCAAGCTTCTGTGCACATACACACTCAAACATAGACTAAACACATAAATGAACAGCAAGACTGCATTAAAGGTATTGGGTTTTCAGTAGGAAAGGTGTCATTTAAGCCGCCCCTATAAAGTAATAATTAACGATTTTTACAACGAAAGTGATTCAATCAAAAAACAACTTTAGCTCAATAAGAATTTTCCTACTGTCACTGTGAAGCTGCTTTGAAACAATATGAATTGTGAGAAGCGTTACATAAATGAAGATGACTTGACTTGACAAGCAGAAGTAACAGATTCCATTACAACAATGCAGAGCAGTAAAGCCCAAGAGCCAGACGGTTTCCCTATGGAATTATACAAGTTCTCAACTTTACTGGGTTAACTTCTTGTGACACTCACACAAGCTTCAATTTCTCTTCAAACAAAAGATTAAAAAGGATCCTACCCTTTGTAAGTCTTACAGGGCAATTTCACTTTTGAATGTTTACTGTACTGGAACTGATATATAATAACGACAGGTCTGCCAAGTCTAAAAACTCACTGCTTGGTGTTCTGACAACAATCTGGTACTCAACTCCTCAAAAACAAAAGAGTTGGTGAAAGATTTTAGGAGGGAGAGTGTGGAACCTGACCCTCTTTACATTGACAAAGTAGAGTAGAAATACCTCAACACTCTTTTTTTTCTTTTTTTCAAAGATTAATTTTTGGCGTTTTTGCCTTTATTATGATAGGACAGTGATTAGACAGGAAGCGAAGTGGGAGAGAAAGAGGGGCACGGGATCGGGAAAGGACCACGAGCCGGGACTCGATCTCAGGTCGCCCGAAGCGCATTGACGCTACATGTTGGCGCACTGCCCATGAGGCCATTGGCGCCAACCTCTTTAACACTCTTAAACAATTTGGCTTTTCAGATGACTTAATTTCTTGGATTAGGTTGTTATATGCTTCCCCAGTAGCCTCTGTGTTCACAAATTATACATATTCTAAGTATTGTGCAACTGGATTCCTGACTTCCTGAGCAACAGACCACAAGTTCTGCACACAGACCTCTCAGCCCATCACCCTGAGCACTGGTACACCACAAAGCCGTGTACTGTTAAACCCCAAAGCAACAGCATTGTGAAGTTTACATATGACACCATAGTTGTGGGGCTTATCAGCAACAATGATGAGGCAGCATACAGGAATGAAGTGGACCAACTCATATAACCTGGTGTTACTACAAAAATCTCTCATTGAATGCCAAGGAGAATGTTCCCCGACCCGCCAAAAGACTGTGACCATAACCCCAATTATCACTTAATTTTTAATAGCGCACTACACAACTAAGAGTTACAGTACCAACCATGATGTAACAATAACATCACTCTACTTCATCATTTACATTTAATCATTTAGCAGACGCTTTTATTCAAAGTGACTTACAAATGAGGAGAACAATAGAAGCAATCAGACCAACAAGAGGGCAACAGTATACAAATGCTGTAAGTAACATTTTTCAGTTAGTCTAGCACAGTACACATAGCAAGTTCTTTTTTTTTTAAAGTAAATTAGGGGGAAAAAGAAAAACGAATAGAATAGAACAGAATAGAATATAATAGGTCAATGCTAGTATTAATTGGTCAGTTGTTGATGAAAAAGATGCGTCTTTAGACGCTTTTTGAAAATGGCTAAAGACTCAGGGCACAGATGCATGAAAGCCCTTAAGTTAAGTACCCTTAAGGCTGTCACTAAGTATTTCCCTTAATTGCTTAAGTGTCCCCTTAAGTTCTGCTATGCATTGCAACAAAGTCTTTAGTAATCATTTAGCCCTAAAAAATTAAGGGATTAAAACAGGTCCCTGTGGGTGGCGTGGCAGGATTTTGAGTATCCTCCGGTGTCGTAGCTGTACTCATAGAAACAATGTGCTTGAATTTTAGTATGATTATTAAAGGCTCTCTGCCTTTAATAATTTCCATAACAAATATTGTAGAACAGTTGTTTAGTAAATGTTAAACTTGTTTAAAATCAGTGGTCTGTTATGTTCTGTTTATTGTGGGAGATTTCGTAACTATAGCAACTGCTTCTCCATTGCAGTGTTTTGCCTGGAAATATCGGAAAATGCTTAGTATAAACACGTAGGTAAGGGTGACAGTTAAGACGTTTGTTGCAACACTCTTAAAGAAATCCCTTGGCTCAGGGACTTTTCCCCCTCAGGGATACCCTTACTTAAGAGGTTTCATGTAACCGGGCCCAGCTACTCAAATTGAGATTGAGGCAGATCATTCCACCAGCTGGTAACAGTCATCAAAAGACTTAATTTTATATTACATACCTATGTGCAATACTGTAACATATATACACATATATAAATATTTGTTACCCAATACTTCAACATTTCATTTTCCATCTTACTCTATATACCTTGTATAACCATTGTCTTTTCTTAGTCCTTGTAAATATCCACTATGTGTCTCACCGTTATTCCCTGAAGGAACTGTGTTTTGTTTTTAACCATTGCCATGCAAGTTTAATATAACATCTGTTTAACTTATAACATGAAAGTAAGGTTAATAATATGACTTAGATTACACATTTTTCAGTTTAACTCAAATTAGGGTGATGCAAAAATGAGTACACCCCACAACAAAAACTACTACATCTAGCACTTTGTATGGCCTCCATGATTTTTAATGGCAGCATCAAGTCTTCTAGGCATGGAATGAACAAGTTGGTGATATTTTGCAACATCTATCTTTTTCCATTCTTCAAGAATGACCTATTTTAGAGACTGGATGCTGGATGGAGAGTGATGCTCAACTTGTGTCTTCAGAATTCCCCATAGGTGTTCGATTGGGTTCAGATCACGAGCCACTGAATCACTTTCACCCTGTTCTTCTTCAGAAATCCAACAGTGGCCTTAGATGTGCATTTAGGATCATTGTCATGTTGGAAAAGTGCACAACGACCAAGAGCACGGAGTGATGGTAGCATCTTCTCTTTCAGTATAGAGCAGTACATCTGTGAATTCATGATGCCATCAGTGAAATGCAGCTCCCTGACACCAGCAGCACTCATGCAGCCCCACATAAGGTCACTGCCACCTCCATGTTTCACTGTAGGCACCATGCATGCGTCTTTGTATTCCTCACCTATGCGATGCGATAAAGTTTTGAAGTCATCAGTTCCAAAAACATTTATCTTGGTCTCATCGCTCCAGAGTATAGAGTCCCAGTAGTCTTCATCTTTATCACCATGGGCTCTGGCAAACTCTAAGCAGGCTTTTTTGAGCCTTTAGGAGAGGCTTCTTTCGTGGACGGCACCCATGCATGCCATTCCTCTGCAGTGTACGCCGTATTGTGTCAAGTGAAATAGTCGCCCCAGTTTGGCTTTCTACTTCTTTAGATAACTGCAGTGAATTGCATGCCGATTTTCTTCAACCCTTCTCATCAGAAGACACTCCTGTCCAGGTGTTAACTTCCGTGGATGACCTGGGCTGGATTTCCCGAAACCTTCTTAACTCTACGTCGTTCTTAAATTATACCTTAAGCTGTACCTTAACGTTAATACGTGTTTCCCGAAACGTTCTTAGTTAGTTAAGTCATATTTTCGTAAGGTTGGTCTGGACCACTCTTAGCTATACCTTATCAATGTTGACAGTCAATAAGAATATAATTCTGAAGCTGTAATACACCCAGTGTTCGATTAGGAAATTGGCAAAGAATAAAATGCAAAGATTCACTGCTAAATTCAAATGTGCTTTAGCGCTGATCCAGAGGCAGACGCGCACTCTGCGCTTGTCATGTATCACAACTATTCGGTGTTTTTAACCTCATCAGTTTTATTTTATGTTTCAGACTTTTAATTACACATTTGAATTAAGTAGGCTACTGCATAAAAAAACATTTATAGTTTGTTAAAATCAAATTCCATACACTGATGTCTACGGAAGCTGCAAAAATAACCCTTGCAATTATATAATTTGACGAAGTGTTTTATTCATATCAGATACACATTGTGTATGAAACAATAAAGTTTACTCTATTCTTCTCCCAGTTCGCTACCACATACTTTTATGTATTTCGGGGAAGATTTCGTAAATCCGACAGCTCTGAATTGCCATGCAAACTCATCGCACAACAAAACACATTCACTTCCACATATTTTACAATCGGAATATATCATAAAATTCATGATAGAGTTAACAAGTTTGTTAATATTTTGAATAAAAAAAAAATAAAATAAAAAAAAAAAAACGATATAAACATGATACCTACATGTCTTCCAGCTGCATGACGCGTCTCCAAAGAATTAAAACTTTGTTCTAAATAACGGTCACCTTAAACTCACGCTGATGGGGGCTCCGTGCCCCAAGAATATAGATAAATTACAATATAGATTTAATTTGCAATTTGGATTAATTTTATAACATCCCATGAATCCTGGTAAATGCAATTTCTACTTCTGAAGTGCTTCTTTTTATAAAGAACATTTATTTCTCACATAATGCAGTGAAGCAGCCCCTGTATAGAGTGAATTATCAATTCTCGAGCCATCAATATCAACCATTTCAGCATCGCCGCCATGGACAGCACCTGGTAACGTCGCACTTAAGAAGATATACCTTGAGCAACCTCCATATAAACGGTATATATTCAGTTATGGTCTACCTTTAGAGTCTTCGTAGCACGCTAAGAGACAACATTATCAGGAAATCCAGCCTTGGACGTCACTGTGAGATGGTTGCAGTTCCATCTTTTTTACATTTTTGTACCACTTTTGTTACAGTATTCTGACTGATAAGTAAAGCTTTGCTGATTTTCTTGTAACCTTCACCTTTCTGGTGTAAAGAAATTATTTTCTTTCTCAGGTCTTGTGACATTTCTCTTCCATGTGGTGCCATTGCTGACAGCATGAAATGGGAAGGGGCTTCAACACCTTTTTATAGTCAACTGTCTGCTGGACACCTGTGTAATGAATAATTAGACTCACCTGTGGTTGAATTCTTGTTAAATTAGACATTTGTAGTCTAAAATTTAGCTTTGCTCCAGAGACTTTCAGTGGGGTGTACTCATTTTTGCATCACCCTAATTTGAGTAAAACTGAAAATTTTGTTCTCTAAGTTATGTTATTAACCTTACTTTCATGTTATAAGTTAAACAGATGTTATATAAAACTTAGTCTTGTCAACATTTTGGAAATTGTTTTTGTGTTTATTGAGATATTGTTTAAAATGTTACTTTTCAAAGGGGGTGTACTCATTTACATGATATATACATGATTTTTATTTATAGTGATGCATTTACATTCATGTATTTTTTTTTTTTTTTTTTTAGCCTTTTGCATGGAACAACTGCTGATAAGTTTAATAAGCAGAGACATTTGACATTTGTACTGATCACTTATAGACTGTATGTTGACACAGTTGTCTTTATTGCTGTGTTGTTTGGGAAGGAATGGGAACGTTGAGTGTTCATTAAAACTTGTTCATAACTTTTGCATCTTCATTGTGAAAATTGTTATAACTATTGTTCAAATCTTCAATAAATAGAGTATTCAAAAAAAAAAATCACAATATTACTCTTTTTACTGTATTTTTGATCAAATAAATGCAGACTTTGTGAGCATAAGAGATTTCTTTTAAAAACTTTTGTACAATAGTGTACAATGATGGTGTTGCTGAAAGTCAAGTAAAACTGGTGAATGTCTGCACTTTTGGAAAAGGTATTCAGAAACTGCTTCCTTTTGTCACATCCTCTAGGTATGTAATTTGAAGTTTCCGTTTCTATACCACAGTTGGAGGCTTTTTGTTACTCTACAGTGTTCACATGCACCAGGGGGTTCTGGGCATTAAATCTTTTTAGGGTCTTTGAAAGCCCTGGGCAATTTTTATTTTTAATTTTCATTTTTTCATATTGAAATCCTCCCTCATTTCTAACATTTTAACCTATTAATTGATATGCCCAGACTAGTCCTCTTGATGACACAATATCCACAAAATTAAAAGACTTCAACAAATGTCACTCAAACTATATGAGGTAAGTGGTACATGTCTTTTGGGCTGCTTACAGGTACCACAAAGGAAGCAGATGGTCCACTGACATGGAAATTGTTATACCAATCGAGAAAGCCTCACTTAACAGTCGCTCAAATTGTTTGATATAACAGCCAATTGGTGTCATCTGACCTGATAATGCTGATTTGATTTTGAACCCTGAATCAATGAAGCATCACTATATATTGTGATATGAATAACAACACATGCTCTATAATGAACTGAAATATTCAAACATTTAAGCATTTGTGTCTGTTTAAATGTTTATCATGACTAATGTGCAAATCTCTTGGGTCAAAATTTAGAAGTTTAAGCAACGTTGACAAAAAAGTACTTACTTTATATAAGCCACAAGTCTCTGAACCACAGATGTTCTTGTCCTGACAAGCTGTTAAAGAAATTATTAATTTAGTATCGGTAACATTTTTAAAATTTCATAACCATTATGATTTACAGCTGTACACAACACATGATACAGAACAGTTGCATACACTATAACTTTACATAAAAACATTAAAGTGCATATTGCAGGTTTAACATTTTTTTCGAGATGAATATATAACCTTGTACAAAAATACCATATAAAAAGGTACTGCAGGGTTTAAAAATGTTTTGCGAGACATAAGGGCATTAATTTAGTAGTTAAAGTGACGGTCTCTGTAAAAACCGCTTTTTTTTCAGCGTCGCGTCATTTTACGTCACTACAGGGAGATGTTCGCAGAGCTCTGTGTTGATTCAGTGCAGAATATATTGGTATTTAGCAACAGCGGCCGTGAATCAGTATGTTTTCGGTAGTTTTTGTATTCTATTTATCATCGTAATGGTAAATGATTGTGTTTGTGGAGGTTGCACAAACTTCAGCCTGTCAGGACATCGAGTACTGAGGTTTACTAACAAGAAAAACTACGCTGCTATCTTCTGTGCCGGGGTTTGTTTTGTGCAGGTGAAGAGAAGGGACTTCACTTCAGCATCTGCGTCGAAAAACGCGTTCATTTTAGACTGGAGGATTATCATCCTGGCGATATGATAGAGTTCAACATTGTAATACTTCTGTAAATGATTATATTAAATGAATAAACTTACACACGCTATGCTTCTTCACCATTTTTACTTGAATCAATTTCAACACTGATGAATACAAATTATGTACACATGCATACAGTCTCACACTCACACAAAACAGTTTTGAATGATGTGCTGGTAATGTAAATACTCCAATTTCATGCATGCCATGTATGTAAACTTATACATTCAAGTTCACACAACTACATAATCACGGCGTCATATACATCCTCACACTATCAGTGAATGGGCACGGAATAAACTCATAACACAGAATTATTGAATAAAGGATAACATGAAATACATACAGTAACACTATATGTTTGGCCGCCGGCGGGAGACATATCACGGATCCGTCAGAGATGCAGCTCGATGAAGACTTACGGTGCACATTTTAAGTTTTGTGTTTGATTATTACATTTGCTAACTACCAAATCAGTCGTGATGAGAATATTAACGCGTGAGAATATTAACGCGTGTGTAGCGTAGCCTATTTATGCGTGTTTTTTCAAGAAAATCTATTTCATACATTATTTTTCTACACATTGAATCACTAAAGCTCTAACCTGCAATATGCCCTTTAACATATTTAAAAAATAAAAAAATATTTGATTTGAATGACAAATCTGAAGTTTGAATAAGTTTAGCGACACACCAGCAGTATTTCTGAGGCATCCCGAATCTCTCCTTTCCAGTAGTACCTGAAATTAATAAACAATTTATATTTTATACGAATGACATTTAAAAGATTACAAGTTTATGTACATTAATTGTCAATTTATAAACTTTGTATGTTGTGGCTAAAGTTGCACTTGAGTTGTGGTGTTTGGGGTTCAGAGCTCATAGTGGGTAAAAGACTTAACTTGCTGGTCTTACATAGTGGTAGTGCGAGGAAATATATTCACGCATGCTGCCAGCCTTTTCTCCATGATACTCCTAACAGAAAGAAAAGAGAGTGAGAGAATTTAGCTTCTCTGTATTTGCATATGATATCAAAAGTCACTCTGTGTTCCTTCAAATGTATTGGCACATGTACAGCTCATCTGATTGCAAGTGTAATACCATAGGGGTAAATTCAAATTCTGAATTCAAATTCAGTATGTTTATAAAAAATGTAAAGGCTAAAATTACAGACAGGAAAGACAGCAATGCAGAAATAAATAATAACTTTGACAGGATAGATAGATAGATAGATAGATAGATAGATAGATAGATAGATAGATAGATAGATAGATAGATAGATAGATAGATAGATAGATAGATAGATAGATAGATAGATAGATAGATAGATAGATAGATAGAAGGGGTGTATATAAAAAAATTAAGAGTGTGCTGAACCGTGGATTGAGAAATGTAGGGTTCAATATATACAGTGTGTGTATATATATATATACATATATACAATTATAAAGCTCGGATGCCTCGGGATATTTATTAATATTTCTACGATTGTGTTCATCAGAAAGATGAAAGTCATATACACCTAGGATGGCTTGAGGGTAAGTAAAGCTTGGGCTAATTTTCAAGTGAACTAATCCTTAGGGGGCAGTTGTGGCCTAATGGATAGAGAGTCGGACTTGTAACCCAAAGGTCATGGGTTCGAGTCTCAGGTCCGGCAGGGATTGTCGGTGAGGGGAGTGAATATCCATGTGTGTTCACGGTGTGTGTGTTCACTGCTGTGTGTGTGCACTTGGATGGGTTAAATGCAGAGCACAAATTCCGAGTATGGGTCACCATACTTGGCCACAAGTCACTTCACTTCACTTAATTTCTGTACCTGAAAACTACAGTTAGATACCTAAACAACCTGAAAAGCACTTTATTTTAAATGTTTCTTTGCTCTATTGTATGTATTTGTGCTGTTGCTTGTGGTTTGATTATTTTTGTTCTTCTTCTCTTTATTTTTATTTGACAGTTGTCCTTTTTTCTTTCTATCAAACCGTACCAAAACTTGGCCCTAAAACCATGACAAAAACCAAACCGTGAGTAATTTGAACTGTTACACCCCTAAATGATAGATAGAGTCACTCAGAATGTAAGCAGACCTACTAACATACTAACACAAACACACCCTTGAATCTAAAACTAGCTATATTTTGCAAAAAAGTGTGTGTGTGTGTATATATTTGACCTGACCATGTTTTGCTTAAGTGTTATCTGACATAATTAAGATTTTTTTTTTCTGACACAGTACTGAGATCTTGTCATATTTAATTACCATTTATTTAAACTATAGTGAATAAACTGTATTAATGAATGAAATGTTCAAGGTGTCTGAATAAATTTTGGTCTGACTATATACAGTCTACATATATCTCACAAAAGATATTACACCCCTCACATTTCAGCAGCTATTTTAGTGTATATTCTCAAGCGACAATACTATAGAAATGAAAATTGTATATACTTTAGAGTAGTCAATGTGCTGCTTGTACAGTAGTACAGATTTCCTCTAAAAATAACTCAACATATAGCCAACATATAGCCATTATTGTTAATGTGTACTCACTGTGACCAAAGTCTCTATATTTTGTGTGAGCACCACTGTTATCTAGCACTGCCTTAATCCTCCTGGGAATAGAATTCACCAGCTGCACAGGTTGTTGCTGGGATCCTCTTCCACTCCTCCATAATGACATCACGGAGCTGCAGTGTGTTTGGGGTCGTTATCATGTTGGAAAACTGCCGTTCGGCCCAGTTTCTGAGGGGATGGCATCATGTTCTGCTTCAGAAAGCGTAGCTCCCCAGTCCCAGCAGCACTCATGCAGCCCCAGACAATGATGCTACCACCACCATGCTTGACTGTAGGCAAGACACAATTTTCTTGGTACTCCTCACCAGGGCGTCGCCACACATGCTGGACACCATTTATCAAACAGATTTATCTTACTCTCATCAGACCACAGGACATGGTTCCAGTAATTCATGCTCTTGGACAGGTTGTCTTCAGCAAACTGTTTGCGGGCTTTCTTGTGAGCCAGCTTCAGAAAAGCTGTCTTGGAAAACCTCTCTCTCTGACCCTGGCCACTGAGCTGTAAGTCAGTTTCATGGTGTTACCGATCTTCTTATAGCCAAGGCCATCTTTGTGGAGAGCAACCATTCTAATTCTCAAATCCTGAGAGAGTTCTTTGCCATGAGGTGCCATGTTAAACATTCAGTGATCAGTATGAGAGAATTGTACTCAAAGCACCAAATTTTAACTGCTCTAATACAAGATATGCAAATTTGTATTGTCCTATCAAGCAGACAAAAACATGAACATTCAGCACTCGATTCGTAAGGTCTGATCGCGCTCTGACACGGGCAGTGATGTCTAGCACTCATTGAAGTATATGTGCAAGACATCACTGCCGTTGTCAGAGCGCGATCAGACCTCACTAAGCGAGTGATGAACGGAGTTGGACATAGTGGTGTTTTAGAGGTAAAAAATGATATAAATACTGTTCGGTTTCTCGCACAAACCGATCGTTTCGTGTCTTAGGACATCAATGTATCGTCACGAGCCGCAGGGTTTAATTTGGACTTGTCTATGGAAGTGTTTTAGACTCTTATTTGTTCGAGTTCCCGTCCACTCTTATTATAAGACTGACAGACGGCAGCGGTTGGAGTTAAAAATCAGCATTTGCGTTCAACTGAAGAAACAAAGTCACCTACATCTTGGATGCTCTGGGGGTAAGCAGATAAACATCAAATTTTCATTTTTGGGTGAACTATCCCTTTAAAAGATGTAGAGCTGTTATCACTGGGTGTACTCACTTTTGTTGCCAGCTATTTAGGAAATAATGGCTGTATGTTAAGTTATTTTCAGAGGACAGTAAATCTATACTGCTATACAAGCAGCACATTGACTACTCTAAAATATATACAAGTTTCATTTCTATAGTATTGTCCATTGAGAAGCTATACTAAAATAGTTACTGAAATGTGAGGGACTATGGTAGATTTGTGTTTGCCAGCTAATTGTTTGGCTTGTAGTGGTTTGGCTACATACCTTAGTTGTGTTGTCATCGCCTAACCAACTGAAATTGTACTGCCTTTCCCCTTTTCCTAATTCATCTGCCATTACCTTATACTACATCTCAGACATCTCCCTTTCCTTGATGTTTTCTTAATCAATAGACCTACGCAGGATTTTTCTGACCTTGGCAAAACATCATTCCATACTCTAAATCTTGTGCACTTCCAAAAACATCTCATTTTTGTTTGCCCATGCTTTATTAAAGAAACTGGATTGATTATTATACTCCTGGATCAGGAAAAAAGTAAATGTGCCCTCACACATTTGTGGTTCTGAACTATAAGAACTGCTAGGATAAGCTTACTAGTCTGGAGTGCACTGTAATGACTTAACCACTGTAAAGTGCTCTTTAACAAGAGTATAATGGGAAAATAAATCCTAATGCAGCTGAAAGGGAATATGGAAGCTCAGGTTGAGATAATCTATAATAAGAATCATGGTCAGGTTTTGCAAGTTCTCCAAAAACAATTGTGGAGATCCTTGTGGTATGGAAGACAATGTAACAGATAGCTTTTTGTAATCATTTCTGTGTCCCTCTAAACAAGGCTGGACTGTATTTAATGAGCACATTTTTCAATCACCCGATTATACTTAATAAGCCAACAGTACATGTGGTCATGTAAACGCGTTAACCAGTTTTCCTATGGTCGATTTCGCCCAGCATGTAAACACATAAACCCAGTTCTGTCTGCTTGAAGTGTGCAAGTTTGATATGTAACAGGAAAGTATGGAAGCTTGTTTCAGCCACAAAATAAAAAACAAAAAAGGTAACTGCGACTTGCGAGATACAAATTCACAATTCTCTCATTTTTCTCAGAATTGTAAGATTTAAACTTTTTTTTTAATTCAAGTCTTTTCATTTTTGTTAAATAAAGTCTTGTAAGCACAATTTACTTGAGTTGCTGGGACACCGGGTTAATTCAATAACTTGAGTTATTGAGTTTACTTGAGTTGCTGGGACACCAGGTTAATTAAATAAGCTGATTTTTGGGAGTTATCAGTGTATTTGTGTATGTAAACAAGCTCAGTATTTCATAATACTACATTTTAGAACTACAGTACATACAGTATTATTTTAAAAATGAACTACAAGGTAGTCTCTAGAACAGGGGTTGGCTACCTTGTTCATCATGAAGTGCCATTTTTTGGTTTCCTAGTTTATCACTGTTAATCACATAACCCCCCCCCCCCCCCTTCACATAACCATATTTAAAAGTTTGGTCCCACTTTATATTAAGTGACCTTAACTATGTACTTACATGGTAAATTAAGCATTTGATACAATGTACTAACTATACAGTGCCCTCCACAAATATTGGCACCCTTAGTAAATATGAGCAAAGGTGGCTGTGAAAAAAAATCTGCATTGTTCATTGTTTGATCTTTCATTCAAAAAATTCACAAAATTCTAACCTTTCATTGAAGGAAAAGAATTTAAAATGAGGGAAAAAGCTCATTATGAAATAAATGTTTTTCTCCAATACATGTTGGCCACAATTATTGGCATCCCTAGAAATTCTTCTGAGTAAAATATCTCTGAAGTATATTCCCATTCACATTTACATTTTTTAGCACACCAGGGTGACTAGGAGCATGAAATTGTGCAGCCATGACTTCCTGTTCCACAGGAGTACAAATATGTGTAAACACAAAGCCCAAATCCCCTTAATCATTCATCACAATGAGAAAAAACAAATAATATAGTTCTGATGTGCAGCAAAAGATTGTTGAGCTTCACAAAATAGAAAATGGGTATAAGAAAAAAGCTAACGCATTAAAAATCCCCATTTCCACTATCAGGGCAATAATTAAGAAGTTTCAATCAACTAAAGATGCTACAAATCTGCCTGGAAGAGGATGTGTGTCTAAATCGTCCTAATGTGCGGTGAGGAGGAAAGTTTGAGTGGCCAAAGACTGTTCAAGGATCACAGCTGGAGAATTGCAGAGATTAGTTGAGTCTTGAGTCTCAGAAAGCCAAAAAAAAAAAAATTACCAAACAGCACCTACATCCCCACAAGTTGTTCGAGAGGGATTCAAGAAAAATCCTTCTTTGCTCATCCAAAAACAAACTCCAGCATATTCAGTTGTCAGACTGGAACTTCAAATGGGACCGGCTTCTGTGGTAAGATGAAACTAAAAAAATAGCTTTTTGGCAGCAAACCCACCAGATGGGATTGGTGCACACATGGATAAAAAATACCCCATGCCCACGGTTAAATATGCTGCTGGATCTTTAACGCTGTGGGCCTATTTTTCTGCTGGAGGTCCTGGATGTCTTGTTCAGATACATGGCATCATGGATTCTATCAAATACTAACAGATAAAAAATCAAAACCTGACCGCTTCTGCTAGAAATCCAATAACGGGCCGTGGTTGGATCGTCCATCAGGACAATGATCCAAAACCAACACAAAAATCTGTCACTGAGCATGAAACGAAGCTTCTGCCATGGCCGTCCCAGTTCCCTAACCTGAAATCTAAAGAAAATGAGTGGAGTGAACTGAAGAGAAGAAGCAAAATCATGGAGCTGGAATCTGAAGGATCTGGAGAGATTCTGTATGGAGGAATGGTCTCTGATCTCTCCTCAGGTGTTCTCCAAACTCATCAGGCATTATAGATGAAGACTCAGAGCTGTTATCTTGGGAAAAGGACATTGCAATAATTGGGTGCCAATAATTGTGGCCAACATAAACTAGAGAAAAACATTTATTTCATAATGAGCTTTTCCACCCATTTTCAATTGTTTTACTTAAATGAAAGGTTAGAATTTTGTGAATTTTTTGAATGAAAGATCAAAAAGATAAACAATGCAGATTTATTTTCACAGCCGCCTTTGCTCATATTTACTAAGGGTGCCAATATTTGTGGAGGACACTGTATTTACATTGTACTTACATTTAAAGTACCTACATGATCTATCTGTAGTTACAGTAGTGTACTTACATTTGTCAGTACAGGATTCACTAAGTTTGATTTTATTTTATTGTGCAACTCGCATACTGTAAAAGACAACGTGCAAATACCAAGCAGTTAACAAATGAAACCTTACTGTAAAGTGTTACCAGAAAGGGTCTGGAACATGTGTTGATACCCAGGAACTAATGTGTACTTACACTGAAAATACACAAAATTGTATTACATGAAGCCTAAAATGATGGTATTCTTATTTAAACTAGCTAATAATGCAAGTCTATGCAAATAAAAACAACATGAGCAGTTAAGAATCTTTTTTTTTCTTCTTCTTCAAAATTTGCAAACATTTGTTCCATTCATAACTTGACTATGAAATAGTTTGAATAATAAGTATCCACCCTCATACTCATATTTAAGCACATTGCGGTAGGCATGACCAATAATGCTTTACAGGTTTAAATTGAGGTTAGAATTAACCTCTTTTGTCTCAAAGGTAAGTGCAACAAACACAGCAGAACAAACTGTAAGCTGTCAGTCAAATGGACTTACTGTACAGTAACTTGAGTGATACATCTACTGTCTTGATCTGCATCATCCTTTAGCAGCTCATGATGCACAGCAGTCGTGCAAATGGTTTGTCAGAGTTGCACGCTTTCATTGACTCTGCCTGTTACTCCTGATTTCTCTCAACATGGAGACAGAAGAGCTGTCAGTCAATAAATGGGAAAACAAAGTAACTTGCGATATATATTTGAAAAAGTAACTCAGCTATTTTGTTATAAATTTAAAAGTAATACATTACATTACTAGTTACCAGAAAAAGTAATCTGATTACTTGTGATGTTTTACCCACAACACTACCAGCGTTTACCCCTCTACGTGCCATTTCATAGTTTTCCAACTCCTGCTCTAGCAACTCTTAAGAAACTTGCAGCTGATTACATCTGTCTTGTCATTACCGCAATGAATTTTCTGCTGACATAAACCACAATGCATCTAACAACAAACATACTATGTATGTGGTATTCAGTGGAAATATGGGTGCAGATAACACTGCATTTGCCCATACAAAGGAAGCTGTCAGAAGAAATTAGGCTGTAATTCAATTCCCGCAATATTTTGCTCACCAAACATGCTAAAACGCACAACATATCATCGAATTGTTGGTTCTGACAGATTTATAAGTAAACCCAGTACTAGTCCACACACAGAACTGCAGTGGGTGCAGTCTACTTTATATCAATGTGGACAGAGCAAATTTTCACTATGTATCTATATATTCTAAACGTGATGATACAAGGTGCAACTTTTTGAGCAATGTTGTCAGGCAATGTCGCCAAGTGATGTTTCTTGGGCACTTTCCCATTAAGAATGGGCAACACATTTCGATTCAAAGTATCCAGATAGAAATTTCTTGGCCATTCTCAATGTCAAAGTGCCCAAGCAACATCGCTCAGTAACCTTCCCCGGCAACATTCCTCAAACAAGTGAAAAAAAAATATGTGAAAAAGAGTAGTATATCCAAATTCATAGTATTCCAAAAACAGCAAGAAAAAAAGTGCCCAGACAAGTAACCTACTACTTCCAGCAATATTCTGAAGTGCACACCCAATAGACATTTTGGTAACACTTTACTTGAAGGGGTGTGCATAAGACTGACATGACACCTTCATAATCATGACATGACACATGTCATGAATATGAAGGAGGTTTTATGAATGTTTATGACAACTGTCATTAAGTGTCATTTGCTCAGTTATGTCATTTTTAATGCAAAGATGACATTGTTTGAGATGTCCGAGTTATGACAACTTGACATAAACCAATACATCATAACCTGTCAGTGTCTAACAGCATCATGACTATATTTCATTTCATGTTTTTTTTTACTTTTTAAGTTTCCACCAACAGAAGGTCAGATAATAGACAATTTCAAATTTCTTAAAGAAGATGACACTGTTATAAAATAATGGTAACACTTTATTTTAGAGTCTTTTAACTAGTTGCTTATTACTATTAGCATTCATATGGCTAAAATATTGGCTATTTATTAGTACTTATAAAGCACATATTAATGCCTTATTCTGCATGATCTTATTCTACATTCTTAATCCTACCCAATACCTAAACCTAACAATTAACTATAATAAGCAGTAAATTAAGAGTTTATTGAGGGAAAAATCATAGTTAATCATTTATATATGTGTTCCCTATACTGAAATGTTACCAAAATAATGTAAAGTAATGTTAACCCATAAAGCTAAGTAGTTTTTTAAGTTTGATAATTAATCTGCTATGTCATGTTTATGACAGGTTATGATGTTTTGCTAATGTCAAGTTGTCATGACAAAGACACTGACAGGTTATGATGTATTGGTTTATGTCAAGTTGTCGTAACAAAGACATCTCAAACAATGTCATATTTGCATTAAAAATGACATAATTGAGCGAATGACATTTAATGACAGTTGTCATAAACATGCATAAAACCTCCTTCATATTCATGACAAGTGTCATGTCATGATTATGAAGGTGTCATGTCAGTCTTATGCACACCCCTTCAAGTAAAGTGTTACCCATATGTTTTAATGGTTGCAAGGCAAAAAAAAAGAGTATGTGATTGCAGATGTAGCGTTTAATAATTAAGTATTTCTTCTTATTATTATTATTTCTTGTTATTTTTAACTCTAGCTTTATAACAGAACAAGTAAGAATGACTTTTGTCCTTAGATTGGAACAAGCTTTGTCATCCAGGTATTCAATAAAAGAGATGTTTTTCCTTTGTAAAACCACTGTTGCGTTCATGCATAATTTATAATTATTAAAAAATAAAACATACAAGTGCATGTGATTATAAAATCATTTAAAGGACATCACTACACTGTGAGTGACAACCATAAAGTGCAGTAACAGCACTACTGAGCGTGTCAGGGTGCTTCACGGTCTGTGGACTAATGGCTTCTCACATTCAAAAACAGGAAGAAAAAAAAGGTTACCATTCTTTTGCCGTTTTGCCAATTCAACTTCAAAATTAACTCTATTTACATGTAACAATACATTAATTGTACTGTATGTCACTGACTGTCACATGCAGGCTGTAAACAAAACACTATTATCATCTGATGGCTAAAGGCAAAGTAGGCCACTTAGCAGCTACTATGAAACCTCTCTTATATCTAATGCTTTGTTATTTCCTTCTGTGTGTTTGTGTGCAACTTACCTGCCAATATCTCTAGCCGTTTGTTCAGTAGGACAGTTGACAAGCAGCACAGAATGATATCCAGCCACATAGCTTCCTGTGATAGCAGAATGAATCTGAACACCCAGTGTCTTCAGCACAGGGTACAGGGCGAGGGTCAGGACTAGAATCTACGCATACATACGCACACAAAGAAGGGGATCAAAGAGAGAACAAAGAGCATTAACACAGTTAAGCGTGATGTATAGTACTAAAATCATCTAATATCATAAATTTCCACTGATTTTCTAGAATGTATGTAAATAATGTATTTTTTCGTGTAATTTTCCAAGTAAAGATGAATAAAATGCTAAACTAAAATGTTTATGTTAAAGTTAAACATTTTCCTGACATGAATATATATGTAATCAGTGTAATTGGAAAAACTGGAGATGCTTTTGCCATTATTATACTGCTTTTTAGTCATTTTGGATAGTAAATTAAACAACTCAGTTCTCATTCATGCATGTATAGTACTATTTATTAGAATTTTGAGTCATTCAAATACCTTATTCAAGACTATCCACTCTAACTGAATTTTATTCATCTTTATCTGTGCATGAGGAAACGCATGTTGAAACAGAGGTAATTCTGGGTTATATTAGATACAAATGAAAAGTCAAGCTATTAAAGAAGCACGTTTTTAGAGTGAGGAAGAAACTTAAACTTTTTTAAAACAAACATTATATGGATAGTTCACCCAAAAATGAGAATCCTGTCATCATTTTACTCATTTTAATGTTAATTCAGCCCTGTAAGACTTTCTTCTGTGGAACAAAAAAGACGATATTTGGAAGAATTCAACATTGGGCCCCATTAACTTTTTATTGTATGGGACAATAAAAATAAATAAATAAATAAAAATCTCTATTTGTGTTCTGCAGAAAAAAGAGAGTCATTCATGTCTGAAATGACATAGTGAGTAAATGATGGCAGAAATTCAGAAATATTGGGGTTAGGGTTTTAAAGGGTTAGTTCACCCAAAAATGAAATTTCTGTCATTAATTATTCACCCTCATGTCATTCCACATCCATAAGACCTGCGTTCAACTTTAGAACACAAATGAAGATATTTTTTATAAAATCCGATGGCTCAGTGAGGCCTCCATTGCCAGCAAGACAATTAACACTTTCAGATGCCCAGAAATAACATATTTAAAACATTTCATGTGACTACAGTGGTTCAACCTTAATGTTATGAAGCGACAAGAATACTTTTTTGTGCACCAAAAAAATAAAAATAACGGCTTTATTCAACAATATCTAGTGATGGGAGATTTCAAAACACTGCGTCATGAAGCTTCCAAGCTTTACGATTATTTTGTTTTGAATCAGTGGTTCAGAGCATTTATCAAACTGCCAAAGTCACGCCCCCCAGTGGTGAACCATTGAAATTTCGAAACACTTATCACGTAATCACGTAATAACGACTTATATAGTGATGGCCGATTTCAAAACACTGCTTCAGGAAGCATCGGATCATAAATTAATCAGTGTATCGAATTATGATTCAGAAATCACGTGACTTTGGCGCTCCGAACAGCAGATTCGATACACTGATTCATTTGTGCTCCAATGCTTCCTGAAGTAGTGTTTTGAAATCGGCCATCACTAAATAAGTCGTTATTTTGTTTTTTTTGGCACTCCAAAAATATTCTCGTCGCTTTATAATATTAATATTGAACCACTGTACTCACATGAACTGATTTAAATATGTTTTTAGTACCTTTATGGATCTTGAGAGAGGAAATGTCATTGCTCCCTATGCAGGCCTCACTGAGCCATCGGATTTCAACTAAAATATCTTAATTTGCGTTCCGAAGATTAACGAAGGTCTTACGGGTGTGGAACGGCATGAGGGTGAGTAATAAATGACAGAATTTTCATTTTTGGGTGAACTAATCCTTTAAGGTTGAACCACTGTAGTCACATGAACTATTTTAAATTTGTCTTTAGTAGCTTTCTGGGCATCTGAAAGTGTTAATTATCTGGCAATAGAGGCTTCACTGAGCCATCAGATTTTATCAAAAATATCTTAATTCGTGTTCCGAAGATAAACGATGGACTTACGGGTGTGGAACGACATGAGGGTGAGTAATTAATGACAGAATTTTCATTTTTGGGTGAACTAACGCTTAAAAAAAGTTTTCATGAACATGAATGATAAATAATGTATACATTCAATTACTAATATTACAAGATTACTAAAATACAGCATAATAACTGGCAAGATTTATTATCTCCAGTACTTCCATAAGAAAACAGAAGATATAAAGTTCATTAAAGTTCATTTCTTTGTTTATTCCTGTTATATGTATATTCAGAAGCTGTGGATCATGTAAATAAATAGTTTTTTCAGGAAAAGACTTGGAGCTTAATAAGAAAAAGACAAAAATATAAACGTGAATTTCAAAACACTGCTTCATGAAGCTTTACAAATCTTCTTTCGAATCACTCGTTCGGATTGCGTATCAAACTGCCAAAGAACTTTCAAACTGCTATTGAAATTTCAAAAACCCTTATGATGTAAGGAAGCCTCGTTTACTGAAATCACGTGACTTTGGTGCTCCGAACCACTGAATCAAAACAAAAGATTCGTAAAGCTTCGACCCATCACTAGATATTGTTGAAAAGTTGTTATTTTTATTAATTTTTTTGGGCACACATAAAGTATTCTTGTCGCTTTATAACATTAAGGTTGAACCACTGTAGTCACATGAACTGTTTCAAATATGTTCTGGGCATCTGAAAGTGTTAATTATCATGCTGGCAATAGAGGCCTCATTGAGCCATCAGATTTCATCAAAAATATCTTAATTTGTGTTCTGAAGATGAACAAAGGTCTTACGGGTGTAGAACGACATGAGAGTGAAATGACAGAATTTTCATTTTTGGGTGAACTAACCCTTTAAAAAAAGTTTTCATGAACATGAATGATAAATAATGTATACATTCAATTACTAATATTACAATATCACTAAAATACAGCATAATAACTGGCAAGATTTATTATCTCCAGTACTTCCATAAGAAAACAGAAGTTAAATAAAGTTCATTTCTTTGTTTATTCCTGTTATATGTATATTCAGAAGCTGTGGATCATGTAAATAAATAGCTTTTTCAGGAAAAGACTTGGAGCTTAATAAGAAAAAGACAAAAATATAAACGTGGTAACTTTACACAACCAGACACAATACACAACTGTGCAAGCGAGCGAACAATCCTCAACTTCAGCCATTAATATGAGGATCGCAAGGAAGGCACTCAGCAGCTGATCTCGAAGAATTACTGCTGAATGCACAACCGCATCTTTCAAAGCCACAGAGAGGGCCTTAAACATGCATTATTGTGTTCGATGTGAAAAGAACAGTGAGGGATTATCCTGCGATGACCTGATAACAGATTATATTTGCCACAAGAATGCAGCATTGCTCAGCTCTTTGAAAAACAAGGCTTGCTTTTTAGTTCAGAAATTGGTATTAGCTACATTTAAATAGTACATTTCACAAACAAAGCTAACTTATTAACACACTTCTCACAAAAAAATAGAAGCAAATGATGGAGATACTGGAGCAGAAACATTACAGCACAGTTGACAGCAGGCTCTTTTCACGTGAGCTTCCCGATATTTAATAGTTTTAACCAATTATTAACTCACATTGTTCAAAAACTGTTCAACAAGTTTTCGCCGTTTGAAAGGAAAAGTACAGGCAATCAAAAGCATGTCAACAGTCTGCTGTGTTCAACTTGCCAAGCACGTTCTGCTCAAGTCTCTCAATATAAATGTCACGTATCAAGAGAGATAAAACTGGATTTACCACGCAAAAGACCACAAATCCCGTTCGAGGGACAGCCGAAGACATTATGTCCTTGGGATTCCGCTGGTACAAGCAATCCGGTTTGTTCTCTTGCATATTTATTTAACAACAGTAGAAGTTACATGGCCCGTGCGGTGTAGGTTTCTATGCGTAAATCAGTAAGTCAGGTGTCCAGCAGGTTCATCCCAATAACGCTTAAAAGTCCGTCGGACAGTTTAGACAGTCTCTGCATTTCCCAAAGCGGCTGCGTGTTGCGCTTGATGCTGATTGAGTGACGCTCATATCCGGATACCGGGGCTTCCAATCAAGAGCGGTGCACGGGTCTCATCATAAGAGGATTGAAAACCTAATAAACTTAAGTGCTGCTTCTGACTGTTTGTGGTTTGATTTGTACTCCAGACAAATACAGTTAATGCCACTATGGCTTTTTCGGTTGTTTAAATTAATATTTTTGTGTTAAAATAGACAATAGCATTATGTTCACAACACATATCAATACCCACATCCTACATGTAGGCCAGTGGGGGATTCCAGAAGGCATGTTACGTGACATACCTGGGTATGTTTAGAAGTATGCGGATAACCTCACTATATTACTCTGGGTTGGCTGAACTTACTCCCGGACGCGTTTCTGGAACCAGCTCGAGTAAGCAATGTTTGGGTTAATCAACCGATTGGCTTTACCAATAATAATAGAACAACACTTTTTGAGAAATATCATTTTAAAAAGATAAATGATCATCTATTTCATCTACAGATATTTCATTAATTTTAGTGATTTGTTAATTTTTTTCTGACGTTGAGGATAGACACCGCAAACTTTCTATGCATTTAAGCGTTAACGATTGTTAGGCCTAACGTTACTTGTTTTGTATTCAAAAAGGTTAGTCAACCATAATGGTGGGTGATTACAAGAAAGTCATACAGATAAAGTTGGAGGGAAAATATAATTCTAGTGGTCTGAGTGAGAATCCAGCTGCCCGTGAACCTCCTTCAGCAACCTCTAGATGTCGCAATTTCTTGTGTTTTAGGTAGTTTAATCAGAATCAGCATGTTTAGCAGATAAATCTATTGCACTCTATAAAATACTAATACTATACTAATATTTGTGTATATATATTAATATATATATAAAACAGAAATGTATATAACTATATAAATGTATATGTTTTTTTCCCCCCTTTCAGTTGATGATGCCTGTTTTATTTGATCATTTTTTAAATCAGCAATCACTGTTTTTTGTGCATCAGACAGAAACATGGAAAATATTTGTCATCTGTGTATCTATGACTGGACTTAGCCCACAGATGTATGCCATTCAAACCACTGACCCAATTTCACCCTCAGACTCCCTCCATCTTCAAACCAACCAGGTCTGCAGCCTCATATTTATATATTAAAGGTGCTCTAAGCGATGTCACGCATTTTTAGGCCAAAAAATTTTTGTCACATACAGCAAACGTCTCCTCACTATCCGCTAGCTGCCTGTCCCCTGAACACACTGTAAAAAAAAACGCGGTCTCTGTAGTCGCCACAAGCTCCAAAAACGGCAACAAAAACTACCTGAGGGCTGTTTCATAAAACAAGATTAGAAAACAAGCCAGGCTTAATTTACTTAGTCAGACTTGTTGTCAGCAAATTCTGTTTCATAAAACAAACTTAAATTATTTCAAACTCAGTTACTCTGGCAACTTATACTTGGAAACTAGCCTGGTCCGGAGCAGGCTTACTGTTAATTATTTGACTTTATTAACATATATTAACATATATATATTTATAGGCCTTCATATATATATATATATATATATATATATATATATATATATATATATATATATATATATATATATATATATATATATATATATATATATATATTACTCATATACTCCGACAACAATGGAAGCACTTGGGAGAAAACTGTCAGTAAACCTTATTTCTTAGCACAACAGAGTACAGTGGAACAAGAGGATTACCAAATCATTGTTTTAAGTGTGAAAATATAGCAAAAGTAACACAGAAATTCAAAGTCAATAGACCTAAGGCCCCTGAAACAATCAGGCCTTAATTTTTTATCTTTTATTAAGTGATGAGTGATATTTTTTTGCTAGACAAAGAGCAGGAGAAATACCAAGTGAGTGTTTCAGAGCCAGCAAAAGCTATGAAAAGAGTGACAGAGTAAGATGCAGCCTGCAGAAATGTATGGATGTTGTTAATACTGGAACTACCCATTGTAGTCAAAGCACAATAAAGTCAGCTAGCCTTTTCCAAGGCACATATTTAATCTATACTCTGGTCTTATATATATATATATATATATATATATATATATATATATATATATATATATATATATATATATATATATATATAAACAGCAAACAGCCTCAACGTAATTAAGAATAAATGTAAAGTTACAGTAAAAGTTTTATCTATGCAGAGATCAGTGGGCGGAAATCACATTGACAGTTACACACTCCTCACCCTCAAACACCAAACATTCAGATGTGGCCAACATGAAGCTTTCTATCGCTGCACTTGGTAAGTGATTTCTCCTCAAATTTCATGTTTAAATAAATAAATAAATAAATAAATAAATTAGGACTACATTATTTATACCCTTAATTTTTAATAATTACAATTTTAAATTTGAATCCTTTTTTTGGAGTAACCCATAATTTCTGTTTGGATTTAGTTGCACTGAGTTGCATCTATTGGGAGGTCTCTGGAAAGCTGGTGGAGGTGGTGGTCAGGCTTGGAGATAATGCAACCCTACACTGTGACTGCGAGTTTATCATGGCACAGGAAATTCGATGGGTCAAGATCTGGTCTCCACAAATCCAACAACCTCTGATCATCTCTGCATACAGTAGCCTATTAGAACCCATTCCTCGATTCTCTATGTCCTGGAACAATACTTCAAAATCCTATGACTTAGTGATCGAGAACATCACTGAAGCAGACCTTGGTCTCTACTATTGCTCAAGGGTAGAGAAGACGACGATGGAAGAGGAGGGAAAAATCTTAGAGAAAGATTGGTACCACACTGGGGATACTGTCATAAATCTCACATACAGATCACCTGGTAAGCTTG
The DNA here is from genome assembly GCF_018812025.1 of Megalobrama amblycephala. Taxonomy (NCBI): domain Eukaryota; kingdom Metazoa; phylum Chordata; class Actinopteri; order Cypriniformes; family Xenocyprididae; genus Megalobrama; species Megalobrama amblycephala. Next base: position 24,579,090 of record NC_063047.1, read on the forward strand.
TTTCACACTGCAAACATTGTTAAAAAAAAATAAATAAATAAATAAAAAAATAAAAAGGACCACTGAATAATTCTACTAAAGCAAAAAATTAACATAGCCTACTGAAAGAAGAAGTTTGGTCCTAAAAAGTGAGAATTTGAAATGTTTAAAATGCTTAAATAAATGTGTTTACTTTATAATTACTTTTTAGCCAGCAAAGATGGTATTATCATTTCCATCTCTTGCACTTCTGAGATCTGAGATCATGCTCTACCTCAAACAGTAGAGCTTGGCGCTAGCATCACTAAGGTCATGGGTTCGATTTCCAGAGAATGCATGAATGGTAAAATGTGTACCTTAAATGCAATGTAAATCGCTTTGGATAAAACTGCCTGCCCAACGCATGAATGATACACTGTAAAAAATGACCGTGATTTTAACAGTAAAAGACTGTAAAAATGCTGCGGTGAAAAACTGTCAATTGGTTTACAGAAAGTTTCCGTACTATATACGTTGAATAACTGTAATAGATCTAACGGTACATTTAATGTAATTTTACGATAAAATACCGTTAAATTCACAGTTTTTGGAAGTGAAAAATAACAATTCATTGTAAAATTTAGAGTGAAAACCCGTAAATTGACATTCCCACAATTCCCTGCGTGACACTTCACATTTGATATATTTTCGTTGAAATAACCCTGTTTCTTCTTAGTTTTTCTCATTTTTTTCTAATCAGTTATGTACATTAGGGTTTTATGTTACATCTAATGTTGTTAAATTAATGTTTATTGCATTTTTAAAATTTCATGCATGTTACCATGATGGTGTTTAGTGTGTGTGTGAATGACACTGTGTGCACCTTCTATATGTTAGTGTTGTCCTCCTCAGCTTGTGGAAAATCTGCTTGTGATGAACTTTGATTCATCATGTGACTCTCATCACTACTGTGTTTGGTGACTGTCAGTGTATTATAAAGGTACAATTATAAAGGTTTTTTTACATTGCTACCTGAATTTGTATGGTAAAGTTCTGGCAACCACAGCTGACGTTTTTTTACCGTAAATTTTACTGGGATCTTTTTACAGTGTATACAGTGTCTTACATTTGAATTTGAACTTCATTTGTTCACACTTTATATTAAGTCTTTTACTGCTATGGACGTACATCAAAAAAATAATATAAAATATTAATAATCGTTAGGTATAATGTATTTGTAGAATGTATAATTGTGTTCATGTTGCATTTTCTACTGAGGTGGGATGTTAATGTAAATGTGAGGGACAGGTTTGGTGGTATGGTTTGGGTTAAGGTGTAACAGATTGGTCAACAGTGTAATTATAGATGTAATTACAGAAATGAATTACAGCTGTAATTAGGCTACATGCAGGTATTTTTTTAAAATATAAGTACAAAGTAAAAACATGTTGGCTATGTAGACAATAAGTGCTTAGCATCAGATGATTAATTTAAATGTTAGTACATAAAGACACTTAATGTGCAGCTGGACCAATTTTTTTTTCTATGTTCCACATACATAAAAAAAAAAAAAATGTGATATACAACTACCTTTAAAGTAATTTAAAATAAAATATACATGTGTGCTTACATGTAGAACAACAGAATAAAATGGAATATAATTAATTATTTATATATAATGTAATTATCTACAGTGGATATAAAAAGTATACACAACCCTGTTAAAACAGCTGTTTTAACAGGGTTTATCTGTTCTGAGATAAACCATCTCAGAACTTTTATACAAAATTATACAAATATTTATTACCAAGCAGGTGTAGGTACTACAAAAACCCACTTAGTGTATGTTCTCTTAAGTTATTTGAGTTGGTCAAAGAATTATTCATTAGAATGGGGGAACAATTTAAATATATTGTTTTCCAATAAATGTAGGTCATATCCTGTTTTGACAGGAAATGAAGTGCTGTTCTGAAATGGAATATTAAAAAAAAAGATATACAGCAAGTGGAGGTTTGAGACTGCGTGACAGCAACCCCTCTGCACTGAGTGTATATACACTATTTATAACTTTAGCTGTATAGTGTAAAGATCAGGTTCACAAAGAAGATGAAAGAAAGTGTGACAGATCAGATAGCAGCAGTACTTTAATAAACAAATCAAAAGGAGATTTTCAGTCAGAGAAAAATGTAACGAAACTAACACTAGACAAAGAGTAAACTGAACAGAAGGCAATACTGAGAGAACCAATAAAGAACAGGTGTGTGAAATCAATCAAGCCATAACTATGACAACCAATAAAATCATGCTTAGCAAACATGACAACCAGGGAATCAATTGCTGCATCCCAATTCGCATATCCATCCTAAATAGTATTCGAAAATAGAATTTGTGTGTCCCAAATCGTAGTATGTTGAAATGAGCATTCCAAAGATACACAGATGGTCTACTTTTTCCAGTTAGAATACAAAGTGCAGATCCGCGCACACTCTTAACAGCTAATATTGCCCACAACCCATTGCGCTGTGGACGAGGATTCGATTAAAACTACAAACATGAATATAAAGTGTTAAAAAAAACTACAAACATGATGGATTTGCGAGACCGACAGTTAAAGGGTTAGTTCACCCAAAAATGACAATTCTGTCATTTCACTCTCATGTCGTTCTACACCTGTAAGACCTTTGTTCATCTTCAGAACACAAATTAAGATATTTTTGATGAAATCTGATGGCCCAATGAGGCCTCTATTGCCAGCATGATAATTAACACTTTCAGATGCCCAGAAAGCTACTAAAAACATATTTGAAATGTGACTACAGTGGTTCAACCTTAAAGGGATAGTTCACCCAAAAATGAAAATTTGATGTTTATCTGCTTACCCCCAGCGCATCCAAGATGTAGGTGTCTTTGTTTCTTCAGTAGAACACAAATGATGATTTTTAACTGCAACCGCTGCCGTCTGTCAGTGGTATAATCATGGGTATAATGCAAGTCAGCGGGAACTTGGACTATAAGAGTAAATAAAACATGACAGACAAATCCAAATTAAACCCTGCGGCTCGTGACGACACATTGATGTCTTAAGACACGAAACGATCGGTTTGTGTGAGAAACCGAACAGTATTTATATCATTTTTTACCTCTAATACACCACTATGTCCAACTGCATTCATCACTCGATTCGTTTGGTCTGATCGCACTCTGACAACGGCAGTGATGTCTCGCGCATATACTTCAATGAGAGCGAGACATCACTGCCGTTGTCAGAGAGTGATCAGACCAAACGAATCAAGTGATGAATGCAGTTGGACATAGTGGTGTATTAGAGGTAAAAATTAAAAAATGATATAAATACTGTTCGGTTTCTCGCACAAACCGATCGTTTCTTGTCTTAGGAGATCAATGTGTCGTCACGAGCTGCAGGGTTTAATTTGGACTTGTCTAAGCAAGTTTTATTTACTCTTATTGTAGAAGTTCCCATCCACTAGCATTATTTGACTGACAGACAGCAACGGTTGGAGTTAAAAATCAGCATTTGCGTTCAACTGAAGAAACAAAGTCACCTACATCTTGGATGCTCTGGGGGTAAGCAGATAAACATCAAATTTTCATTTTTGGGTGAACTATCCCTTTAATGTTATAAAGCGACAAGAATACTTTATGTGTGCCAAAAAAAATTAATAAAAATAACAACTTTTCAACAATATCTAGTGATGGGTGATTTCAAAACACTGCTTCGAAGCTTTACGAATCTTTTGTTTTGATTCAGTGGTTCGGAGCACCAAAGTCACGTGATTTCAGTAAACGAGGCTTCCTTACATCATAAGTGTTTTTGAAATTTCAATAGTTCACGTGACTTTGGCAGTTTGATACGCAATCCGAACCACTGATTCGAAACAAGATTTGTAAAGCTTCAAGAAGCAGTGTTTTGAAATTCCTTCACTAGATATTGTTGAAAAGTCTTTTATTATTATTATTATTATTTATTTATTTTTTGGTGCACAAAAAGTATTCTCGTCACTTCATAACATTAAGATTGAACCACTGTATTCACATGGACTGTTTTAAATATGTCTTTAGTAGCTTTCTGAGAGGCCTCACTGAGCCATCGGATGTTATCAAAAATATCTTACTTTGTGTTCTGAAGATGAACGAAGGTCTTACGGGTGTGGAACGACATGAGGGTGAGTAATTAATGACATATGATTAATGATTAATTTTCATTTTTGGGTGAACTAACCCTTTAAGCTGAGCGGTTAAGATAAAGGGGTTTGAGTGATTAATTGTCACGGGTGCACAAGAACAAGATGTAACAGATCCAAGTGCAGCATAAGTATTTATTGGGGAGTCCAGAAACGTAATCCAAGGCAGGCAAGAGGTCAAAATCCAGGTAATCAGTCCACAAAACAACAAGCCAGAGATATAAACAGTGCACGTAACAAATACAACGAACCACAACCAGGGACAGACACAACTGAGATTAAATAGACAAACACTAATTAACAAACACAAAACAGCTGGGTGCAATGATGAATGGTAATTAGTCCAGGGAGTGTATATGGGAAATGTAGTTCATGAAATGAGTGAAACAATGAGTCCGGGAAGGAGTGCCCTCTAGAGGCTGAAGGCACTCTCACAGGTGATCGTGACATTACCCCCCCTCAAAGGAGCGGCTACCAGACGCTCCACCAGACAAAAAACAAAAACACAACAAAAAAAAAAAACTCAGGAGGGAGGTGGACAGGAGGAGGATCAGGGGGAGGGATGGTGGGCCAGATCCAGGGTCCCCAACTGATAGCCAGGGTGGTGCTGGAGGAACTGACCAGGCTGGTTCCAGCGGTTCTAGAGTCCTGGCTGGGTGCCAGGGTGGTGCTGGAGGAACTGACCAGGCTGGTGCCAGCGCCTCTGGAATCCTGGCTGAGTGCCAGGGCGGTGCTGGCGGAACTGACCAGGCGGGTTCCAACGGTTCCAACGGCCGGGGCAGTGGCAGCAGGGCAGGAAGCCTGGACGACGGTGGCAGGACAGACGGCTTGGTTGACGGCGGCAGGACAGAAGATCTGGGCGGTGGCGGCAGAGCAGAAGGCTTGGACGGCGGCAGGGCAGTAGGCCAAGGGTGCTTCATGGCCATATCAGGGAGAGCGGACAGCTCGGTGACGGCCTCCGTGGCCGTATCAGAGAGAGCGGACAGCTCGGTGACGGCCTCCGTGGCCGTATCAAGGGGAGCGGACAGCTCGGTAACGGTCTCCGTGGCCGTATCAGGGAGAGCGGAGGACTCAGGGACGGCAGCGGGCTCAGACTGGGGCTGCTCTGGGACGGCAGCGTGCCCAGGCTGGGGCTGCTCTGGGACGGCAGCGTGCCCAGGCTGGGGCTGCTCTGGGACGGCAGCGTGCTCAAGCTGGGGCTGCTCTGGGACGGCAGCGTGCTCTGTAGTAGACTCACTGGCTGGAGCGGGCTCTGTAGTAGACTCACTGGCTGGAGCGGGCTCTGTAGTAGACTCACTGGCTGGAGCGGGCTCTGTAGTAGACTCACTGGCTGGAGCGGGCTCTGGAGTGGACTCACTGGCTGGAGCGGGCTCTGTAGTGGACTCACTGGCTGGAGCGGGCTCAGTAGTAGAGCCACTGGCTGGAGCGGGCTCAGTAGTAGAGCCACTGGCTGGAGCGGGCTCAGTAGTAGAGCCACTGGCTGGAGCGGACTCACTGGCTGGAGCGGACTCACTGGCTGGAGCGGACTCACTGGCTGGAGCGGGCTCTGGAGTGGACTCACTGACTGGAGCGGGCTCTGGAGTGGACTCACTGGCTGGAGCGGGCTCTGGAGTGGACTCACTGGCTGGAGCGGACTCACTGACTGAAGCGGGCTCTGGAATGGACTCACTGACTGAAGCGGGCTCTGGAATGGACTCACTGACTGAAGCGGGCGCTGGAATGGACTCACTGACTGAAGCGGGCTCTGGAATGGACTCACTGACTGAAGCGGGCTCTGGAATGGACTCACTGACTGAAGCGGGCGCTGGAGTGGACTCACTGGCTGGAGTGGACTCACTGGCTGGAGTGGACTCACTGGCTGGAGTGGACTCACTGGCTGGAGTGGACTCACTGGCTGGAGTGGACTCACTGGCTGGAGTGGACTCACTGGCTGGAGTGGACTCACTGGCTGGAGTGGACTCACTGGCTGGAGTGGACTCACTGGCTGGAGTGGACTCACTGGCTGGAGTGGACTCACTGGCTGGAGTGGACTCACTGGCTGGAGTGGACTCACTGGCTGGAGTGGACTCACTGGCTGGAGTGGACTCACTGGCTGGAGTGGACTCACTGGCTGGAGTGGACTCACTGGCTGGAGCGGGCTCTGGAATGGACTCACTGACTGAAGCGGGCTCTGGAATGGACTCACTGACTGAAGCGGGCTCTGGAATGGACTCACTGACTGAAGCGGGCTCTGGAATGGACTCACTGACTGAAGCGGGCGCTGGAGTGGACTCACTGGCTGGAGTGGACTCACTGGCTGGAGTGGACTCACTGGCTGGAGTGGACTCACTGGCTGGAGTGGACTCACTGGCTGGAGTGGACTCACTGGCTGGAGTGGACTCACTGGCTGGAGTGGACTCACTGGCTGGAGTGGACTCACTGGCTGGAGTGGACTCACTGGCTGGAGTGGACTCACTGGCTGGAGTGGACTCACTGGCTGGAGCGGACTCACTGGCTGGAGCGGACTCACTGGCTGGAGCGGACTCACTGACTGAAGCGGGCTCTGGAATGGACTCACTGACTGAAGCGGGCTCTGGAATGGACTCACTGACTGAAGCGGGCTCTGGAATGGACTCACTGACTGAAGCGGGCTCTGGAATGGACTCACTGACTGAAGCGGGCGCTGGAATGGACTCACTGACTGAAGCGGGCGCTGGAGTGGACTCACTGGCTGGAGTGGACTCACTGGCTGGAGTGGACTCACTGGCTGGAGTGGACTCACTGGCTGGAGTGGACTCACTGGCTGGAGTGGACTCACTGGCTGGAGTGGACTCACTGGCTGGAGTGGACTCACTGGCTGGAGTGGACTCACTGGCTGGAGTGGACTCACTGGCTGGAGTGGACTCACTGGCTGGAGTGGACTCACTGGCTGGAGTGGACTCACTGGCTGGAGTGGACTCACTGGCTGGAGTGGACTCACTGGCTGGAGCGGACTCACTGGCTGGAGCGGACTCACTGGCTGGAGCGGACTCACTGGCTGGAGCGGACTCACTGACTGAAGCGGGCTCTGGAATGGACTCACTGACTGAAGCGGGCTCTGGAATGGACTCACTGACTGAAGCGGGCTCTGGAATGGACTCACTGACTGAAGCGGGCTCTGGAATGGACTCACTGACTGAAGCGGGCTCTGGAATGGACTCACTGACTGAAGCGGGCGCTGGAGTGGACTCACTGGCTGGAGCGGACTCACTGACTGAAGCGGGCTCTGGAATGGACTCACTGACTGAAGCGGGCTCTGGAATGGACTCACTGACTGAAGCGGGCGCTGGAGTGGACTCACTGGCTGGAGTGGACTCACTGGCTGGAGTGGACTCACTGGCTGGAGTGGACTCACTGGCTGGAGTGGACTCACTGGCTGGAGCGGACTCACTGGCTGGAGCGGACTCACTGGCTGGAGCGGACTCACTGGCTGGAGCGGACTCACTGGCTGGAGCGGACTCACTGGCTGGAGCGGACTCACTGGCTGGAGCGGACTCACTGACTGAAGCGGGCTCTGGAATGGACTCACTGACTGAAGCGGGCTCTGGAATGGACTCACTGACTGAAGCGGGCTCTGGAATGGACTCACTGACTGAAGCGGGCGCTGGAGTGGACTCACTGGCTGGAGTGGACTCACTGGCTGGAGTGGACTCACTGGCTGGAGCGGACTCACTGACTGAAGCGGGCTCTGGAATGGACTCACTGACTGAAGCGGGCTCTGGAATGGACTCACTGACTGAAGCGGGCGCTGGAGTGGACTCACTGGCTGGAGCGGACTCACTGACTGAAGCGGGCTCTGGAATGGACTCACTGACTGAAGCGGGCTCTGGAATGGACTCACTGACTGAAGCGGGCGCTGGAGTGGACTCACTGGCTGGAGCGGACTCACTGACTGAAGCGGGCTCTGGAATGGACTCACTGACTGAAGCGGGCGCTGGAGTGGACTCACTGGCTGGAGCGGACTCACTGACTGAAGCGGGCTCTGGAATGGACTCACTGACTGAAGCGGGCGCTGGAGTGGACTCACTGGCTGGAGTGGACTCACTGGCTGGAGTGGACTCACTGGCTGGAGTGGACTCACTGGCTGGAGTGGACTCACTGGCTGGAGCGGACTCACTGGCTGGAGCGGACTCACTGGCTGGAGCGGACTCACTGGCTGGAGCGGACTCACTGGCTGGAGCGGACTCACTGGCTGGAGCGGACTCACTGGCTGGAGCGGACTCACTGGCTGGAGCGGACTCACTGACTGAAGCGGGCTCTGGAATGGACTCACTGACTGAAGCGGGCTCTGGAATGGACTCACTGACTGAAGCGGGCTCTGGAATGGACTCACTGACTGAAGCGGGCGCTGGAGTGGACTCACTGGCTGGAGTGGACTCACTGGCTGGAGTGGACTCACTGGCTGGAGCGGACTCACTGACTGAAGCGGGCTCTGGAATGGACTCACTGACTGAAGCGGGCTCTGGAATGGACTCACTGACTGAAGCGGGCGCTGGAATGGACTCACTGACTGAAGCGGGCGCTGGAGTGGACTCACTGGCTGGAGTGGACTCACTGGCTGGAGTGGACTCACTGGCTGGAGCGGACTCACTGACTGAAGCGGGCTCTGGAATGGACTCACTGACTGAAGCGGGCTCTGGAATGGACTCACTGACTGAAGCGGGCGCTGGAGTGGACTCACTGGCTGGAGTGGACTCACTGGCTGGAGTGGACTCACTGGCTGGAGCGGACTCACTGGCTGGAGTGGACTCACTGGCTGGAGCGGACTCACTGGCTGGAGTGGACTCACTGGCTGGAGCGGACTCACTGACTGAAGCGGGCTCTGGAATGGACTCACTGACTGAAGCGGGCTCTGGAATGGACTCACTGACTGAAGCGGGCGCTGGAATGGACTCACTGACTGAAGCGGGCGCTGGAGTGGACTCACTGGCTGGAGTGGACTCACTGGCTGGAGTGGACTCACTGGCTGGAGTGGACTCACTGGCTGGAGTGGACTCACTGGCTGGAGTGGACTCACTGGCTGGAGTGGACTCACTGGCTGGAGTGGACTCACTGGCTGGAGTGGACTCACTGGCTGGAGTGGACTCACTGGCTGGAGTGGACTCACTGGCTGGAGTGGACTCACTGGCTGGAGTGGACTCACTGGCTGGAGTGGACTCACTGGCTGGAGTGGACTCACTGGCTGGAGTGGACTCACTGGCTGGAGTGGACTCACTGGCTGGAGTGGACTCACTGGCTGGAGTGGACTCACTGGCTGGAGTGGACTCACTGGCTGGAGTGGACTCACTGGCTGGAGTGGACTCACTGGCTGGAGTGGACTCACTGGCTGGAGTGGACTCACTGGCTGGAGTGGACTCACTGGCTGGAGTGGACTCACTGGCTGGAGTGGACTCACTGGCTGGAGTGGACTCACTGGCTGGAGTGGACTCACTGGCTGGAGTGGACTCACTGGCTGGAGTGGACTCACTGGCTGGAGTGGACTCACTGGCTGGAGTGGACTCACTGGCTGGAGTGGACTCACTGGCTGGAGTGGACTCACTGGCTGGAGTGGACTCACTGGCTGGAGTGGACTCACTGGCTGGAGTGGACTCACTGGCTGGAGTGGACTCACTGGCTGGAGTGGACTCACTGGCTGGAGTGGACTCACTGGCTGGAGTGGACTCACTGGCTGGAGTGGACTCACTGGCTGGAGTGGACTCACTGGCTGGAGTGGACTCACTGGCTGGAGTGGACTCACTGGCTGGAGTGGACTCACTGGCTGGAGTGGACTCACTGGCTGGAGTGGACTCACTGGCTGGAGTGGACTCACTGGCTGGAGTGGACTCACTGGCTGGAGCGGACTCACTGGCTGGAGCGGACTCACTGGCTGGAGCGGACTCACTGGCTGGAGCGGACTCACTGACTGAAGCGGGCTCTGGAATGGACTCACTGACTGAAGCGGGCTCTGGAATGGACTCACTGACTGAAGCGGGCTCTGGAATGGACTCACTGACTGAAGCGGGCTCTGGAATGGACTCACTGACTGAAGCGGGCTCTGGAATGGACTCACTGACTGAAGCGGGCGCTGGAGTGGACTCACTGGCTGGAGTGGACTCACTGGCTGGAGTGGACTCACTGGCTGGAGTGGACTCACTGGCTGGAGTGGACTCACTGGCTGGAGTGGACTCACTGGCTGAAGCGGGCTCTGGAATGGACTCACTGACTGAAGCGGGCTCTGGAATGGACTCACTGACTGAAGCGGGCTCTGGAATGGACTCACTGACTGAAGCGGGCTCTGGAATGGACTCACTGACTGAAGCGGGCGCTGGAGTGGACTCACTGGCTGGAGTGGACTCACTGGCTGGAGTGGACTCACTGGCTGGAGTGGACTCACTGGCTGGAGTGGACTCACTGGCTGGAGTGGACTCACTGGCTGGAGTGGACTCACTGGCTGGAGTGGACTCACTGGCTGGAGTGGACTCACTGGCTGGAGTGGACTCACTGGCTGGAGTGGACTCACTGGCTGGAGTGGACTCACTGGCTGGAGTGGACTCACTGGCTGGAGTGGACTCACTGGCTGGAGTGGACTCACTGGCTGGAGTGGACTCACTGGCTGGAGTGGACTCACTGGCTGGAGTGGACTCACTGGCTGGAGTGGACTCACTGGCTGGAGTGGACTCACTGGCTGGAGTGGACTCACTGGCTGGAGTGGACTCACTGGCTGGAGTGGACTCACTGGCTGGAGTGGACTCACTGGCTGGAGTGGACTCACTGGCTGGAGTGGACTCACTGGCTGGAGTGGACTCACTGGCTGGAGTGGACTCACTGGCTGGAGTGGACTCACTGGCTGGAGTGGACTCACTGGCTGAAGCGGGCTCGGGCTGTTCTGAGTGCATCCTCCAGGCACGCAAGACAGCCAAAATATAAAAAGTGAAGACAGCCCTCCTGGCCATCACGGGACTGACAGGGAGAGCATGCGAGACTGGAGTGGACTCACTGGCTGGAGCGGGCTCTGGAGTGGACTCACTGGCTGGAGCGGGCTCTGGAGTGGACTCACTGGCTGGAGCGGGCTCTGGAGTGGACTCACTGGCTGGAGCGGGCTCTGGAGTGGACTCACTGGCTGGAGCGGGCTCTGGAGTGGACTCACTGGCTGGAGCGGGCTCTGGAGTGGACTCACTGGCTGGAGCGGGCTCTGGAGTGGACTCACTGGCTGGAGCGGGCTCTGGAGTGGACTCACTGGCTGGAGCGGGCTCTGGAGTGGACTCACTGGCTGGAGCGGGCTCTGGAGTGGACTCACTGGCTGGAGCGGGCTCTGGAGTGGACTCACTGGCTGGAGCGGGCTCTGGAGTGGACTCACTGGCTGGAACGGGCTCTGGAGTGGACTCACTGGCTGGAGCGGGCTCTGGAGTGGACTCACTGGCTGGAGCGGGCACACGGGCTGGAGCGGGTGCTGGAGGTAGTCGAAGCGGCCCATTCCCACGCAGATGCAGGTAATTGGAGAAATTCCAAAAGTTTAACCCCCTTACCAGCTCCATCTCCCACTGCGGCAGAGGTCTATCCAGACAGTTATTAATAGTGTCTTTGAGGACCGTATCAGAGAGACCATACCCCTCCGCCCGTGACCAGAACTTCTGGACGAATGCCCGCACTCCCATTCTCCTCTGGCGGAGAGTCGCCAAAAGGGCCTGAGCCTCCTCAGCCCCCACTGATGACCGGAGTCTCCTGCTGCTGGATCCTTGCATAGTGGTGGTTCGTTCTGTCACGGGTGCACAAGAACAAGATGTAACAGATCCAAGTGCAGCATAAGTATTTATTGGGGAGTCCAGAAACGTAATCCAAGGCAGGCAAGAGGTCAAAATCCAGGTAATCAGTCCACAAAACAACAAGCCAGAGATATAAACAGTGCACGTAACAAATACAACGAACCACAACCAGGGACAGACACAACTGAGATTAAATAGACAAACACTAATTAACAAACACAAAACAGCTGGGTGCAATGATGAATGGTAATTAGTCCAGGGAGTGTATATGGGAAATGTAGTTCATGAAATGAGTGAAACAATGAGTCCGGGAAGGAGTGCCCTCTAGAGGCTGAAGGCACTCTCACAGGTGATCGTGACATTAATAATCAATATCTAACCTGACGAAAAAATATTAAATGTTATCCACATCATATTTCATCTGCAACAGCATTGTGTACTTTTATAATGATGCGTTTGATCATTAACTTTTAAGAGCATCATTATGCCAACATGAGGAGAGTTCTCCGCATGAAAGACCCATGACTGGCAGATCAACGTGCGGCTACATTTCTCTCCGAAATGGTAGGAAATTAAATTTAATTGAATGTGGAGGATTTTAACTGTGACAAGATGATTGACAGGGCAGTTTAAACGGTTACAGTTTCTGTCTGTTCGAGACGCAATTATGACAAAGTATATGTCCCAAAGCTTGCTTATTTTTCTGCTACACACTCAAAAGTATGTCCTTTTTCTTCACAAAAACAGTACATACTTTTAGGGCATAAAAGTAGGTGAATTGGCACAATTGAGAAACAAACTAAAAGTAACCTAAAAGGTAATGGCCATTAATTAATTCATCAGTCTTCTTCATTCATCAATTCATCAGTTATTCTCATCAATCTTCTCAGAAAGCCCCCCTGAGCTTGTGTGTGACTCAGAAAGCCCTCCTATCTATGACTGCTGGCAGTGCTGGCTGATACTTCAAACAGTGTGTCCCGCGTCTTCTCTTCTGTCTGCCATTTTGGCTTTTGTTTGTGGCTACAGCTGCTGCCACAAGACAGGTGAGATCAGGACAGTATTTTATGTTTCAACCATCAAGATTAGAGTTAATGTTTAGAGTTATAAAGTCATATATGTACCTCTGACTGTGCTATTCACAGTGCTGAAGGACTCGGAAGGTCAACAAAGCAGCTCTGAGATGCAAAGACAGTTGAGCCAAGAAGAGGTAAGCTCATTTTTAAGTTTAAAACAGCTGCCCATATGCAGAAAAGTGCTAAGATATGAGTCCGAAACCTGTTTACAATAGTTGAATATTGAATTTTAATTATGTTATCAAAACCACAAAAGAAAAACAAAAATGCTATAATAATGAATTAGCACAATATATTAGTCTCCTTCTTCTGTTAAAGTTTTAAAAGAAAAAAAAAGAATCAAACTAAAAATAAATAAATAATAATTTTAATAAATAATTATTTAATAAATAATTTTGGTGTATTTTATGGCAAATCAAAATTGTGGCATGCATCAAATTTCTTTCTTTCTTTCTTTCTTTCTTTCTTTCTTTCTTTCTTTCTTTCTTTCTTTTCTAATAATACTAATTAAACATTATCCTGAACCAATAAGACATTGTTTTACAATCACAAAATTATTATACTACTAAAAATATACCACTAAAAAACAATAAAATGTTTCCACAGGATGTCCATAAAGAAGTTTGTTATGCATCACTGAACATCCCCAAACGAGGAAACCAACGGACAAAGAGCAACCGATTACCAAATTCTGACTTCAGTGTGTACAACAGTGTAAAAATGCATACTTAGGTGAAGGATAATTTACAGTCAGCTGGACATACAATCAACTCCAGAATTATTGGCACTCTTATTAAATATGATCAAACAGGGCTTTGAAATTAAATCTTCATTGTTGATCCTTTTGATATGTCATTCAAAAAAAAAATCACAAAATTCTAACCTATCATTGAAATAAAACAATGGAAAGTGGAGGGAAATTCTCATTATGAAATAAATGTTTTTCTCTAGTTCACAATTTTTGGCACCCAATTATTGCAACATCCTTTTCCCAAGATAACAGCTCCGAGTCTTCATCTATAATGCCTGATGAGTTTGGAGATCAACTGACAAGAGATCAGAGACCATTCCTTCAGACAGAATTGTAGGGGAATTTTACAATTAAAGACCCAGAATAACAGATATGATGAATGAAGACCTGGAGTCAACAAGCTCTGTTTTTTAGTTACATCTGACCATAGAAGCCAGTCCAGTTTGAATTCCAGTCTTGTCTGACAACGGAATATGCTGGATTTTGTTTTTGGATGAGCGAGGAGGATTTTTCTTGAAACCCTCCTGAACAACTTGTGGAGATCGGATAATTTTTTTTAGGTTTTCTGACCCAGAGACTCAACTAATCTGTGCAATTCTCCAGCTGAGATTCTTTGGCCACTCAAACTCTACTCCTCACCGTGCATTAGGACAATATAGACACGCGTCCTCTTCCAGGCAGATTTGTAGCATCTTTAGCTGATTGGAACTTCTTAATTATTGTCTTGATGGTGGAAATGGTGATTTTCAATGCTTTAGCTATTTTCTTACAGCCACTTTCTATTTTGTGAAGCTAAATTTTGTGAAGTTTTGCTGCACATCAGAACTATATTCTTTGGTTTTACTCATTGTGATGAATGATTAAGGGAATTTGGCCTTTGTGTTTCATTCATGTTTATACTTCTGTGGAACAAGAAGTCATGGCTGGACAATTTCATGTTCCTAGTCAGCCTGGTGTGCTAAAAAAAATGTAAATATGAATGGGAATATACTTCAGAGAATTTCTAGGGGTGCCAATAATTGTGGCCAACATGCAAAAACATTTATTTCATATGTGAGTTTCCTCCATTCTCAACTGTTTTACTTCAATGATAGGTTAAAATTTTGTGATTTTTTTTAATGAAAGATCAAAATGATAAACAATGCATATTTATTTTTACAGCCACCTTTGCTCATATTTACCAAGGGTGCCAATAATTCTGGAGTTGACTGTATAGCTAAATAAACCCTAAAATTTAGTCCAAAAAACAAAACAAAAAAAAAACTATACTTTATCCTTGCTTTCATGGTTACCAAACAAATAAATAAATGAGTAGACAGGAAATATTGGTTTTGGTAAAATATTGACATTGATAATATTATTTTGTTATATATGAGAAATAAACCATGGAGCGATAGAAGAGATAACATAAACCTGGGTGAAATTAAAAGACAGCAATGTTTGTGTATAAATTTTGTTTATCCATTGTACATGATTGAATACAAGTGCTACAAACGAATACAATCATTTTCATTAGTGCAGTTTAAATGATGACCAATACCTACCCATATAGCGTTTGTAGCATAGTAGTGTTTGTTTATTGTAAGCAATCAAAAGTTCATCGGCCACATTTCCATCAAACCTGCACTAATCAGCAAAAAAAAAAAAAAAAAAAAAAAAAAAGGCTTAAAAAGCATTCACAGAAAATCAAGCGGAAAATATTTGACATCTTTGTTTTTGCAAGTAGTCAAACTTCAGATGCATGCAACTTGCAGACCCCATTTCACTGACCCCATTTCAGCTGTTTATCTCCTAATCAGATTTACAGCTTCAAATGTTTCCATCACAATGCTTTGGGGGTCAACGAATGTGAATGAAATCATGTGACAAAACAGATATTCTTTACAAGGAGATGTTTGTATAAAGCACATCCACCTAACATTAAAAAACAAACAAACAAAATAATATATTTTTTTACTTGTCTGTAATGATTTAAAAGGAGGAAATAGCATTGACTCCACATCCTATAACAGCACCAAACATTCAGAACATGAAGTCTGGATCATTTCATGGATCATTTCACACAGAAAATATAAAGACCCATTCATGTCCATTTCTTCTTACTGTTACTAGTTTGTATTAATCAATTTAGAAGGTTGATAAATGTAAATATAAATATAGTGACCAGATAAAGATCCTCTGTATGAGCTGAATCTCAAACTTGTGAAATAAACCAGAATTGTTTTCCACAGATCTTTTGTTGTCCTTGTTGAACTTGTCGTCATTCCGATGGATCTAATAATGTTAATGGCGAAATAATGTTTATGGATGATTGCTAATGAGAGACAGATATCAGTGCATTCCTGTATATATCCCAGGGGATATATACAGGAATGAGGACATTTTATTCTACCGAACTACTCGCAAAGTATTTTAAAATAATACAAGCTAGATCAACATTAGAATATCATACTGATGATATTCTAACATTTCATCGTATTGAGCTATATAACATTGATTAGTCTTATGTAGAATACATTACCTTGCTTAATAACGTGCAAGAGCAGCGTCTAGGGACCGTGTACGTTTTGATAGTTTGTTTTCCAATTTGAAATGAAATACGCAGAAACGAGAAAACGGTCGTTTCCCGTTTTTTCGTTTGTTAAAAAAAAAAAAACAGAAAAACAAGATTTTGACTCGATTTTCGTTTTTTCGGGTCACGGATAGAAAACGGAAACACGACTTCAAAACTCGTTTTCCACATGTGGGCGGTCATTACACGCCCCTTTCAGCCGATTGGTCTATCAAATCTGAGCCAATGACGTCATCTTCAGTTCGTTCAACAAAATAATAGTCCTCTGCTGCTATATCAGTAGATGTCATAAATCGGCTTTCTTCTGTGCAACCTAACGCGTATTTCACAGAAATATGTTTGCACAGATAAAAAAAAGTTTAAAAAACCTACAGTAAATTTAATTAAGTCTGTTTTTAAGCTGTCATTGTGTTTTTAAAATGTAAAATGTAAATGCCTCTATATCTGTTACCAAGCGCATAACATCCTTTGGGCTACTACCACCGATCAATAGGCTATTGATAGACTATTCTCTATTATAGATCAGTGGCTACTGCACTCATTTTTTTTTTCTTCTTATTTTAATGTTTTGTTTACATTTTATACATTTAAATTCAATCATTTAGCAGACGCATTCCTTGCAGTAGACTATGCAGTCATATTAGAAAATAGGCTACCCATAGGTGGCAACACCTAATAACGTTATCACCATCGGGGGGCTTTTTAGTTTTCCTTACTTATAAATGGCCATGCTGATTTTATCTCTTAAATTAAACACTTTTATGAACACAGTGAACATTATTATATGTCACAGTTTACTTGCTATCCTCACTTTTTCTGTCTTTCCTTCGCTTTTGAATGAATTAGCTATAAATGGCCCTGAACATTTTACTTTCAATTTCGATTTAACGGCTATTGGCTATTCTGCGTCAATTGCTTTAGTGGACAACAGCAAAACAAAAACTCTCGTATATTAAACATAGAACTTTTATTATCTTTGTAATTATTTTATTATCTTTTATCATCTTTGTAATTATTTTATTATCTTTTATCATCTTTGTAATTATTTTATTTTGTAAATATTCGTGGCTTAAACAGCGGGAAAATTTACTGTAGGCTATGCAGTTCTGTCGATGTTTTGAAAAACATAAACGAAAATTATTGTTGCTTTGTCAGTATCATTTCTGTTTTTCCCCCCTGACTTTTTAACTGATGCGATCGTCGTTTCATTAACCGACAAGATTATATTAAATTAGAATTAAACGAAATTTGATAAATGTCTGTGAATCATTAAAAAATCCCAGGGGTTTAGTTTTAGCCTACATGAACAAATAGCAGAATAAACAACAGAACATGAGGATTCTGCAGCGCTTCTGTGAATGGAGAACAAAGGATTCAATTATATAAAAGGAATAAATAGCCTATGTCTATGCGCGAAATTTATTTCACTTAATTAATTAACATATTACCAAAATGAAAGGGGAAAAAATGCGACAATATGAGTGTCGGTTCATTTTTGAGAAGTTCACAGAAAAGAAACCAAGACGGCAGAAAATTTCT
Source organism: Megalobrama amblycephala (assembly GCF_018812025.1). Classification (NCBI taxonomy): domain Eukaryota; kingdom Metazoa; phylum Chordata; class Actinopteri; order Cypriniformes; family Xenocyprididae; genus Megalobrama; species Megalobrama amblycephala. Next base: position 24,596,945 of record NC_063047.1, read on the forward strand.
TTGTTTATTTTACGAGCAATGTTTTGTTTTTATTGTGAGTGTACAAAAATAATAGGCCTATTTAACCCTTCACAGATTCGAATGGTGTTACATATATTTGACCATAAATGTCTGAGTATTTTAAGTTGTTTCCGATATATGATAAGAAAATTCCAGTGAACTCGTCGGCGCCTCACGCACACACAACATCAGTTTTAGTAACTTGACATCACAGCCTGTTAACTGTCAAAATAACATACATTCAACCAAATATATAAAAAGTTATACTGCTCATTTCAAGTAGTCTGTGTAGGCTACAATAAAAGCGTTTAAATAATAAATAGGCCTATAGTTTAGCCTCCAAATCGTGAATATTGAAACATTTGGATTTGTGTCAAATTAGAGAGGTAGTTATAACGCCGGTTTCTGTTTCAATTCAGCTTTAAATTAATTCGTTTTGGCTTAACATTTATATATTATTTTTGTCATAACTAAAATAGCTAGGCCTATGTAGCTGTAATTTTGATCTTTAATGTTTGATCTTTACATATTCCCTCAATCTTTTAACCAAAGGGTTATTAACATTAGCCTATATAAAATAAATAAATAAAGAGAGATGAGCTATTGTTCGTTTTTCAAAATTGCTTACACTACTTATTTATTGTGATTTATTCTATTTATTCAAAATAGAATAAAATAAAAACTGTTTTTTATTTTATTTTTTTTTAAATCTGTGCTTTTCATCCGCTCCTCTGTGTGGGTAGTGCAGTTTCATTATGCATATTAAACTACAAACAGCATTACAACAGTCTGTGTGCTGATTAACGTTTCTGAAATAAATATTTCTGTGAAATACGCGTTAGGTTGCACAGAAGAAAGCCGATTTATGACATCTACTGATATAGCGGCAGAGGACTGTTATTTTGTTGAACGGACTGAAGATGACATCACTGGCTCAGATTTTATTGACCAATCGGCTGAAAGGGGCGTGTAATGACCGCCCACATGTGGAAAACGAGTTTTGAAGTCGTGTTTCCGTTTTCTATCCGTGACCCGAAAAAACGAAAATCGAGTCAAAATCTCGTTTTTCCGTTTTTTTTAACAAACGAAAAAACGATAAACAACCGTTTTCTCGTTTCTGCGTATTTCATTTCAAATTGGAAAACAAACTATCAAAACGTACATGGACCGTCTAGTTAAAGTGATCGCAAAGCTATCACCATCTCGAAAACACCACGCCAGTATTGATCCTTGTTTTATTTCTCCTTTTGTCCCAAAGTTTGCTTGCCATGGGCCATAAAGTTTGGACGAAAAAACAGAGTTTCGCTAGACGTTATGCAGCTGTCCATGTCTGTTGCCATGGTTACTGTGCAGTACAAGGAAACCAGGGATAATGCAGATATACATCATTGACAAATGACAAGGGAGGGACGGGCACTATTTAAAATTGTGAATTTCTCTAAATTTACAGATTCTTGGAAACAATTATGATCATGTAAGTACACAGCTGAACGAAATATATAACACTGTGCAAGTGGTTTTTGGATATTTTAATATAAACATATTACATATTGTGCCTTTAATTCTGACAGGACAGACACAAAAACCATTATACATGATCAGAAACAACTCTGTGTGTGTGTGTTCCCTTTCTAAACATTAATTTTGTCACTACATAATAATATTTTTGTAAACCTAAATCAGGCTTAATAATAGGGGTGAGCAGGGCACAACCTAGCTTGGGGCTAGTTGTAACACAAATGGTTTAAAAGTTTCCACACAACTTAGTGGTACACTATAAACAGAAAAAAATTTGCCAAACTTCAAAAATCTTTGGAAGATATCCCTGAACATTTATTTAACCATAGCAAAAGTAAATTTCTTACTTAAGTTAATTTTTATTTTTTAGTGTTTAATAGTGTTTAGTGTTTAATATAAGTTATAATATAATTCACATTAGCAACACATTACCCACGAGAAAAAGGTAAATAAAGACTGAGAGTCAGTGTTCAGAAATGATTAATTATATTTTGAACTATGAGCTGTGTTTTGCTGTGTTAAAAAGTCTATTATTTTATATATAAAAAAGTTATATATATATATATATATATAGATAGATAGATAGATAGAGATAGATAGATAGATAGATAGATAGATAGATAGATAGATATAGATATATATACAGTGGGTATGGAAAGTATTCAGACCCCCTTAAATTTTTCTCTCTTTGTTATATTGCAGCCATTTGCTAAAATCATTTAAGTTAATTTTTTTCCTCATTAATGTACACACAGCACCCCATATTGACAGAAAAACACAGAACTGTTGACATTTTTGCAGATTTATTAAAAAAGAAAAACTGAAATATCACATGGTCATAAGTATTCAGACCCTTTGCTGTGATATTTAACTCAGGTGCTGTCCATTTCTTCTGATCATCCTTGAGATGGTTCTACACCTTCATTTGAGCCCAGCTGTGTTTGATTATACTGATTGGACTTGATTAGGAAAGCCACACATCTGTCTATATAAGACCTTACAGCTCACAGTGCATGTCAGAGCAAATGAGAATCATGAGGTCAAATGAACTGCCTGAAGAGCTCAGAGACAAAATTGTGGCAAGGCACAGATCTGGCCAAGGTTACAAAAAAAATTCTGCTGCACTTAAGGTTCCTAAGAGCACAGTGGCCTCCATAATCCTTAAATGGAAGACATTTGGGACGACCAGAACCCTTCCTAGAGATGGCCGTCCGGCCAAACTGAGCTATCGGGGGAGAAGAGCCTTGGTGAGAGAGGTAAAGAAGAACCCAAAGATCACTGTGGCTGAGCTCCAGAGATGCAGTCGGGAGATGGGAGAAAGTTGTAGAAAGTCAACCATCACTGCAGCCCTCCACCAGTCGGGGCTTTATGGCAGAGTGGCCCGACGGAAGCCTCTCCTCAGTGCAAGACACACGAAAGCCCGCATGGAGTTTGCCAAAATGGTGAGAAATAAGATTCTCTGGTCTAATGAGACCAAGATAGAACTTTTTGGCCTTAATTCTAAGCGGTATGTGTGGAGAAAACCAGGCACTGCTCATCACCTGTCCAATACAGTCCCAACAGTGAAGCATGGTGGTGGCAGCATCATGCTGTGGGGGTGTTTTTCAGCTGCAGGGACAGGACGACTGGTTGCAATCGAGGGAAGGATGAATGCGGCCAAGTACAGGGATATCCTGGACGAAAACCTTCTCCAGAGTGCTCAAGACCTCAGACTGGGCCGAAGGTTTACCTTCCAACAAGACAATGACCCTAAGCACACAGCTAAAATAACGAAGGAGTGGCTTCACAACAACTCTGTGACTGTTCTTGAATGGCCCAGCCAGAGCCCTGACTTAAACCCAATTGAGCATCTCTGGAGAGACCTAAAAATGGCTGTCCACCAACGTTTACCATCCAACCTGACAGAACTGGAGAGGATCTGCAAGGAGGAATGGCAGAGGATCCCCAAATCCAGGTGTGAAAAACTTGTTGCATCTTTCCCAAAAAGACTCATGGCTGTATTAGATCAAAAGGGTGCTTCTACTAAATACTGAGCAATATTGTCACATTTCACTTCCATTCTTTCTGGGTAAATAAAGAAAAAACACTGTATTAATGAAACAGAACCATGTAATTGTACTAGACATGTGTGAAATTATTGTGGGGAAAAATATATACTCTGAACCCCATGTGGATTTACACAAACTGAGAAAGACACAAAGTGTTAGGTTGTGCCCTGCTCTCCCCTACTAATGATTTTTTTTTTTTTTTTTGCAAAGTTAGATTTTCTCAGTATTAAAAATATCAAAATAATTAAAAGTTATGTTGTACCTTGTTCTTAACATTAATTGTTTAACAAAGAGTCTAAAATGCAGGATTTAACTGGAATAAATATGACTACAAATAATAGATAATTTATTATAGTCCTGCAGGTTAGTTCCATCCCTCAAACACTAGATGGCACCATGTGTCCACAAAAAAGTGACATCTTCCTTAAGCAACTCTTACTCAGGAAAATAAGCTTGATGGCAGTAAATGGAATAACACCAAATTGAAAAAGGCGAAATCACAGAACAAAGGGTTAATTTAATTACACAAACATTAATTACACAAACGCTAAATTTTAATGGCTTTGCATATTTCTAATAATTTGTCCACTCAAGAAACTGCTGAAAGGAGCACTGCATATCAGGGGTGGAGGGATGAGGCATGCTTGGGTTCACAAAACAAACCAATCCATCATCTCTTTTTGTTGTTTACACCTCCCCTCCCTCTGCACACCCCTCTTCGAGTCTTTCTCTCATGAAAGCAGTTGACCAAAATAGGAAAGGATTGACAGAGAGGGATGGGAAAAAAATAAATAAATAAAAGAGAGAACTGGAATAAGTGGAAAAGAAATGAGGTTGGAAAAAAGAAAAAGAAATGGATAAAAGGAGGGGATGAGAGAGATAGAGCGCGCACGCAGAGAGAAGGGTTTTTGATCTGTCTTGTCTCTCAGCAGGAGGTTGAGATGCTAAGAGACTTAAGCGGACTCGGCGGCCACTCCTGCGGTGTGTTTGCGGGGTGGAAGAATAAGAAAAATGGTATGACTTTCAGTTTTAGTCATTCCTTTTTAAACTTGTCCAATCGAGCTTTTAAACTTGAGCTTTTAAACTCCAATCGTAGCTGCTGCTACTCAAGAGGAAGAGGAGCTTGAGGAGCGTGTTTATACGCACCTTCAGAAGCATCCACAGAATGTTCCTCCCTCCACTGTACGTCAGAGGAAAAAATACAGGTCGTAATTACCGAGAGCATATGGGAATGCTATTTTGGATGGGAGGGAGAGAGATGAATGAGTAGGTGTATTATGGAGCTTGAAACACATGAAGGCTTCCTCCAGTGGTGCGAGGGCCACATCCATCATCTCCAACCCCAGTTGAGCGCACTGTTCCCTGGACACATACAGTGGCAGACAGCCCTGCGGTTCAGTGGGAATCCATACTGGAAATGCCAGAACATTGCAGTTCAAAATGCCCACATAGTATGTGGGCATTTTGAACTTCAGCACATACTGTAGCTTTACAGATTTACAGGATAGTTGATTACAGGAAGACGGCAGGAAATATACTACAGCCAAGTTGAGCCAACTGAATGTAAAGACCTCACTAAAACATATAAACACAGTCGATCATTAATTGCTTCACTAAAATCGACTGCATTGGCCATTTTCATGGCATTAATTACAGATTTCTTTTTCAAATGCTGCATAACCTCTGCAGGAACATGACACACAGTGTGGGCTGCATCTGTGATATAAAGAAAGAAGAGACAGAAGCTCCAGTTCAGAGCAGATCTTCTCATTTCTGTCTTTTTCAGACCTAAGCAAACCCAGCTCACTCCTGAGCTTTCAAGTATAGCCTACAATCCACCTGGCAGCCAACAGCGTTACACATTACACAGAGCAGTGACTCTGGGTTCTTCTTGTTGATTCCACTCACAAACACAAACCTGCGCATCTAGCCAAATGAGCTTATTCAATAGAAACGAGTGGGGCTGGACATCATTATTTTTTGGCGTGATCCACTTAATTTCATCATGATTTTGACATAAGCTATTTTTTCTTGAAACCTCTAATTATTTTGAACTTTTTAAAGAAATAACAAAAAGAACAGATGTATTTACTTTTGCATTTACAAGGCTGATTTGTCAACACAAGATCCCTGAAAAAATGTATATATCTAATATATATTTAAAATGTCAGCCTTGCATGCAAAATGCCTTTTATCCTGCCAACTGTGTGCTTAGTTGCAGTGCTTAATGCATATTAAAGGTGCTAAAGAGGATGTTTTGTTTAAACATTTTTGCAATATTACTTGAAACTGTCTTTACTAATTGATAAAAGACTATTTATTAGGTGCACTGAAAGGAATAATATTACTATACATCATCTGTGCACGAGGTAGGGCCTTAAAACATCAGCCAATGATCACGTAAACGATTGGCCCTCTGGCTTGTCAATCACTGCCATGTCGTTCCTTGTGTGAGACGTGAGAGACGTGCGCGGCTGCGCACTCCAGTAACTTTCCACACTCTACAGGCGCTGCATTCAATGTTTTTGTCAGGAGACAGGAGTAACAACTGCAGATTATGAGTTACCTGCGGTGAGCCGACATAAGGAATCCACTAACACGACACAGCGAATGCCGGTGGTAAAAACTCGTGTTCCAATACTCGTGCACGAGTTTTGGGAGGTGTTCCCTCGAAATGAGCTGTGAAGGAGGGGGGTTGTTCTTACGCATGCACTCATTTCAAAAACTCACTAACAGTCTTTGGTTTCTCAGTCGATGAAAAGATCATCTTTAGCACCTTTAAAGGGTTAGTTCATGAATTACTTACCCTCATGTCGTTCCAAACCTGTAAGGCCCCATGTGCAATAGTGCATTTTCGTTTTAAAACAACGTTTTAAAATGAAAATGATCCTTGTCTACACTGGCATTTCCACCACAGTGTTTCAGAAACGATCTCCGTCTACACTACACGGCCGAAAAAGCATGTCACCTGACCTTTCATGCACACTGGGCATGCGTACAAGTGTAAAAGTTGCCTCTTGCACATGTAGGCGCAGTACAAAAAAAATGCAGAGTTTAACTGCACAATGGCTGCAAAAAACGACAAAAAAGCCAGCAAAGATTGCAGGTCAGTCTCCATGCTATCGTTTACACGGTCGTCAAGTATACGCAGAGCGAACGTGGGCAGTCACGCCATCATTTTCAAAATTCTCGGTTTTGGTGAAATGCAACTGAAATGCAACCCCGGCATTTTCAAACTAAAATAGGGTCTGCAGCATTTTCGAAAGTCTCCATTTTCGATGTTCGAAAACGCCGGCATAGTGTAAACGACAGACGTAACGTTAACCCGCAGCAAAACGTATGCGTTTTAAAACAAAAACGCACTAGTGTAAACAGGGCCTAAGACTTTCGTTCATCTTCGGAACTGTTTGCAACTGTTTACACTTGCACATGCATGCCCAGTGTGCATGAACGGTCATGTGACGTGTTTTCGATCGTGTAGTGTAGATAGAGACTGTTTCTGAAATGCTGTGGAAACGCCAGTGTAGACAAGGATTTTTATTTTCAAATGCCCTTTTAAAACGAAAACGCACTGTAAACAGGGCCTTTAATACCTCAAAAAATTCATAAAGAGATCGGAAATCTAATATATATGAATGAAGGGGTTTGGTCCAAATTCACATATAAACATTGAAATATCTTCCAGAAGCTCAAACATGCTATGTAACACACTAGAATGAACCTCGCTGGTTACGCAGCATTTTTGAGCTTCCGGAAGAGCTTTGAACTTGTTATTTATTCAGGTTCGGTTGAACTTCCGTTTATGTTTGCTGATCAATATGTAAAAGCCTAAATTAAATCTATTCATCATATAAAGTGATTGAGTCTCTTCAGAAAATTTGGACTAAACTATTCAATTTATATGGATTAGTTTTCTGATCTCTTTATGAGCTTTTTGAAGTGTCAAATTTGCAGTTGCATAGGCAGTCTATGGAGGGACAGAAAGCTCTCGTATTTCATCAAAAAGATCTTCATTTCTATTCTGAAGATGAATGAAAGTTGGGTGTGGAATGATATGAGGGTGATTAATTAATGACAGAACTTTCAGTTTTGGGTGAACTAGACCTTTAAGTCATGATCATGACAAAAAATAATAATAATAATAATATAATACGTGGCCGCTTATTATAAATTTTGGCTCTGAGAGCCCAAAATATACAGATAACAAATAGAAAACTGTGGAAAAGGCTGAAGTCTGTTTTACCTTTTCTACCCAAGCATAACTGATCGATACAATCACAACCATCTGCTTACTCCAAACTACAAGAAGTAGATAGGTGCATTATGGGAGTTACCCAGAATGCACTGTGGACAGAGTAGGAGATGTGCTTACAGAGAAGAACAGAGAGAAAGAAAAATGAGGGTGCTGGAGCAGAGAGGAGGATGGCATGATGAAGATGTAGTAGGAATATAATCAAGACTGATGCAATCATTACTGTTGGCATTGTTGCAAATCACATAGCACAAATACTCCAGTAAACATACTGAAAGGCGGCATGATTCACATGGACGGTGAGTTCAGGGGAATGTAGGTGTCTGTGCTCAAAGCAGACTCAGGGCTAACAAACAAACTAAATCCTCTGCTCAAGTGCCAGCCTTCTCTTCTTCGCCCAGTTCTGGCCTCGTCAATCCCTCCCTCTTTTTCTTTCTGCATGCTAAACAGCCTCAGGTTTAATTGTCCCTAGAGTGGGTTTTCAGCTGTTCATTTATAATGCAGAGAGGCTTTGCCAGGAACTGATAACCTTTACATCAGTACAGAGAGAGGAAAGAAAGAGAGAGAGAAAGAGCTAGAGCAGGAAGAGGAATAAACGAATACAGAGGGAGAAGAAAACAACAGAAGAGGCAAATCCAAAAATGAGGAAGCCAAAAGAATTGTGTGAGGGTTAAAATGAACAAAGAGACAGTATTAGTATGTGGAAAGTGTGTGGATCTCAACATGAACAAGGGCCAGAATGAGTCTAGATGATTAAACCAAGCTGGCTCTGTATGTGTGTGTGGTTCAGGTGGTTCAACCCTATGTTACAAAGATGGCAATATCCGAAATTCCTTTCCTTGTGGGGACATGTTTTGGTCCCATGAGGAAAACGGGTTATAAATCATGAAACGGTGATGTTTTTTAAAAATGTAAAAATGCAGAATGTTTTCTGTGATTGGGGTTGGGGGATAGAAAACGTCTCGGGTTACTTGTGTAACCCTGGTTCCCTGAATAAGGGAACGAGACACTACGTCATATGACGTAGCGTTCCCATAACGTCATATGACGTAGCGTCGACAGTTCCCATGAAAGGGAACAGTTCGTATAGCACAAAAATCATTACGTCTATGGAAAGTCCCTATAATAATACATAAAAACCCCACATGTGTGTGTACAGGTTTGGCTATACTTGTGAGGGCCAAAAGTCCTCACTTATATAGTGAAATATTCTAACAACTGACTAGTGAAGACATTTTACTGGACATTTACCTAGATAAAACTGCTTATACATAAGCCAAATTTTTTTTATTTTTTCTAGTGTTTTGCACATTTCTGTGATGGATAGGTTTACGTGTAGGGGTTGAGTTATAGGTGATAGAAAATATCATTGACCTGATGTAAAATCAATGGAAGTCTATGCAATGTCCTCACTAATATAGTGAAACATGAGTGTGTGTGTTTGATCCAACGTATGCGTGAGTGAGGAAATTAAAGTTAAATGATGCCCAGGTTTGCATCAAGGAGATAAATGACAAATGAGAGTGTGTTTGTGAGAAAGAGATGGATGAGCGGTCTTGTGAGCCGGACCTCGCTCCTTCCGTGTTTGGGAGGAAAATCAATGTTAATGAGGGAGACTAGCATGGCAGTGGAAGCTGATAACAAGAGAGCGGTTAACGGTTAATAGAATAATGGCAAAGTAATGACAAGCCCAGGTAACCACACTCCTGAAGAGGAGTTTGATGAAAAAGGGGGTGCGAAGGAACATTGGAAAATTGGATTTAAGAACATCAATAATGAGAGAGTGAAGTCTTGCATGGCTTCCAGAATTATTTCATGAATGCACCACATACACAAACATGCCATCACAGGCATTCTGGAAATTCAAGGGTTAGTTCACCCCAAAAATTAAAATGTTGTAATCATTTACTCACCCTTGAGTTGTTCCAAACATGTATGACATTCTTTCTTTTGTTAAACACAAAAGAAGATATTTTGAAGAATGTTGGTAATCAGACAGTTGACAGTAGCCATTGACTTTCATAGTATTTTTTTCCTACTATTGAAGTCAATGGCTAAAATAATGACTTACCAAAGTCTTTATTTGAATACTCTTTTATGAATACTGCTTATCTGGACAGAAAAATATGTTTTGTGTTGCTATAAAAATTGGGTTGTTGTGCCACTGTGTTCAGACAAATGACTTATTTGACATAGTGTTGTTGTTGTTGTTTGCATACTATTAGTAGACTTATAAATAGGGGACTTATACTGACATCTAGTGGCAGCATCAAGTTTTTATTTACCAAATGCCATTGTAGAAACGTGCTATTTGCAGTGAATCATGTTTGTTTCATTCAAATGAATGAAAGTGTCCAATAATTGGACAGTTACATTGTGCCTTCTATGAGTTATAAAATAGCTTTTAGAAACCAATTAAAATGATGGAAGTCAGACAAAAAAAAAAAAAAAAAAATCATTGAGCATTCAATTAAAGTTATTTCTTAAAATAAATTGAGAAAAAGTAGTTTAACATTGAAAAAACCCCATGTGGAATTAGTATTGAAGTGTTTCATAGACTGAAAGAATGTCTGTTTAGACACTGTTAGCACTCCATGTCTGGTGCCTGGTCTCAAAGGATGTCTGAGATTGTCTGTTTGCTCATGCTAATATCTGTGTGCAATTCCATCTACCCGTCTTATATCGAGAACGTTCCCTCGCTCGTTCCTTCAGTCTTACTTTGAGTTTCCTCTCTCACTTTTGTAAAAAAGACAAACAGAATGAAACAAAAAGAAGATAGGGAAATAAAAGGAGAGGAGCAGATCAAACGAGTGTGTGCTCACTGCTGCTGTATCGCAGGTTTCTTTTCCCTTCAGAGACTCTGCAGCCCAACACCCCTCTGTCCTCCCTTTTCATTGCTCTCTGTCTCTCTCACGCATTCTTACTCACTTTACCTCTTTTCCCCACCATGTTAAATATTTATCCAGTACTAAAATCTCCAAAACATACACACAATCATCCAGAGAGAGGTGATGAGTTCAGCTAGATAAATGTGAGTGCATTAGGAAAATTAATAGTTTTCATGACATCTAAGCTTGCGATTTTCATATTCTCATGGGCAATACATGTGTGAAATATGCATGTGTTTATATCAAATGCTCATCTGTATGTAATTTTGAATATATGTATGGTCGTACACCAATGTGTGCGCTATAAACCATTTAGTTTACCAGCAGACCGGGACATGTTCACATAATGTGTGCATATTATTTCCTAAATGGCATCACATATGTACACTCCTCTTTTTAGTTCTCTATTAAAACAATCCCGCAAACTCTCTCAGACACAAATGCACCTTTTACATCAAAGCCTTCATTTCCCACATTTTCTCTCAGGAGGATGTCTTTGCTTTGCTGATGGGCAAAATGGGGGCATTGGAGCTGTGTGTCTCTAGTGTGTGTTTCTCCCATGATGGACTTCTAGAACAATCTTTTTGTCGGGTTAAAATGCCTCAGGGACAAATTCCATTACACCAAGGCAGACGTTAGCCTCTGGGCTCAAAATAAAAAGCAAATACAACAAAATTATCAAAAAACAAAACAAAAACAACAACAACAACAGATGAAGACAGTATTAAATTCCCTTGTTCAAACAAAGTACAAACAGCAATAACAGGTAGCACTAGAGGCTAGTTTTGGAGTATGTAGATCTTAAACCTTGACAAACAATATGCTTTCACACAAAAGGGCTTTGAAATAGTTAACCCTGGGTCATTGTAAACCCTTGGTCAATGGAATCCTGGGTTATCTTGCTTCACGTTTCACACTGCTCATAATATATCCAGGGTTAACAATTAATCCTGGGTATTCATAAGCTGACGTTTCACATTGAACATTCCTAAACACTGGGTTAACGTTCTTATTTGCATATTTGCGGTGTCAGTGACATTAATTGGATACAGCACGCGACCTGTTTACATAGCTACAGAATTACCAGCGCTATTGCACATCCTCATATTGCCGACTTTACTATCGAGTTTGTACTGAATGGACATTTCTAACTATAAAGGTAAGAATGAAACGGTCTCATCTTCGCTCAAATATGAGTGAAGTGAATATGAGGCACACTATTGACTAGCATCTAGTCTTAACATTCTAGCACCGCATCGTTTCACACTGTACAAGTCTGGCACCGCAATGCCGGTAACACCGCAAAAGTGGTGCCAACCCTGCTCCGGAGCAGGCTTTCATAACCCCGGGAAAAAAGGCGGTGCTAACCCCGCTTCTAAATTACAAGTGTGCAACGTTCCTTTAGCTGGTGTTAAAACCGGTGTTTAGATCTACGATAACCTGGGGATAAGCACAGTGTGAAAAGCCCTATAGGCCTATAGCCTTTTCCTAAAGGAAAAGCCTTTTCCAATAGTTTAAGTAAATTAAGATTTATTGTATTGTTTTAAACTTTTGTATTGCTAAAAGATTTACAGTTTGAGCACGTACAAGGTCAGGATGTTTTGACGTAAGAGGTCCTCTGTCAGAGAGATTGAGTCAATCAAGTTCTGAAGAGCTGCAGCAATTACTCCATGCCATTTAGTTGTAAGCCTGTGACGCAGGAGTCGAAAATCATGATTTTCTGCATTGTGGAAAGAAATGTTTTCAAATTGGACAGACATTAAAATTGAAAGAGCTTCTCTGTATGCGAGAGAGAGGAAAGGCATGTTGCATATGTGAACAGTAGATATACACAATGTCACTTTATATAAATCACTGGGAAAGGTAATCTGGCCATTTTGATGTAATATAACAGCTTTCATGTGTGAAAGTGGATTATGCATTCAGGTTCCAAATACATATACATTTTAATAATATAAATGTCAGAGATGCAATGCATACCAGCATTCTTGGAACGCCACCCAGCCAATCAAATTCAAGAACCGTAAATAACTGTTGTGTAAGATGCAACTAGAATAAATGAGAATAAATCTTCAGTAATTCCTTTGATGTGGGTCCAGACCATACATTCTGTGTATCACATTCAAACTCCATTAGTACAATGAAAGATGTTGTAGATTGCAAATATGATAATGTAACAGCATGTGTGGCATCACTCTGAGAGGACCATCAGGTCCTGGTGATGTGATCAACTACAGAGCAGAGGGAAGTTTTTGTTTTACATGTTTGCTGTACATAGATATGCCTCTGCATGAGTCTAGTGAACAGTAGGGAGTAAATATGTGTAGGTGATGGCGTACAGTGTGTATTCCAGCAAAAGTTCAGCACATGATTGCTGTTCGCTCGATAAACGCCTGCTTTACCTTTTCCACCCGAGCATAACTGACAGAGACAATCGTAACCATCTGCTTGCTCCAAACTACTAGAAGCAGCTGCCCTCTCATAGATGCATTGTGGGAGTTACCCAGAATGCACTCTTCACACAGCAGGAGAGGGCGCGAATGCTCATTGTCTCATCATCCGGCTGTATGACTCTAACCACCTCCCCTGCTTGCTTGTTTTTACTAGAGATTGAATACATTTCTAGGCATTTAAGAACAAAAACATGAGTCAGGTTCAGCCATTAACACCTGTAAGTGAATTGTGCATGCAAATTGTTGTTCAAAGAGTAGTTTCTGACTGAGAAGGAATATTTTGTTTATTTACATGTGTAACAGAAGTTGCGTTAGACTTTGTCACATTGTCCATCATTTTGATGGACAGGGTCTTAAAAATTCTGTCATAATCTAATATTACCCGTCATATTTTAAATGATAATGAGACATTTAATAGCTTTTGTTTTCATTCACATTTTTAATTTTAACCATGAACTTACGGGACAAGCATATAGGCTAGATTTTGCATTTATTTATGAAGAGAACAAGAACAGAGACGGTGCGTCACTTTTCATGTTCAACACCACATGAAGCAAGTGAATGTTTGTCCAATTTCAAACTCTGTCCATTTTATTATGAAATTCAAACAATAAATACCATTTTAGCACTCTCTAATGTGGCATGACAGATCACTGTTCCCGCATCAGATCAAGCAAAGTGGCTGCACGCTTGAAATGATAATCTCTTTACTACTAGTTACAGCAAGAAATAAACATGAATGAACATCAGAAGGTATGTTGAAAAATACAGTACAACTTAACGAAATCTGTATCATGTCTCATGTAATTGCTCAATCAGCGTTTCAACCATGAAGACATTACAAGAACATTACATTTACCCCAGAAAAGCCCTTCAGTGACCATAAACTTGATAGTCAGCTAAAAATATGCACCATATTACATATTCATTATTCATATCGTGTATGTATTGGCAGTAGCAAGTCCCGTACTTGCTCTGCAGCAGCAGCAGCAGCAGCAATAATCAACAGCAGCAGCAGCGTAGCAGATCTATTCCGCCAAGACCAAATACATCTACATTGTCATATTCGTTACTGTGCCAAACACTCCAAGAGTTGTCACGACAGAACTGAGTTTTAATGAAGAATTGAAGAGAGCTGGTATGTGAACACAGCACATGTAGGTTAAGTGTGATTTATGTGGCCACTGATTGAGCATGTCCTCTCAGTTCACTTTCATTTAGACCTCCTAACCAGCAGATGCAAGACTGGAGAAACTGAACAAAAGCATTTTACAGTTTAACAGTTTTTCTTAAACCCTCACTGATCTACAAATCAAGTAGAAACTTAGTGTTTAAATATATCAGGTATCATTATCTAGATGTGAATAGTCTTCCTGGACTTTGTAAAAAGTAATCATTATAAATGTAGACCCCAACAACAAAAATGACAGTGTCTATTTACAATTTACACACTGCAAATATCAAGGCTCGTTGCAAAAGCTATTTTCATTTTTTTCACTCCGCCCACTGTTGCACATATATTCTACCTTTAGTACTACACACAGCATATTACTTCCATTTACACTTTGTATGAATAGTAACTATCCCTATTTTCATATAATTAGTGTAAACAAGGGGCTCTATATAGCATTATATTAACATTATAACTCAGTCAAAAGGACAACAAACAGTAAGACATTGAACACTAAAGCAGTTATTGTTATTGAATACATTTAACAGTGCAACTCTATTGTATATTAAGCCTTGTAAAATGATCAAATATTGTCACATATGCTAAGTAAAGCTATATGCACTTTGTATTTACAATGAGGGGAGGCAAAAAAATAGAAGTAAACTATTTTACCAATGTCCTCTCACATGGAGATTTCTAGCCAACTGGAGACTTATAAAGGTATTTGCCCATACATTATAGTCATATATTATGCTACAGCCTGACACAACTTGAAATAAATGATTTCATGTTATCTTATGATAATTGTATTGTCCTTAATATGCATGTTTAACATAGCGATTTTACAAATTCTCAGAAAAAAGTACCACGTCTGATTGAATTATCCAAGTAGCAAGGTTTTTATATATTTAATTCAAGAATTTCACTTGAAAACATAAAGTTTTCATCATTCCTTATACATATTAATGCAACAAGGCATTAAATGTGCTACTCAACCTAAACACAAACAATTATTATTTATTAATGTATTAGTCTTCTAGTTTGTAGAACAGAACACAAACATACACAAACACACTCTTTTCTCTCAAGTTATATTCTGTCTTGTATAAAATTGCTATGTGATTTTGGATTGCACTACAGCCGAGTAATGAGGAGCTATTTCTAAAAACAGGATAAGCATGTGAGTACTCTGCTCACGTCCCAGACTATTACGGCTTATCAAGATTTTCTCACTTTTATATGTGACTAATTTGATTTAGCAATATATCATGTAATTCATACGACAGCCCTAATAAAATTACAAAGAGATTAAAAAATAAAATGTAGTTTTTTTCTTCATATTCTTCATTGTGCATATTTTAGCAGCGAATATTCATTAAAAAAACCTTTTCTCCATTGATGTGTATTCCAACCCGCTGTGTATTTTTTGCACAGAACATTTAAATCTTGAATTTCATAAAATTTCAATATATTATAGATGTTTTACCTGTGCACGTTTTTGTGGGCTCTTAAAGGCACAGTAGGTGATTTGAGAAATGCTAACGTTAGCCTGCTAGCACCTTTAAAATCAGCAATTCACCCTTCACCTGGAGTTTGATTGACAGGCGATCTGACCAATCATAACGCTGTGAATCCGCCATTTTGTCCATACTGGAGAGTTAAGGTGGGTGCACACTGTGCGATTTATAATAGTCCTTTATGATTGCTTGTCAGACTGTACAAACATGATCCTCATGTCACACTGTGGGATCTCAGCTGTCATTTATGTCAGACCGTACGACAGTCAAGACGTGTTAAAAATGGACACGTGCTTGAAAACTTGTCCTGAGTTTTACATCATCAACCCACACACATTCGGTGACAATGAGCTGCATTACACGCGGGACTGAAATGGTGCAATTGCGAAGACAATGGTGCAATTGCGAAGACAATTTGATGTTTGTCGTAGGAGAAGTCACACTGCAGGACTGTGCGCTAAATCTTCTGTCACCGGCAGAATTTCGTCTGAGGAAAAATTTGAACGCAAAGGTCATTAATCGACTGTCAGTGAACATGTCGAACTAGCAATCAAAGACTACAGATTTTTGCCTAGGATAATAGGAATCTTTTAGGATTCTCAAAATTTGTCTCAGACGACCAAATCGTGGCCAAAATTGCACAGTGTGCACCCGCCTTTAGTATATTAACGTCGGTGGACTTGAAAAATGGTGCGTATTGACGTCTTTCCATGGTTGAAACAACATACCTCCTGATGTTCATTCATGTTTATTTCATGCTATTAGGAAGAGATTATCAGTTCATGTGCCACTTGAACTGAGGCACTACAGCAATCCGTCACAACACATGAAAGAGCCACAATACTGTATTTGTTGTTTGAATTTTGTAAAAAATGACACAATTTGAAAGCTGAGACTGAGAAAGTAACCAAAAAGTGCCAAAAGTAACCTGCTCTTTCTTGTCTGTCAGTGCACTGTCAGTGTCCTCTTTGATCCAAGATGTATTTTTCACTGCTTGAGAACATGATGTGTGGCATGAGAGCGCCATGGTTTGTTGGACGTAGCAACAGCCTTTGACATCACTCACACTCAGGATAGTTGCTAATGAAGGGTTTGTGACTGTGCACCTGTCAGCCAATCAGTGTTGTGATGACGTCGCATTTACAGCGAGCAGCTAAAGGATAGCTGTTTTCAGATATTATAGATCTGCTTAATACAAAAGAATGGAGGCCACCACTAGGTGGAGCCGGAAAACAGGTAGGTAGAGAAATAAATAACACGATAAATATGATCAAAGTACTACAAAGACCACATAAAAGCTAAAGTACCTGTACTTCTAAGTAATGCACCTTCCCTGTGCTGTAATGTCTCAAACTCTTAGCTCTTTTTCATCTCTTTGATCATCTCAGCTGTTTGACTGATTAGAGGACTCTCTGACCCGTGTCCATCCATCATTCCACCTCACAGTAATCTCAATATCAGCCATGTTTACATGCAGGAATTGGTTGTATAATGGTGGTGAAACAAGCACACAATGGCCTTAGAACAATACAGCTCATCAGTATGCATAATATTTATTTTCTTTTATTAGCCTCACGTATGTGGGGGCATTGTAGGTAATGTCAACATCAACGTCAATGTCAATTAAAGGAGAATATCCATGAGTCACTTTTTGTTGTTTGTGTGAAAGCAGCAGTTTTGCTAGTCTTTTTTTCTGACTGACCTGAGGGAACAGCTTGAAAAAGTTGATGGTCGGTGTGGGGGAGGACAGGTGGGCTTTGGACCTGCTTACACTCTTCCTTGCCCTGAGGTTGTTGAGAGAAGGCAGGTGAAACTCATAATGCGCTCTACAGATTTAATAATGTGCTGTGGCTTGTCCTTGGTGTGGGCAGACGTGGCCCCAAACCAGACAGTGATTGATTAGGTGAGAATGGTCTCAATGATAGCAGTGTAAAATTCGATCAGTCATTTGATCCGTCTGTCATATCCAGCTATCTTTTAAAAATGGGGTTTTCAACTTGGGCTAACATACCTCCTGGTTAGATAAAGGTTATCATCTAATAAATGTACTGTCAAGATCAGCTTAACACTGAGATGAACCCAGCAATGTAAAAAATTCAGCCTCCCTGGAGTGCAGATGTGTGATGGACTAATTTAGACTAATAGGGCTTTATTTAGGCTCCATCTGTAGCACTGCTTTCATGCTATCAAACACTCTTTTTCTCTCTTTTCTATCTCTCA
Source organism: Megalobrama amblycephala (assembly GCF_018812025.1). Taxonomy (NCBI): domain Eukaryota; kingdom Metazoa; phylum Chordata; class Actinopteri; order Cypriniformes; family Xenocyprididae; genus Megalobrama; species Megalobrama amblycephala. Next base: position 24,615,012 of record NC_063047.1, read on the forward strand.
CACACATTCACGTCTCTGCTTTTAGCTTACAAGAAGGTGAGAGAAAGCAAGGTAGATTCACAATTAGCCTCTGGAGGCCTTGTATTATTTTTATTTTGCTTAAAAACTGTATGTCACCCAACATTCTCTGAATGTGAGTGTGTGTGTGTGCGAAATGCTTTATTATGCTATTTTCAAGGTCTGCACTGAGCAATTACATGACTTCACACATCTGTCAAACTGTTCTAAACACATATGCTCACACATATTCACACAATCTCTAAAAATGACAATAGTCCTACTGTGTGACTAAAATGATTAGGCTGCATTTCTATAGCACATTTTACAAATAATAGTCAGTAAACAAACCCTTTCTGACCACAAACCAAGAAATCTGGACCCAGAAAAACAATTTAGAGAGTGTTGTGTACCATTTACAACTTAGTGACTGAAAACGGATGAAATAACTTGCATGGGTTTATCTTCTGTACAGACTGAAAATGTAATAAAGAAGTTAATGTAATTGAGTGCAGTATGATGCAAGAATACAGATTATTTCTGACTGAAGTGTAATGACTTTTTGTCTGAAAATGTGTTATTTCATCACAATGATGAAAAATGCATCATCCCGGTCATTAGCCAAAGCATCTTGCATATAATATTCATATCAAAGAAAATCTGCAGAGATCTCTGAAAATCAGAGAAACACATTTGAAAGTAATTTACACATTCAAGTGTGAGTTTTACTATTACTGCCCGATTTTGTCTCATTAAAGATGGAGCAGCTGTGAATGGGACTGTGCATGTGATATACTGGCGTGACTGGATTCTTGGAGAATCTGTCCTTAAATGCGACACAATCATCCCCATGTTGTTCTGCAATAGTCGAAGCTTAATTCGAATAGGCTCTAATTAAATTCCTATGTGAGATAAAAGAATACTATCAGAATTAGTGATCTAGTGGAAATTGAAAATGGCAAATTTAGCTGCTTTTCAGGGTGCATTAAGAGCCCCAAGATATAATTTCATGCCAAAGGTTATATATAATTCATGTCATTCATTATTGCCTACAAAAGCCTGATAAAGGTGTACCTTTCATTGCAACAGGATTAGTCGTGAAATCTGACAAAATCCTCTCTTGGATTAGTTGGTGACCTAAATATGCCCATGTTTGCCAACTAGTGGATTTTTCCTAGGATTTTCTATGTGAAAAGCCAAGGTTAATCAATGTTTCAGATAAAAGAAATGTGACTTTCGTTTATAAAGCAAAGGGGAATGTGCAAACTGCAAAGGGATGTAACTGCTTCAAAGTCTTTTTATTTCAGCTCTGCATTCATTAGACACTGGAGATAGATAATAAACACCTTTTGTGTTGGTACATAAAAATGTCTAGCATCTACATCATGACCTCAGAAGTCTTGTATTGCCAATTAGTGAGTCATAAAGCTTGCTTTTCCATGTCCTTAATCACTAGCAAAAAAAAAAAGGTTAATTGGAATGACAGACAGATTGGTTACTGAGGTCTATATTTAGCATAGCTCTAATCAAAGTTGTCAGTTTTCAGTCAGATGGCTTTAATTGTCCTTTCAATGAGGTTGTTTCAACCAGGGGATTAAAACTTTTACCTGAGCTTTAGACTAATACCTGTGAGAATGGATAACCTCAGTGTTCCTAGTACTCAATACTAATAGATCAATAAACAGGTAGAATAGTAAATATGCAGCTGAATAGGTTTTCACAATCCTGTGCCTTACAAGACTTGTGCTCATCTACTGCCTTTTCTTGTCAAATGGTCTTGTTTGTGTTTGGTCCAGACATCATTCAAGAAATCTTCTGAATTGTCAGAATAGCTGAAGAATCAAATTGATGTTTTTAATTATAAGACTGAATATTATTTCAGAAATGAAGAACTGGATGATAGCTCAAAATTTAGTTCATCTTACTAAACAATACAATATGTCTGTACAAAAGCAGATGTGCTCATAAGAACAAATGTTGCTCATATACAATGTTGAGTAAAACTGATAATGGTGATAATGGAAACTTCAACAGCTGAATCAGTGGTAAGTAAAGGTGGGCTGCAGAGTCAATTTTCTGTTTATGGCATCTCATTATAAGTAATATCAAATGTGTTAAAGAACACCGCAGATGTGTGTGCCTTTTAATCGACTCTTTGTGCTGCATTAAGGAGCCTACACACATTAAAGTGTGGGCAAGATGGAAGAGAAGGTAATGTAACAGTGATTTCACTGATCTCTTTCATGTGCGTCTGCCTACATACAGCGAACGTGTCAGAAATGGACTGTATTCGGAATGAGTTTGATTCAAGCATTTGTAATTGCTTATGTTGTTCGTGATATGATGTTTTATGCACTACTGCAACATATACAACTGCTTTCCCCTGCAGAATCTTAGTTTTTAGTGGCAAGAAAAATGATTCATTGTCAAAATAGAGCAATGTCACAAAGAGGCAAGCCATCTCATTTGTGATCAGATTTTCTAAAGCTATGGCAAGTTCTGCAGCCTACTGTGCCAATGACGTTAGGTCATCCAGCAACACAAATGCCTACTAATGACCAACAGCACTGTGACCTGGTGATCTAGTGATAAAATTGCTGTCAGTGTAAACACACTGAGGTATGTTCATCTGCAGAGCCATGTGACTGCAGTTTCCGACCAGTAGTGCCTGTATTGATTGCTACTGGATTCTGTTCCCTCCGTGTTCTGGTTCAGATTTTTTAGCAAACTGGATAAGATCCATCCCCATATAGAATAGAATGATTGTTCCATCCATGTTTCATAACATAGCTTGATGATGTGGCAGTCAAAAAGGTAATAAAATAACTTACATCATTAAAATAGTCGATGTGACTGCAGTGGTTCAACCTACGTTCATGTGAGCAGCACGACGTATGAGTGTGATGCCGACTCAGGAGCCGGCCAATAATTCGGCATTCTGACGTAGAACCTGGAAGCGCTGAATGTAAACAGCGTAGGAGAATGACACAGGAGAGAAGATATTGTTGAATAAAGTTATTTATTTTTTATTTTTTTTGTGCACAAAAAGTATTCTCGTTACTTCATAACATTAAAGGTGCAATATGTAAGAATTTTGCAGTATAATATGCAAAAACCACTATAAGCCAGTGTTATATATTTTGTTCAGTTGAGTACTTCCAATAATCCAAATGTTTCCATCTATTTGTAAATCGTGAGAAATTTGCAAATTTTACCAAGGCTCCGGGACGTGTGAGGAGTTGCCTGTCAATTGGTTTCTGATTTTATTTTGTAGAAACCATGGAAACACCAAAGACGCTTTAATATATTACACGTTTTAATAGACAAGGGAACAACTGTTTTGATATATTTATAGACAGAAAACTAATTATTGTTATATAGCTCAACACGTTTAGTCTTATTGTTTAAATCTAGTTTTCTTGATTTTTTTGCGAGAACCATGCTTTACCATGCCTCAGAGAAAAACACAATTTTGTCAAGTAGCTAACATAGCATAATCAGATGCAGATTTATTTTTAGTAACAGTAATACATAATTTTCTCCATCATACAATACATTTTAAAATTAATTGCATGCCATTTATCAAACCAAGCCATCCAGCATTTAATATGATATTCTAATATCGATCTAGCTTACTGCAGTGTGTTACAAGTGTCTCACAGCAGCCGCTGAGCGAACGCACAGTGTAACATTATAACATAATTTTCAACACACTCAAATGTATCTAATATGATAAACAGAGCTGTGTTACCTCATACTCATGACCGGAAAAGCGGAAGCAGCGCCGGCGACTGTGGCATAAAAAAGTTCCGCTGCTCACGGCGTGTGTTGCGCAATTGCTCTAGTGGCCTCGTTCAGCTCCCACAACACTCGGCCCTGCTCTGCTTCATACTACAGTAACATTAATAATCGCATCCATGAACATGATTTCTTCCCGAGTCCAATCCCTATTCTTTTCTACCGGCTGTGAGGAGAAGACCACATGTCCCAAGATTCCAAGCTCAAATTTGGCAACATCGAGCTACGGCTTTGTTTTGAATAGGCCTCTAGCGAATCCTTTAGTCTTTAGTACCTTTCTGGACCTTGAAAGTGGTGGTTAAATTGCTGTCTATGGAGCAGTGGCGTAGCCACGGGGGGGACTAAGATAAATTCTATCTAATGAAATCTGAGGTAAACGTGTATTTCTACAAATGTGCGCACTTTGAGAGTAAAAGTTTGTATATATAGCTAGTATGCACTGTGATCAAAAATAAATGGGACCAAACGCAATTGAATGTAAAGTTTGTGTCTCGTTATTCTATTAATAACTACCGATTGATTTTGAAATTAAGAATTATTAGTGTCATTGTAGTCATTATTAGTGTCATATATACATACATATATATATTATATATATATATAAAATATAACGGCCCCCTCATTTTTAGATGGGGCCCCCCCAAAAATAAAATTCTGGCTACGCCACTGCTATGGAGGAGTCAGATACCTCTCGAATTTCATCAAAATTATCTTCATTTGTGTTCCATAGATGAACGAAGGTCTTACGGATGTGGAACGACATGAGGGTGAGTAATTAATGACAGATTTTTTTTTGGATGAACTAACCCCATAAAGCCTACACTTTTACTTTCACTAGGGGTGTAAGGTCTGAGATCTAAACGATTTGAAAAACAACAAGGGATGATGGCGAAATGCTGGAAAACTGTTCTTTTTTTTTTATTACCAGTGCCACAGCATTAATGCCATAATATTTTTATAAGCCTACTATTGATTTGTTTTTAGTGTTATTGTAACACTCTTAAAAAATTATTTAGGAAAAATATTTTTAAAAAATCTTTGTATTTACTGACTATCTGTTGCAATACAGTGAATGAGAATTGTATGACAACCATCAACATCATGGGCAATTTAACATTATGCAATACAACAAAACAAACAAAATTATGCATGCTTTCATCTCCTAAACGTTTTATTTTTTGTCTTAAATTTTTTAATAAACTCGGACAAGCTCAGTGCCAACTTGTGAACTGGGAATGTTCAAAGCATTGTAGGTGATTGGAGGATGCATATGATACACTTGATGATTACTTTTTAATTATTATTTTGGTTTGTTTGATTTGGTTTGCAGTTCTTAGGCCTACCTGTAAAAACATGCTGAGGATAGAGATGTCAGAAAACACAATTAGACCATAATGTTTTGTGAGTGTTCATTAATGAAAGTAATACAGACACAATCATGCACTGTGACTTTGTCTCACTCCTCAACAATAATGAAGTGACACTTGAGAGAGAGAGAGGCAAGTTCTGCACACAAACCTTCATGGTATACATTAACATTAACACTAACAACAATGGTTTTATGTTAGCAAAAAAGAAACACATGTAGTGCAAACCCAGTTAGAATCACTTGCTAAAGAGTCCCTTACAGTCCTCAAATATAAAACAATAACCAATCCTTTAAACAACCACTCAGTAGACTCATGTGAGTCTCATAAACCTACAACCTGATACAAATAAACCTAAGAGTAATTTTTTGAATCGGACATGGCTTGCGGCGTTTTCGTTGTTCCACTCTAGTGAGTGTTTGCCAGATAATGAGATATCAGACGCATCCGCATACGGACACACTCAAAGCTCTTCCGGTTTTAATATATTATTTTTGTCACATATTTATGTTGCATATTTTGGTTGTCTGGAACCCTGCTGCGGTCTTTGTGATGTGCAGAAATAAGAAGGCATCTGTGGGCCGATTAGCCTGGTATGTCCTCCTCAGAGCTTTTCTCCAGAGATCCTCTGTGTTCTAAAAACACACAGATGTTGCTGAGCTAATGAGGGAGAGAAAGCAAGAGTGAAGCATTATTCATGATACATAAACGTTGAGAACTAAAGGAAGCTTATCAAAGAACAAAAACAAGCAAATCAACCAATATTTAAAAATATTCACCACGTTAATTAGACCAGATACTTTTTATAGCCATTATTTTCTTCTTTTGTGGGCACACAGAGTATAGCCACACTAGAACTACTGCAAACTGGAGTAAAACACACCTGTCAGGTCACATTCTCAGTGGAAGCAATGCAAGCAACATTTTTACCATACAGTGATAAATGTAAATTTCTCTAAGAAAACAACCTTATTTCTGCTTCTCAGATGCACACACTTCTGAACACATGCCTCACACACACACACACACACACACACACACACACACACACACACACACACACACACACACACACACACACACACACACACACACACTAAAACAGCAACAGTGTACACTTGTCTCTCTAGACCCAGATTTCCACAGAGGGGGAGCAGTGAGTAATGGATCAGCTTCACTGTGACCATATAAGCTGTTTTATGACACCAACAAAAGGAAGGATAGGATCTGATGTATGAGTCATAAACCTGATATAGTGACACACAAAGACACAGAAACACACATACACATGCATACACTCATGCTGTCGCTGGAGAACAACCCCTCAGGCACAGGTCATAAATCAACGCGCACACACATCCACATCCTGCTGCTTTCTTTAATTACTGCCTCTATTAACTGTTGTAATTAATCTATCATTTCATTCACACACAAGAACTGCAACCTGCTCACCTCTGTAGATGGACTGTAACATCTACTCATTTACTAAGCTCATATCATTGCATAGAAATGGACTTTGAATAAATGTAGTGCCTCTACACAATTCAGAGAGTTCATATGTTTGTGTATGTGTGTCTGCCAGCTAAAAAAATGATGTTTTTCAATACATTCAGCTTACTAATGTCCAAGTATTTAAAAATATCTCTATAGAAAATTGTTGGGATATAGAGATATGTGAGAGAGTGAAAGGCAATGGAAAGATAGATCGGAAGGATTCAGGACCTTCTTTTGCTAGTTCAGAAGATGTGTCCAGAAGATGTTTTAGAGAAGTTAGATGTATGATTCTGTCAATGCTTTTATAGAATAATTGAATAATCAAGAAGTTAATACTGACTAACTTACATTTTAGGCACAATATTGCCAGTTACATTGTCTGTTTCAGCCACGTTTCATTCCTAAACGATTCCGTATTTTTGAATGAATTGACTGAATGAATGATTCAATGACTCATAGGGTGACTCACTCATAGCATGCTCCTCAATTAGAATGCTGCATCTTGAGGCTGTTCTTCTTAGTCCAGTCCTTCTGACGCTTGAAGACTCTAGTCCTCCTCAGCATTAAATGCTAGAATGAGATGGTCTAGTAAGTGCATATGACTAAATCATAAATGTTTCCATCCTAGCAGTCACAGGATGAAAATACAATTAAAATGAATGCAGGTTATACGTGACAAACTTTTGTATTCTGTAAAACAGGTCACATATGCAGATTGACATTTAGAAGTTTTTTTTATTTTTCTTCTTCTCACTAACATTGAGATATTAAAATCAAATAAAACAGCAGCAACAACAACAACAACAACAAAATAACTATTTAGGTTAGCCCATTAGCTAAAAAACAACAACAACATAACTATCAGGATCGGTTTCTACTGCTGTTAAAGGCCCACTGAATTGCCATGGAACGCATAGCATTATTCAATATGTTGATGTAATTTCAACTGAAACAGGAAGACAGGTGGAACATATCAAACAGCTCTGCCCCTTTTGTAAAATAGCCAATAGCGTTTTGTTTATACCACAGCCATTAAACTGGGTAAAACCTCAGTTTCCTTCTAATCTCTAACCGTTTCTCCTCCTAATGTCTTCTATATCACTTTAAAATACAGCATTCTGTGCAGAATTCAAATGGGTCCGATACCTTTTGTGGTCTGAGCCGACTCGTGGTCCGCAGATATGATCCACTCTGTGTTCTCGTGTCTCTGGACCAGAGCAGACAGTGCTTGCGCTGCGACGATTCACGTGACACCAACGCGAAAACGGACTTCATTCGCGTCAATGGAAATCATATTTACACTGTCTGAATTGTTCCCTATTCTCTATATAGTGCACTATGTGCCTTTCACCATGTAGAAACTAGTAAATGTATGAGCAAATGACCGACTTCAGACACAGTTTCAGCGTCTATTTATAGTGTAGGAGGGGACGGGACTTCAGATTCTAAAGAGCATTTGATTGGACAGAAGATCTGACAAGAAGCTGAAGTGCTATGTGATGTCATGAAAATCCGTGATCCATTTTAGCGGAAGTGAGAGACTGTAAGTTTTGAATGCTTGTATCTCCTAAATGCAAATTTGATCATTGTTTTAAAGCACACCAGCTTATTCATAACCTTAAGGCTAACATATTCATACTCATAAAGCTAAAAAACTTACATTTTACTTAGAACATTTTCTCAGAACCAGATGAGATGAAACCAGTTTTCCTGTCTGTTCATGTGATGTTCTGCATAAAGCCTACTGTGGAAAAATACTGCCAAAGATCTTTATATTAACTGACTTTCTATGAATGCAAAAGCGTGAATGACAATTTCCTGTGGTCTCCCAGTGGTTTACATCATGGACAGTCATCATTATTTTGTCTTTCTTCAAAATTAGCCAAATAAAAACAAAGGAAAATATAACATATAACACAAAGACTGACTTCAAATTGAGATGGGCTTCGACAGAGTTTGATGATGTAGCAGCTTAGATATGCAGCACTAGAACACAGCCATTGAATTGAGAAGACAGTGTGGTTCCTTTTTGAAGAAATCAGCGTTTTTGAACGAATCAGTTGAATAAATGATTCACTGAATCACTAATGAAAACACAGCACTTGCTGGCTGCCACTGCTTTAAATGGGTAACTCTGCGAAAAGAGTCACCAAGAAGTGTAAAATTCTATTAGAATTATATATTATTTTCTTATAGGGTTAATTCAGGATAATTGGGACATTTTCCCTGTCATCTCAATAGCAAAAATTATCCCAATTTACCTAAATTCAGCCCTAACTCTTTCACTGTATAAATAGATGTTAATAGCAGTGACTCAATACCTATTAATGGTCACCTACTGACTCTCTTCATTGCTTTTTAGAACATCCAGCAGGCTGGAATTTATTAGTGGCAGTCGGTGGTCCGTTCTCTCACACCCTTTTAGCAGTGACCAGTGAGCTCTTTCTCACCTCTGATTTACGCTGAAGAACTGACAAGCCATTTTTCTTCTGCAAACTCAAAGGACCAAAAACACAGCAGCAAGACACAGATTGTGATGCACGGTGATTGTGAAACCAAGTGTTTGCCTAAACTTAATGACTAATAAAATAAGAAAGCAACAGTGAGTTTACTCAAAGAACATCTTTCTCACAGAAGCTGACAAGTACACATACAGAACTTTTTCTATGGCAAACCCTGAAGGGACAAACACACGTTCACAGGGCAGGCACTCCACAAACTGTGTTCTAATTCAGTCTATGACAAGTGTTTTTGTTTACGCCGTTCTCCTGCTCTTATTTCAGCGAGCTTCAAGTTGATTTGCTGCTAGAATCGGGTGGTGCAATACTTGACAGGGAAATTTCAGAGGCAGTTGTTTAATTTGTCACCCTTCCTCAATGCTTAATCGGTGAGTGTCACAGACCCACAGACAGAGGAGGGCAAGATTTCAGCTGGTGTGACATTCTCTAACGTTATCGAGTCAGTGTGAAAATGTCACAATATAATCTTAGTCACATTCTTAAATTCAATGGAGACTCAATAAGATGTTTGCATTTAAACATACTCTCAAATCTAAATTATTTAATCAAAATACATGATAATTATCTTATATTATTCTGTCATATATCAAACATAATTCGCATACCAAAAAAAGAAAAGAAAAAAAAGTCCAAACCAATCTCTGTAAGTTAAGGAGCTTCTTTCACCAAGACTGTTTATCAAAAGCAAATTGATCAATAACAGACACAGAGCTAAAACAGCTGTTTGTTTGCGAAAGGGGTCGAAAGCAAACACACGTCAGCTGGTAAAGCTCAGCTCTGGACAAATTGGATCATGACCACAACCGTTTCTGCTAAGGAAGGGTCATATTGATTTTCTCTTCCCCATTTTCTGCTTCTTTATTTTTAGTTTAATTTGTTTTAGTGCTTGTGTTTCCTTCTCAACACAACATTCATTTTCTTTTAGCTGCTGGTCATAGATTTTATACCTTCATTAACATTCCTGAATCTTTATTCAGTGCTTTCGTGGAATGTTACTTTTAAATTTAATGTGCTACATAGTTGTGTTAATAGCAATGGAAAAACAACCTAAAAATCCTAAAAAAAAAAAAAAAATCCTTAAAAAATCAGTATGGTCTTAGACCTGTGAACTCCACAATATACCATGAAGAAATGCCTTTTTATAGATATTTAATATTGTGCAGAGGCATGAACATATTGACTCTATAATCCCAATTTTGTAACTGAAATGTCAGATTTACTTGTAAATCATTTCCCAAACTGAAGGCCACTTTTAAATAGGCTTGTGTATTTATTCATAGAATAATGTAGCTAATGCAACATGAAAGCTGAGGACGAACAGGATAAGGACTTGACATAAGCCAGCCTTTAAAATAAGTATATTTCAAGTTCATTTTATGAAGTATACTTAAGTTAAGTTTGATTATGTTTGTAGGGACTAAATTGGCCCACTTTTAGTGTATAAAAGTATACTTTAAGTGTAACAGTAAACTTTGAGTACACAACTAAGTTTTTCATTTGTACTGCAACTATACTACAAGTGAACTTTATTGCATTATGATAGTTTACTAGTTAAATACTTGTAGCACATTTATTCGTTTATTAAGGGTGCTTTCACACTTGGTTCGATTGCCTGGACCGAACCCGAGTTCGATTGCTCCCCCCTCCCCCTGCCCCCACTGGACTGTGTTCACATTATATTATTTGGGTCCGACCCGCGGTTCGTTTGCGTCATCAAACCAGCAGCTGTTTACTCCGTTGCTTAGTAACGACGGCGCAGGAGAAGGCGGCAAAATGCATAACGTTGCTCTCCTCACTTTCATATTTTTGTTTTTGAACCGTTGGTTTTGTTCATAACGACACTTGCCTCTATATATCTGCCGCGACTGTAGTACGGAAGGTGAGCAGAAATAAGAAAGGTTACACTACAGCTCTCTGCTTGCAGCACGTCAGTCACGCTCGTTGGGAAAGTGAGTGAAACACACGCACAAACAAACATTTTTATCAAATGATACGGCATTAATAGCGGTTCACTTCCGCAATTTGGTACGTTTGCATTCATATCAGAAGCGAACCGTACCGGAGTTCACTTGAACCGCACCCCAGACCACCCTTTTTAAGCGGACTCGGGTACGGTTCGCGGGTGCGCACCCGAGTTCAGAAGACCGTGTTCACATCATCCAAACGTACCGAACTCTGACGTCAGTCGAACCCGGGTGCGCACCAAAAGTGCTAATGAAGCACCTAAGGGTGCGTTCACACTTGTAGTTCGGTTCGTTTGGTTCATTTGGTCCGGACCAAAGAAGAAAAAAAAACATTTGGTCCTGGTCCGGTTAGCGTTCAGATTGGCAATTTTATCACCGAACCAAAAGATACCAAACCTTATGGCATAGGGATGCATTCACAACGTGATTGGTCGGATTTTATGACGTATTGCCTATTTTGAGACGGAACTTACCGAACATCCAAAACAATGCTGTTTTTCTGAGGTAAATGCGCTCGTTGTGTGTGCATAGCGGTGCGTAGCCTGCATGTGATGGTATTTTGGCCAGCTGGGAACTCGTGAAGAGCTTATAAAATGTGTAAAGTAGTCAAAACACCGGCGGGAATCCATCCGTCACACACACAAGTGATCTGCTGTATGGAGACGCGCGTCTGATGCCTGTGATGGGCAAACTCGCGTCTATGACGAGAAAAACTGACATGCGTGAGGATTTTGTCCTTTTTAGGGTCTCGTCTTCCTGTTTTTGGTTCGATTACATGTCTTTGGTCCGTGTTGCGTTCATATATCATTCGAAGCGCACCAGAGTTCGTTTGGAAGCGGACCGAGACCCATCTTTTCAGCGGTCTCTGTCCGCTTGTTTGGTGCGCACCAGGGTTCGGATGGCAGCGTTCACATATGTTCAAATGAACCGCACTAACCGAGCAATCGCACCAGGGTTCGTTTTAATCGAACCAAACATGACAAGTGTGAACGCACCCTAAGGTACACTTTGTTGTATACTCTCAGTAAACTACTAGTTTAGTAGTTTTATACTGCATGTATACTTGTAAGTTTTCGTTGAACTTAACATCATACTTATAGTTTACTATTTTTATGTTATTTCTGAACTTTAAGTATACTACCATGATCAGTCTTTTAACTAGTTGCTTATTAGATTGCATATTACTAGAATATTGGCTATTTATTTGTACTTTTTAAGCCCATATTAATGCCTTATTCTGCATGATGTTATTCTACATTCTTAATCCTACCCAATACCTAAACTTAACAACTACCTTACTAACTATTAATAAGCAGTAAATTAGGAGTTTATTGATGAAAAAGTAGTTAATACTTTATATGTGTTCCTTATACTAAAGTGTTACCCTATGTTCCTATTTAGCTATTATTTTTATACTTGAAATACTTTTAAGACAGCCGCTCCAGCCGCCGCCGAGCCAGCCGCTCCAGCTACAGACTATGAACTTTGTGTTTCCCCGCTGTTCTTCAGCCCTAAGACTGTGTTCCCTCCCTGCCTCCCTCTCCCGCCTCCTCCCATTTGTGTTCACACTGCTACTCCACCTCAAGCCACCTCACTTAGATCTCCACCTCGGCCCTCTGGTCGATTACCGTCACCCTGGCTCCTACCTCCCTCATCTCCACCATGGCCCATCAGTCCACCAGTCTCCACACTGCCTCCGGTCACACATTGGTCCCTCGTCAGCCTGCCCTCACCTCTGGACTGCTCTCCTCCGTCTTCGCTCCGTCCCTCCGTCCCTCCGTCCCTCAGTCTCAGTTGGCCTCCTCACTCCCTCCTGTGTTCCCTTTGTTGTGTGTCGTCTGGTTTCTACTGCGGCCTTCTGGAGCCCTGCCTTCGCTTCGGTCGGCGGAGCCGCTGGTTCCGCCATCTCCCGCCGGTCCTTCAGCGCCGCCTGGGCTTGACGGCTTTAGGGCTTCGTTTAGGGCTCCTGACCCGCCATGGCTGTCCGCTGCACCTGACCCGCCATGGTTCTTGGACCTGCCCTGGAGACCTCCACTCCAGTCTACTCCTCCCCCTGCACCGGCATGAGGTCTCCAGGGCGGTAATGTCACAGATGCCCTGTCTCCCTGGACTTCAATTCCCATGATCCTCCTGTTTCTTCACCTGCACTCACTTCCCTCGTCATCTCCTCATCATCACGGATCACCTGCACCTGGACTCTATTATCAGCACCCCCTTTATATTGCACTCACTCCCTTCACTCCTCGTCCGTTCTCTGTTGTGTTAAGTGTATGTTTGGTGTTTCCTGCCTGTGTTTATTAAAGTAGTGAATATATTTGTGGAAATCCGTATCTGCCTCATCTCTCTACCAGCATACCGTAACACCATCCACCCTTGTTCCTGTCAGTCTCTGTCCGCTGTCACAGTAAGTGTCCACTGTTCTCCTCTCCCTCTGAATACTCCAGTCCAGTTTCAGTGGAAGTTCAGTCTCCTTGCATAATTGCATAATTAGTTCAATTAGCTGTGTCTCCATACATCTCAGCTGCTCCTGCTCGAATACAGTTCTGAAGCTGAAAAGTAATTATGAGATGTGGGACTCAATCAAATCTCCGACTGGTATATTTAATTACTGTGGTAATGATTGTTAATGACTTTGCTGATGGATTCATTGAGAGACGTGGGAGGTTTAAAGCACAGTGTTCAGGCGCACTAAACACACACTTTTGTCCTCTTATCTCCCTCCTATTTTATTTTTGCATATTTCATTTTTTTGAAGGCTGTTGTTTTTCTTTCTCTGTACAGCTCAGTGCAATATTTCATTTCCTATGTCTCATTGTGTGTAAATAAAAATGAAAACATGTATATCTGTGTTTACATAATCTCACTGGATGCCAGTTTTATCCTCCAAAATGCAGCTTGGGGACTACAAACAACAGAAACGGCAAATGCTTCCCACTCTTACTGAAGAGAAGTGTGCGTGTGCATCAGACTGCTGAAAATCCAAAATCCCATTTTCTTAATTCCAGTGGCGTATTGCCGACTGACAAGCTTTATTAAAAACCCTCAGCTAAGTCACACGATCACCACACATTCTCCTCTCGAACCAAAGTGAACCTTCTGTTATACACAAGAACACTGTGCGCGTGTGTTTGCATGTGAAAAAGGCGTAATGTTTTCATTTCTTAGCGACGTGTGGTGTGTTTGCTTTGTCTTGTTGGTCGCTGCAGGGGTCAAATAAGGAAAAAAGGTAGATGATGCTAATGATGATAAAAATAAACAACATGTACCCGTGTGTGAATATGTGTTTGCGTGAGCAGCATCTTTAACTAGAGCACACACATTGTGGGGAGAATCAATTAGCAACCAGTGCAGCATTGAAATGAAGGTGAGCGGCTGGTTTGTCCTCTTATCTCGACTCACATGGGCCAGAATGATGCAGGACTTCACTGAACATTGCAGTACATGTGCCTAACAGTGACCTTTGTGTTCAGAGAAATTATTCAAAAATGTTTCAAGTTTGATTTGTGCAATTTCATCTACAGCACATAGCTGAAGGGCGAGTCCTTGAAATGGTATTGCATTTATGTTTAACAGTGTGCGAACTCTATTGAGAGTCTTAGGCATTCTTTTGGATGTAATATATTCAAGTCTAATTAGGATCACACATTTATGACCTTAAACATTAACAGTTTTATGCCTTTAAATTAATATGCATTTGCTTGAGAAGTGAAAAATCTGAAGTTTGTATAAACAATTAGGCCAAAAGTACAAAAGCAGTACTCTAATTAGTACAGGATTTAAGTTAGATAAATATATAATGTTATGAAACTTAACTTGCCCTTTGGCAAATCGATTTGTTTTGGAACAAGTGATGGATTAATAAGACCGATATCTCATGTTTAACCACTATCTATATAAGAGCCAGTGGCAAATTCCCAAAGGACTGGCCGAGATAAAGCTGTTCTCTGTGGGTACATGAGTGCAGAATGGCTGCTGACGGCCTGGAGCTCACATCACCGAAAATGTCTAAATAACTACATTCTTGCCTAAAAATTCTTAAAACTACATTCCATGACACAATAACAGTAGTATTTGTAAAATTATTACACTTGAAGCTCACTGTGAGAAATCAGATTCCAAATATGAAATACTTGTAATTAGATCATATTATATTCTAAAATACTCATAATCAGACTACAGTATTTGGTAATACTTTAGTATAGGAAACACATATTCACTATTATCTATGACTTTTCCCTCAATAAACTCCTAATTTACTGCTTATTAATAGTTAGTAAGGTAGTTGTTAAGTTTAGGTATTGGGTAGGATTAAGAATGTAGAATAAGGTCATGCAGAATAAGGAATTAATATATGCTTAATAAATACTAGCCAATATTCTATTAATATGCATTCTAATAAGCAACTAGTTAAAAGACCCTAAAAAAAAGTGTTACCCAGTATTTTGTATTGATGTTATTCTCACAATATCAGTAAATTAATTAATTGATTCTCCTTACTACTTCTTTTTTAAATGATCCTTTCTAAAAAAGAAAAAAAAAGGCTACTGCTTCTATACATTCAGAAGGTCTTGTGGAATTGCACACACACACCAGCCACTAGATACACCACTTTATTGATATTTTTCTTAATTGTAAATCAGTAACATTATTAGTAGTTTAAAGCTACAATATGTAAGATTTTTGCAGTAAAATATCCAAAAACCACTAGGCCAGTGTTATATATTTTGTTCAGTTGAGTACTTCCAATATCCCAAATGTCCCAACTATTTGTAAACCGTGAGGAAATTGCGATTTTAACCAAGGATACGGGACGTGTACAGGACTCGCCTGTCAATGGCATCATATCTGCATTTCCGGTTTTATTTTGTAGAAACCATGGAAACACTAAAGATGCTTTAATATATTACATGTTTTATTAGACAAGGGAACAACTGTTTGGTTACATTTATAGACAGAAAACGAATTATTGTTATATAGCTCAACACGTTTAGTCTTATAGTTTCAATCTAGTATTATTGATTTTTTTCGAGAGTACCATGCTTTTACCATGCCTCAGAGAAAAACACTATTTTGTCAAGTAGCTTAGTAATACAGCATTTTCTAAATCATACAATACATTTTAAAATCAATTGCATGCATTTATCAACACAAGCCACCCAGCAATTATAATTATTATATTCTAATATCGATCTAGTTTACTGCAGTGTGCAACAAGTGTCTCACAGCAGCTGCCGAGCAAATTCACAGAGTAATGTTATAACATCATTTTCAACACAGTCAAATGTCTCTAATATGATAAACAGTGTGCGTACCCTATTGAGAGTCTTAGGCATTCTAAGGTGTTACGCTTGACTGGAAGAAGCGACGCTGGCGACTGCGGCATAATAAAAGTTTCGCGTTCGTCTCTTATTAGCAATCTCTCCAGCGGCCTCGTTCAACTCCAACATCACTCTGTCCTGTGCTGCGTCCTACTACAGTAAAATTAATCATCTATCATGAACATGATTTCTGCTCGAGTGCCGTCTAGATTCTTTTTCACTGACTGTGAGGTGAAGACGACATCTCTCAAGATGTCAAGCTGCACCTTTGTTTTGAATAGGCGACCGCTATAGCGGCAAAAAATTTACATATTGTAGCTTTAACATTATTTTTCATAGATGTATTTCCCATGCACGGCATGTATAACTTTTGCACCTTTATTATTCTTATGTATTGTGGATTGATGACTCATTTCTGACATATAATATTAAAACATTTTGTTCATTGTTATCAAAGTTTCCCTGTTAAAAATAGTGGTAAACTGTCAGAACCTTGTGGGCAGTGCTCTGACATATGGTGTGCCTCAGACAACCTGAGTTTGAGTCCTGGCTCAAGGTCCTTTTATGATCCTGTTCCCTGCTTTCTGTCTGTATCATACTGTCCTGCCAAAATAAAAGTATAAAGGCCCAAAAATATACCTTAAAAATTACTGGTGAGTCAGGAAAGCAGAACTTCTTCCAAAATATTGCAGGAAAACAAGCTTCGAATAAATGCGTTTGTGCTGCTTTGGACTACAATTGAGCCAAAAATAAACATCTTCAGTGTCTCAAACAATTAACTATGTTTGAGATTGGCCCTATGGCCAATATAATATAAGGTCTCTCAACTCAATAGATGATTTCATTTGTCCAATAACAAAGGATATACACACATTTTCTGGAAAACAATTCCATCGCACTGTCATTACCACAATATCTAAAATTATGGTTTTAAACTGGCAACGATTCATATCTTTATAACAGATTTTCATAGTTAAAGATTGAAAGTCTAGGTGGACAAGGCTAAAATAATACAATCTACACATAAAAGACATGGAACGTATCAGGAAAAAAAAAAAGACCTTCATATAACAAAAAAAGAATACTGTTGAAATATGTTGTAATAAAAATAAACCCTGGGACATAAAAGTGCATGAAGTTGAATAAATAGTTTGATTCTACCAAAAATGTTCCATGATGTTTGTCATGTTTTTCCATCCGGTGACATTCAGAATGGTCTATTTGGGGAATACAATGTGTGTGCTGTGATTATCAATTGTGAAAATAGCCTAACTTCACAGACCACCAATCACCCTCTAAAAAGCACTGAACAACTCAGTGTTGGCACTCACAGACACACACTTTACTTGGTGTTACTTGGTATTAGTATCAGCCCTATCTAAAAACCTTTATATCACATGTCCTCTTTGACCCTGATTCTGATTCTGCTTAGGACTGGCTGGTGGTTAAACATGATTAGCTGCGCTACATAAAATCTGTATGTGACAGCATTAAATCCAGTCTCAGACGTTGTCCTCTAGCCTTCCATTTGATTATAATAGTCCATATTTGGTCACAATATTATTGAAGGTGCCGCATAATCACATTAGCTTGGTATTTAGAATGTCAAGAAGAAGGATTTTCTGGTTGTACTTATGCTAGCCTAATGTGATTTATAAATATCAGCTATTTTCAAGGATACATATTTAGCAAATAAATAATATAGTGTCTTATACGCACAAAGGTAATTAGCAAAGAACATCCATCAGCTTTGTGGAAGTGTAAGGCAGAAACTGATTGACAAAAAAGAAGTGTTAAAACATATTTTACTCTGATTAATGAAGACAAATGGTTCACTAATACAATAACAAATGGAGCTTTCAATGCTTTGATTATGGAACTAAATTAATGAAATTATAGAGAGTTTAGCAGAAATACAGCAGATGATCACACACAGACACAACCAAAACAATCCATCACTGTGTAATTGTAGCACAAAATGAGTTCGTTTTTCAAAGCTTATGCACTTCTGAATTGAGTCTGAGATATTGTTCTGGTTGAAATTCACTCATACTTGGCTCCAGTTTATTAAACCCCTGTAACCCCCTCTTTTTAAAATATTTTTTTCTCTCTAACCATGTTTGTCGTGCCTGCTTATTTCAAACCCAATCAGTTTCTATACACTTCAGCCGTAACGCTGCAAATTTAACCTTCTGCGAAGGTGACATTGGGTAAAAGGGTAATGCAGAAAGAAAGCAAAAAACTGTGTACAAGGCACATTTATAAAGGAGACGGGCAGGCAGGTGTGCTCGATTGTGTATTTTTGTCACATATTTGCTACAGGAGAATTGGGTGAGGGTTAGGCTCTTGAAGGAAGAATCATGTCTTGATGAAATGTTTTTGTGCGTGAAGAGCTGTCTATTGCCAGTATTTTTATTTTTTTTCCCCTGTCGGCTCTGCAGAACCACTTT
This sequence comes from Megalobrama amblycephala, assembly GCF_018812025.1. NCBI lineage: Eukaryota > Metazoa > Chordata > Actinopteri > Cypriniformes > Xenocyprididae > Megalobrama > Megalobrama amblycephala. The sequence goes on from NC_063047.1 coordinate 24,633,919, forward strand.
CAAAAAATAAAAATGAAGAAATGAATAAAAATAAAATAATAATCTGCAACACTTTCACTGTGATAAGCTGAAGCCTTCCAATAGTGTGTACTTTCAATCCACTGCCTAAAAGATCAAAACAAACAACAGCTGCAAAATCTTTTGCCAGGGTTCCTCCAAACCCAGATACAAAAGAATATATTCGTATATAATCACTGATCTTTTCTGTTATTCCCCACATTGGCATAGGACACTTTAAATTGATAATTAGTGACAGTAATGGCATTTATAATGTTACAAAGTAAAGTAAATGCTGTTTTTGCACTTTATATTTATCAAAGAATCCTGAAAATACTGTATCACGGTTACCTTGAAAGCAGCACAACTGTTTTCAACATTGATGATAATAAGACATGTTTCTTGAGCATCAAATCAGCATATTAAATGATTTCTGAAGGATCATGTGACACCGAAGACTGGAGTAATGATGCTAAAACTCATAGGATAAATAACATTTTGAAAAATATTAAAATATTAAACAGTTTTTTAAGGAAGTGTCCTCAAAAAACATGTTTTCATTGTAATACCTGTCATTATACACATTTGTGTTCTCATAAACCATGTATACAAGAACACACACACACACACGTTTGTTTCTGTGAATTATGGGGACATTCCATAGGCGTAATGGTTTTTATACTTTACAAACCATATTTTCTATTGCCCTACACCAACCCTACACCTAAACCTACCCATCACATCATTTACTTTCTCAAAAAAACTCATTCTGTATGATTTATAAGCCTTTTGAAAAATGGGACATGGGGTAATGTCCTCATAAGTCACCCTCTCCTTGTAATACCTATGTCATACCCATGTCATTATACAAATTTGTGTCCTGATATGTCACGAAAAGATTGCGCGCACACACACACACGCACACACGCACACGCATGCACACACACACACACACACACACACACACACACACACACACTCACGCACTCGTACATATATTTTACAAGGCTAAAGGGCTAAGCTTTTGTTGTCTTTTTTTTCAAAGGCCAGTGTGATTTTGCTGCCAGTAAATCGAGCTCCATAACAACACACAGCAGTCATGATTTCCAGAACTAGCTGGCACAGCATGAATAAAGAGCTTCTTGAAAATGTGTCCATAATTACCCTGTTTCTCTCCAGGTGTCCTTCTCTGTTCATCTGCGTTTTTTCATGTTTAATTCTTCCTGTAGTGTATGAAATGGCTTTATTTCCATGTAAATGTAAAAGTGCTGAAAACATACAGTGGGGTCTGAGACCACTAATGCAAATGCCTCATGTCTTTGCATCTTTCTAATGTAATACATTTTTTCCTCTTACAAATTATATTAACAGCATAATTTTTTACACAAGTTTTAAAATGTGTTAGCATTTGGTTGTTCTTCAGCTTTAACGGCATGCAGCACATGAGCTTCGTGAACTTCACAAATTTGTGTAAAACCTGATGATCATGTTCTCCCACATAATAATTTGAGAACATTTGTTTTTATTTCAGAGTGATCTTCATGTCAGTAATTTGCAACTCAGTGTATAATTTTCAAGCCAAAGACAGTGTGACACACTCTGAACAGTTTGGTTTAGTGTCACTCGTATCAGTGAATGACACTAACACATACTATCACATTTGGGTTGTTTGTCTTTTAGGCTCTGGTGAAGACAAGCGTACATTATTGTGAGAAATATGGAAATGAGCAAGTACAAGTTGTGAAGAAATGAGAGAGAGAGAGAGAGAGAGAGAGAGAGAGAGAGAGAGCTGTCTGCCAAAACACCATAAGAGAAAAAGAGGGAGGGAGAGAATAAATAGCTGACTCTGGTATACCAAAGGCAAAATGAGGTTACGGACATCCAGTAAACTTTGCAACAAAGTTAGAGTCCCATATAACATCACATTATGCGTGTGTAGGGCTGAATTGTGCAACAGCACAAAGATTTTTTCACCGTTTGCACCGTCTTGTCTGTGTTACTGCAGGTAACATAGTTACACCAGTAGGTGGCAACAAATGAGTCTTTATAAGTGAGTATTTGAATCATTTACTAAAACAGAACGGATCAATTCAGGAATGAAACACTGCTACTGTGTGTTATTCAGATGCACAGCAGTTAATTATGTTTTTAATTTGTTTGGAATTTCATTGAGGGAGCAAAAATAGTCAGAATAACCTGAGGCAAAATGTAAGTGAATAAATGGCTGAATTGCCTTGAGGTATTCGAAACAACAGCAGTGTTGCACGTGTGATATTGCTTAAATATATGTGTTTATGTGTGTAAATCATTCAGACAAAGTTGTAACTGCTAATGAAAACACCAAAATGGTATTATTCTCGAAATTGGCTGTTGTTTTGGTCTGGTTAATTTACTACAAAACTGTTGAAATAGTGTAGCACTGAATGCATCTGGTTATAAATGCACAACTGTTGCTTTCATTTCTGGTAGTCTTGGACATGTAGATAAATTATGCATACATGGTTTGCAAATTGCTGGGTTGGGAAAGAGCAAGCTAAACTTGTGAAGTTCTGCTCTGTGACAGCCATTTTAGGTGGTTTATACATATGGAAAAGATGCAGTTATCTCTATCCATAGTGATTCATGTGAACTGTCACTCAGTCTGTTCATCTGCACAATGTGACCAGATGTTCATACTTTATGATGTATTCGATTAAACTGATTTAACTTGTGAATCCAAAAAATGTAAATTCTAGAATTACCTACAATTTGAGCTCATAAATTGTACATGCACTTAGTGTTTGTAGATGTTAATGAGAGTGTGGTTCTCCATGGGGGATGTTTGTAAGTGTGCGTGTTAGGATGGGAAGTTTAAAAGGAGTGTGTATAAAAAACATTCTTTTTTTTCTGTAGCATTTTATAAAAACCCACACAGTGTATTTCTTATGTACTGGTTAATACCTATTTCATCATTATAGCATTAGCTCTAAATTATTAATGCATTTTGTAATAAAATGCAGAATCCATAGGCATGGATTCGAGAATGAATGGCATAAACATATTTGTCCAAAGAAGATGATATTATCATTAGCTGTATGTAAAATGGTGATTGCCTTGTCTGCCAATAAGACAGTGGTTTTGAACTTGATCCAAGCAGGGATGGAAGCCAGTGTAGGGAGTGGAGCACAGGTGCTGCCTGTATTTAGGAAGGTTGAATATTGTCCAGTTAGCTGGTGTCTGGATCAGCTGGAGAGGTTTGATTGCATATGCTGAGAGTCTGACCAAGAGTGAGTAACAGCAAAATCCCTTTAAAGCAAGTCAGTTCATTCGGCGGCCATCTTGAATGGAGAATCTTTCTTTCCATGAACTGAGAAAGAATGACTCTCCAAAACTACAACCCGAATTCCGGAAAAGTTGGGACGTTTTTTAAAAAGTAATATTCAATATTTTATTCACAATAGAACATAGATGACATAACAAATATTTAAACTGAGAAATTTTACAATTTTATGCACAAAATGAGCTCATTTCAAATTTGATGCCTGCTACAGGTCTCAAAATAGTTGGGACGGGGGCATGTTTACAATGATGTAGCATCTCCTCTTGTTTTCAAAACAGTTTGAAGATGTCTGTGCATCAAGGTTATGAGTTTCTGGAGTTTTGGTGTTGGAATTTGGTCCCATTCTTGCCTGATATAGGTTTCCAGCTGCTAAAGAGTTAGTGGTTGTCTTTGACGTATTTTTCGTTTAATGTTGCTCTAAATCCTTTATATACTTTTCAGCATTCATAGTGCCTTCCAAAACATGCAAGCTGCCCATACCGTATGCACTTATGCACCCCCATACCATCAGAGATGCTGGCTTTTGAACTGAACGCTGAAATCACGTTGGAAGATCTCCCTCCTCTTTAGCCCAGAGGACATGGCGTCCATGATTTCCGACAAGAATGCCAAATTTGGACTTGTCTGACCATAGAACACTTTTCCACTTTGAAACAGTTCATTTTAAATGAGCCTTGGCCCACAGGACACAACAGTGCTTCTGGACCATGTTCACATATGACTTCCTTTTTGCATGATAGAGCTTTAGTTGGCATCTGCAGATGGTACGGCGGATTTTGTTTACCGATAGTGGTTTCTGGAAGTATTCCTGGGTCCATTTAGTGTAGCATATGCACACGTATCAGGATAATCAATAAAATTTGGAGTTTTCAGAACGCTTTTAACCTGATGAACTGTGTTTGTAAATCACTAAATCGGCTCCGGCCGGCTGTGACTTTTGGCAGGTTTGTGGACCCGTGAGGGTAAACAGAAAACTCCAACTTCCTCACTTTGGTGACTTCAAAGGAACACTACCCCCCCAGAGACTGTCCAGAACACATTCCAACACACACACACACCCACACACAAACACATACAGAAACACACAAACATACACTTTTGACTGTATATGTAAAATACAACTATGCCAAAATATATCCATCATGTATTTAGGGCGTATGCATGTTTCCTAGTGTTTAAATGAGTGTATTTGTGCTAGTGTGCATTTCAAGGATGGAATTTTGTCTGTAAACCATAACTTCTTTTCTATGCCTTTCTGATCTATCGAGTTTGATCTCTCTGTAAAGCTCCGGACTCGAGCTATTCACTGAGATAGGTCACATAGCTGACAAATGCATTTTTCTATGTGTTTAATGATATTGTGAAGAAAGCACTCCATCTCGAAATCCGATCTGATAGTCATTAGGTATGTAAATTCAGTTTGGAGACAAGACAAAGAAATAACTTGCCCGCCAACTTTGCAGCAATGTCATTGGCTATTCCACCTCAAGGAGGTGTGTCGGCTTATCTATCATAAAAAGGGGCACCAGGATTCTTCTGTGTGTTCTCCCGACGGCCCTGAATCACTCACGCACGTCTCTCCCGGACGTCACGGCGACCGCGCTGCCATCGCGCTCAGCTTCGGGACCACCATCTTCCAGCGAAACTAACTCTCAAGTCCTCAGTTCAAACCTTCCCGCGGAACGGAAGAAGCCAACGAACTGCACCAGCGCTAAACTGAAATTCGACACGCACAACCAATGCAAGTATACTGCCGTTTCTCAATCTTAGATAATGAAACTGATTTCCGTGCTGGCTCCAAGGACTGTTTTGTAAGTTTTGCTACTTGCCTTCTCTCTTTCCTTCTCTACTTCCACTCTTGTACATATGTGTGTATCTTCTTGTATAAATATTTAGAAGTATAACCTCTGTAGTCGTAGTTTGCATATATTAAAAACGTTATTCACGCTCGATTTTTCTGTTTGTTCTTTCAACTGAAGACCAAGTCACTTTAACGTTTTTCGATCGTGTTATGCTTTGATGCTATAATAGGAATATATTCTCATGGCCAGAGAATAACTCCGTTCATAATATTCTATGAGAAGCAAGGGTTTGCTGGACGAGCTGGTAGTTTCTCTAAATAATAATTGAACCTGAACTAATCATATATGTAATTAATAATAATTCGTTGTAATTGATTCACAATATATGTTTAATTCCCCCTTGGGTCGGTATATGCATCATCATAAATCATAAAGATTTATGATTTATCATATTCATACCTCTAACCCATAAATTGATTAATAACTGTACGAACCGCTACATCGTTACATTAGTAATGTCATTGACACAATCATGCCGATAAGTGATGCAATGTTGTATGAGGGCCTGAAGACCACGAGCATCCAATAAAGGTTTTCGGCCTTGTCCTTTACTCACATGTTGAGGAACATTGTTTTTAAAGTATTCCACAATCTTTATACGCACTCTTTCACAGATTGGAGAGCCTCTGCCCATCTTTACTATTGAAAGACTCTGCCTTTCTAAGACATCCCTCTTATAGCTAATCATGTTATAGACCTGATATCAATTAACTTAATTAGTTGCTAGATGTTCTCTCAGCTGAATCTTTCCAAAATTGCTTGCTTTTTCAGCCATTTGTTGCCCCCGTGCCAACTTTTCTGAGACCTGTAGCAGGCATCAAATTAGAAATGAGCTCATTTTGTGCATACAATTGTAAAATTTCTCAGTTTAAACATTTATGTTGTCTATGTTCTATTGTGAATAAAATATTGACTCATGTGATTTGAAAGTCTTTTAGTTTTCATTTTATTCAAATTTAAAAAACATCCCAACTTTTCCGGAATTCGGGTTGTATTTGGTTGTTTAAATAACATATTTCAAATCAGCAATAAATCTGCAGTCTTAAAATTAGCTGTAGCTACTGTAGCTATGTATTTTAGTTGATAAAGTGTTGAGCCTGGATGCATTAAACTGATCAAAAGTGACAGTGAAGAATTTGTATATGTTACAAAAGATTGCAATTTCAAATAAATGCAGTTCTTTTGAACTTTCTATTCATCACAGAATCATAACCATAGGAAGCATTAGAGACTTCTTTCAAAACCGTTTCAAAATATTACCAATTCAAATTTTTAAATGTTATTTATATATATTGACATAATTTGATATTTTGAAGTGAAAACTAACCTGTGCAACCTGTATAGATTTTATAAACTGCAACCATTTTTTTTCCAGCTTTACTGAGTCAACATCTTGAAATTTACAAACACCCAAACTCCACACACTCTCTATTCAAGGAATTGTGTTGATTTAACACAGCACCTCAATAAACCAAAATCCCATGTGTTTTTGAGGGCCTAAAGCTCCGCAAACACCATTAACACTAAGCAAACCTATAAGAAAAATATCATCCTCTGTAACACACACTTCAGTCAATAGCTCTGGGTCCACGGAGACCAGGAACTCATTTTTCCTCAAAGTGACTCAGGTTTACATCAATAGTGATTTTCTTAATAAATAATGAAATGATTGTTGATATAGAGACTGTTTTTGAAGACCTGTAATCTCAAACATCTGGACTCTTTCTCTCGGTCTTTATGATGCACAAAAGCACCTTTGTTGATATGGGAACTGAAGCCTGTGCCAACGGATGCTGTTGGTTTAAAATGTGTTGATGGGATACCACTGGTCCCTGTGGTGCTGAATTTATTATCTCAGTCTACTTCTTCCAACTCTCCTCGTACATTTCCTATTTCTCTCTCTCTCTCTCTCTCTCTCTTGTCCACTATGTATGTAAGGTCAGCCGCTTTCTGTCCGTACAATGAAAGTCAATGGGGTCCAAAAGAACAATAACACAGGAACATTTTTCAAAATATCTTCTTTTGTGCTTCACAGTCATACAGGTTTGTAACAGGGGAACTATCCCTTTAACATTTTAAGTGCTCACAAGCACCCTCTATGCAGCTTATTTACCGAAAGGAGACAGACATGACTGAATGAGAGTATCATAATGATACGATCAAAACCTGACAGCAATCAATCACGCAGTAAAGCAGCCATGCCGGCATTACACATCACAAGCTCAGGAAGATAGATGAACAGGTGCACTAACCTTTCCCCTTTGTTTTCATTCACTTTCCATTTGTAGCTGCGCTGTTCAGACTCGCTTCACTCTTCAGTTTCTCCTCTACCAGCTGTGAAAAGCGTACTGTGTTCCAGCATTTTGGCTCACGTCCTTCAGGACCTTAGTAACTGACACATATATACACACACACACACAACACGTAACAGAATGGATGAGATTTAGAGCATTCAAGAGTGTAATACAGAGGGATGGAAGGCACCCAACAGAGCAGAAAGAATGAATGAGTATTTAGCCCACTATTTAGTCATTTAGATGATGCTTTTAACCAAAGCAACACTTAGTTGGAGAGACCAGTGGCATCTCCAGCTTTTTATTTCTAGCTGGGTACAATCAATCAGTTGACTAACTCATCATGAGTGCATGCACTAATTATTTATATTAAGTAAAAATTCGATTTCAATTAAGTATTGACATTATTCACATTGTCCTAAAGTTGAACAAAATTATTATTTTTTCCATACTATGAAAATGGAAGTCAATGGGGCCCATCAACTGTTTGGTTACCCATGAGTTATTCTTCAAAATATCTTACTTATGGCAGAACTATACTTTTAAATGCATTTGAATGAAATGAGAGTGACTCACCAGTGAAGTTCACTTGAATAGAAATTGCAGTCGATTGTTCATTTGTGCAACCCTAGCAGGGATTTTCCTATTGAGATCTAGCAGTTCATGCATGAATTTATTTTCATTTGAAATCTTAGCGAGGGCTTTAACCTCTCTTTGCCTATAGTATTTTATTTAATTTGTATTCCTTTTCTTTGATATCAAGCACTATTTCCCAAGTTTACATGCACAAGACTCTTAATTAATAATCTCATTTAAAATGTTTACTGGCCGACATTTCCCAATTCATCCTTCATTCTCTTCTGCTATTGGTAAAGACCTGAATGAGAATAAGAAAGAAGAAAGTATCAGCAAATCAGCATATTAGAATGATTTCTGAAGGATCACGTGACACTGAAGACTGAAGTAATGGCTGCTGAAAATTCAGTTTTGTCATCACAGGAATAAATTTCAGTTTAAACTATATTAAATTAGAAAACAGGAATCTAGCACAAGCGTTCATTCAGGCAGGCCACGTAGGCATAGCTCAGCATCAGCTGACTATCAGCTGTTCATTCTCTCCAATCACAATGATTCTCCTATCAAGGTACGTGTATTTACATCAGTAGGCTATTCCTATTCCATATAGCTGTATGTTCTGCCTTTTGCTGTTTGTTGTTTTTCTTCTCTCTCTGTTTCAGATCACTGCATCAAGATAAGCCTTCCAAACAGTCGAACATCATCTCATTCACCATCTCCATTCATATCTCTCAAGGCATTATTTGTACAATAGTTGTTTCAATGTTATGCTGATAGTTCCAGGGGGTTATTACAGGCCGAGCTAATCTTTATTATTGTAAAGCTGAACCCCCATACGGAACCATACCGCCAAACCAAATGTTGTATATTAATAACAATAAATATATGTTTTATTGCCAAAGTGGTCCTGACTGAACTCTGTTACTATCAAGCAAAGTTATCTGCAAACTCTCAGTCTGCTGTGACACTCACCAGAGTGTTTCTCTCCTGTTTCCTCTCTGGTATCTGGAAAATAAAGAACAGTACTTTGCAGCTTACCTTGTTTGTCTCCTTCTGTTCTGTGACAACATGCTGTATATATAGTTTGCAGATATCATTGTGCACTGATAACCATATGCAATGCATTTTTAACTATTGCACCATCTAGAGACGCCACTACTTATTACACGCTCAGTCTTTCTGAATTAATTTTGGGTTAAGTGCCCTGTTCATGGCCCCTTGATGGGTTTGAACTTACAACCTTTCAATTACCAGCCCAATTCACTAGGCTAGCCCAATAATACTAATAATTGTGTGAGCTGTTATCAACAATATGCAGTTCGAATGCATGTAATCCTACATTTAGTCTGTAAGTCACACATCTGATTATTAATAGGTCTGCATATTTTCGCATGCAGCCACATAGTGAATGTTCAGCTGATGACAAGAAAAACGCATCAGTGGGGTGATGAAACGAAAGGAGGGGAAAGGATTGAAATAAGTTGTGATGGACACATTCCTCTCGTTAAAGGAAAACGAAGTGAGTGCAAGCAAGAGAGGGAGATGGGATTGTGACAGGGGAGATGAAGGGGGGATGTCACCCTAGGAACATCAAACCCGGCCATGACAGCAGGAGACGGATGCTCAAATAGTAGTCGTGTCACACGCACACACACAAATGTATATACGCTTCTCTTTTCCTCTAAAAAGTGCATGGAAGGTGAAGTCTCAGACATCTTTATGTGCGCTGTTTTCCTCAGACAGTCATACCTGGTGCAGCAGATGATCATGTGACAGCATTTGATGCCACGTGCAGATATATCTGTACTTCAACTACTGTAATTCATTTGTATGGAATGGAGTATTCATTATTATACTTTTTTTTGTTTTAGTCATAGTTTTTGATGAAAATCTTTTTTAAATTTAGTCAATATTATGTCATAATCAAAAATGTAGTACATTTTACCTTAAAATGACTTCTGCTTTGAAAATAAAGTGCAAAATTAAACCAAATATTGAGATTATTATTCATTTAAATGCTTAACTGAACTACAATGTTAAAACGCAGTAACTATGCACTGTTTTTGTGCTAAATCTGAGAATATTTAAAGGGTTAGCTCACCCAAAACTGAAAATTCTGTCATTATTTACTCACCCTCATGCCGTTCCAAACCTGTATGGCTTTCTTTCTTCTGTGGAACATGAAAGAAGATATTTTGAAAAATGTTGGTTACCAAGCACTTTAGGTTCCCATTGATTTAAACAATAGAAGTCAATAGAAACCAATACTGTTGTCACAGAACAAATTATAGATTTGATTTTGGTATTATTGGTGTTATTGTGTAATTGTAGTTTTTGCCTTTGTACAGCAGTTTAGTCACACAGTTATTATAAAGCGAGTCATTTAGCAATAGCAGACACTTTTATCCAAAGTGACTTACAGTTCACTTATTACTGGGACAGTCCCCTTGGAAGCAACCTGAGGTTAAGCACCTTGCTCAAGGGCACAATGGTGATCACTGTGGATCAAATCAGCAGCCTTCTTGTTACCATTCCTTTAACCATTATACAACACAACACCATGCATTCTGCTTTGTCATTCACAGAAACAAACATATACCATAAAAACACATTACTCCCTCCCCGCAGGACTGTTGTTGTAATGGTTCTGGTCCGCTGAGGCATAAAAGGGTTAAAGATGGACTTGACTGCTCACTGGAGTGGTAATGACAGCTTTGCTTCTCTGTACCAGCATCAGAGCTGCCAGTGGGTGGCAACGCTCTAAATAGCATAAAACACATGCAATCGCTGACGCTGAGAATAAACAGTCTCACAACTACAGCGAGCAAGTCTAAGAGTCAAAAAGTTACTGTGCTTGTCTGCACATATACAGTAGATACACCGATCAGGCATAACTGTCATGGTTCGTAGGTCTGTGGATTCTTCCTTGTCTTTGTGTGTGTGTGTGTGTGTGTGTGTGTGGGTGGGTGTGATCACCGGCGTTGCTGGGCAACTCATTGCTGATTAGCGATTGGCCTCAGCTGGTGCTGATCAGCTATGCTTTATATTGAGTGTGTGTTTGTTCATTCACTGTCAGATCGTTGTTGTTGTTATTCACTCTTGTTCCTTGTCTAGTGTCTCCTGTTCTCCCGTGTGCTGTGCTCCAGTGTTCCTGCTGTGTTTTGGACTACCTGCCGTTGTGGATGTTACTGCCTGCCGTTTGTGGATTTCCCCGCTGTTGTGGATTATACTGCCTGTCGTTTGTGGATCACATTGTCACTGGACTTCTGTCTCGGATTTCATTCATCCGCCCATCGTAGTCCCTGCGCTACCGAGGACACCGTCAGCACCCACCATCTGCCTTGTTTCACTGCTGTTGTTCACGTTATCTTCCTTAATAAATATTTGTACACTTGCAACTGAATCTCGAGTCATTTATCCTGACAATAACATTATGACCGCTGAGAGGTGAAGTGAATAACACTGATTATCTCTTCATCACGGCACCTGTTAGTGAGTGGGATATATTAGGCAGCAACTGAACATTTTATCTTCAAAGTTGATGTGTTAGAAGCAGGAAAAATGGGCAAGTGTAAGGATTCCCATAGGAAAAATGTATTGCTGTGGTTGCTTTTCTTAAGCTCATGAGACATAGTTGTGATGCTCATATATCCCTCATATTAATATCAATAGAGTTTCAGATATTTCTCCTTAAATTCCTTAGGAGAAATAAGAGTAGACAGAAATGAGACATGAGAAATATTTGAGAGAAAAAGAGTCAAAACTGAGAGATTGGTGGAAGAAACTTAGAACATCTCTTTATTGTCTTTCTGTAGTCTCTATCAAGACTCCATTATAGGAATATTTTATTGCTCAGAGGTATCTCTCATTTTAGTATCAACACTGTCTCAGATGTTTCTCCTAAAATGCCTTAAGAGAAACAAAAGTAGACGTAAAAGTTCTGAGAGAAAGGAGTCCAAAATGAGAAACAAGAAATCTCTTTATTGTAAAAATATTTTCAGAAGCTGTTTTTTTTTTTTTTTTTTTTTTTTTTGTTCTTACCTATAATGGACAGGGCAATAGGATGAGAGACAGGAAACTATGGGAGAGGTGAGAAGGGAACAGGAGCAGGAAAGTACCTTTAGCTGGGATTTAAACTCGTGCTGTCTGAGGTGCTGCTGTGTTTCAATGTTGATATGCTGTCCACAAGACTATGGTTCTGACAGAGCTTTCTCTGAGCTCAGGATACTAAGAGCTGTTTAACTTTTAAGACTACTCTAAGAAGTTTTTGCAACCAGCCCCAGATGTCTTCAATTTTATTTTAGGAGAATCATGTTAAATTTTATTTATTTTTACTAATATTGTAAATACTGAAACTATTATTTAAATAGGATTATACATTTCAGAATATGAATATGAAGGGATACTCATGTAAATTTATCTTCAATGCCGAGCATTGTATATGCAGTGCACATTTCAAACAAGGGATTAGACAAGTGTAAGATGTTTAGGCTAAGATAAATACTTTCTTTTTAACAAATTTAATAGTGTACCAGTGCCTCATGGTTGTTGCATAACCTTTTCTTCATTTAACTTTGTAAAGATTGTCTTGTACAACCCATTTTGCATGCATGGTCATGTTTTCATCTGTTAAGTAATTGTGCAACAAAACTCTGTCTACACTAAACTTCAAATATGAGAATGTGTGTATTGTGCTTGATTTAAATGGTGTGCATGAATGAGATAGAAGCTACCCAAAGGGGAGAAAAAAACATTACATCTCAAATGTTTCTGCTAGACATAAATGAGGTTAAATTAACATCAAATGGAGACTTTTGCTTGAGTCTCCTGCTTCTCACACTTGTCTCCAGAGACAAATTCTCAACACTCTCACAATGGTCTCCTTTAAAGAGATCTCAGCAACACCACACACTGTGCTCAGACCTTTCTCCTTACCTAGAGACTTTGGATCACTCACACGTGTCTCCTCTTAAAGTTTTAGAAGAGATCTCAGTAACATCACACACTGTGCTCAGACTTTTCTCCTCAGCTAGAGACTCGGGAGCTCTCACTCTTGTCTTCTCTGAAGTTTCAGAAGAGATCTCAGCAACATCACACAGTGTTCTAAGATTTTTCTCCTAAACTAAAAACCCCAATGGTCTAACACTTGTCTTCTCTGAAGTTTTAGAAGAGACCTCAACAACATCACACACTGTGCTCAGACTTTTCTCCTCAGCTAGTGACTGAAGCTCTCACATTTGTCACCTCTAAAGATTCATACGAGATCTCAACTTCACACACTGTGCTCAGATTTTTCTCCTAAACTAAAGACTCCAACGGTCTAACACTTGTCTAGTTTTAGAAGAGACCTCAGTAACATCGCACACTGTGCTCAGATTTTTCTCCTTAGCTAAAGACACTGGACCTCTCACATTTGTCTTCTCTTAAAGTTTAGATGAGATCTCAACCACTTTACAAATTGTGCACCAATAAAGTAAAAAAAAAAAAAAAAAGAAGTCCATATTTCAGTGTTTAAGCCTATATTAAGAGTGAAATTACACAGAAATAAGGTTAACGTTACTCTTATTTATAGATACAATAAGAAAGCAGTACAGTTTATGTGCATAGGGCAAATAATTTGTTGTTCAAAATAGTAATGTACCAGATGCCGTTATCAGGAAAATTGCTACAGGATAGGTATCCATGCACTTTCTTTTCTGAAAGGCACATTAAATGGCTTATGACTCAATCCTTGACTAACATGATGTTACGTTTGCTGGTGTAGAGATGAGGCAGATACGGATTTCCACAATACATTCAATACTTTAATATAAACGAAGGCAGAGAACACCATACAAAACACTAACACAAACAGAGAACGGACGAGGAGTGAAGGGAGTGAGTGCAATATATGGGGAGTGCTGACAATAGAGTCCAGGTGCAGGTGATGAGTGCTGATGAGGAGCTGACGAGGGAAGTGAGTGCAGGTGTGGAGAACAGGAGGATCTTGGGAATTGAAGTCCAGGGAAACAAGGGTTCTGTGACATTACCCCCCCCTCCCGGTAGGCGCGTCCTCGCGCCGTAGATGAAACAACCGGGAGGGGGGCGGGCGCCCTGGAGACCTCAAGCTGGTGCAGGGGGAGGAGCAAACTGGAGTGGAGGTCTCCAGGGCAGGTTCAAAAGCCATGGCAGGTCAGGGGCTGAAGGCAGCCATGGCGGGTCAGGGGCTGAAGGCAGCCATGGCGGGTCAGGTGCAGCGGGCAGACATGCAGCGGGCATACATGGCGGGTCAGGTGCAGCGGGCAGCCATGGCGGGTCAGGTGCAGCGGGCAGACATGCAGCGGGCATACATGGCGGGTCAGGTGCAGCGGGCAGCCATGGCGGGTCAGGTGCAGCGGGCAACCATGGCGGGTCAGGTGCAGCGGGCAGACATGCAGCGGGCATACATGGCGGGTCAGGTGCAGCGGGCAGCCATGGCGGGTCAGGTGCAGCGGGCAGCCATGGCGGGTCAGGAGCCGAAGCCTTCGAGGCGTTGAGCCCAGGTGTCGCTGAAGGACTGGCGGGTGATGGCGGAACCGATCGCGGCGGCGGCTGGAGCGGCAGGCTCGGCGGCGGCGGCTGGAGCGGCAGGCTCGGCGGCGGCGGCTGGAGCGGCAGGCTCGGCGGCGGCGGCTGGAGCGGCAGGCTCGGCGGCGGCGGCTGGAGCGGCAGGCGCGGCGGCGGCGGCTGGAGCGGCAGGCTCGGCGGCGGCGGCTGGAGCGGCAGGCTCGGCGGCGGCGGCGGCGGCGGCTGGAGCGGCTGGAGCGGCAGGCTCGGCGGCGGCGGCGGCTGGAGCGGCAGGCTCGGCGGCGGCGGCGGCTGGAGCGGCAGGCTCGGCGGCGGCGGCGGCTGGAGCGGCAGGCTCGGCGGCGGCGGCGGCTGGAGCGGCAGGCTCGGCGGCGGCGGCGGCTGGAGCGGCAGGCTCGGCGGCGGCGGCGGCTGGAGCGGCAGGCTCGGCGGCGGCGGCGGCTGGAGCGGCAGGCTCGGCGGCGGCGGCGGCTGGAGCGGCAGGCTCGGCGGCGGCGGCGGCTGGAGCGGCAGGCTCGGCGGCGGCGGCGGCTGGAGCGGCAGGCTCGGCGGCGGCGGCGGCTGGAGCGGCAGGCTCGGCGGCGGCGGCTGGAGCGGCAGGCTCGGCGGCGGCGGCTGGAGCGGCAGGCTCGGCGGCGGCGGCTGGAGCAGAGGGCTCGTAGGCGGCGGCTGGAGCAGAGGGCTCGTAGGCGGCGGCTGGAGCAGAGGGCTCGTAGGCGGCGGCTGGAGCAGAGGGCTCGTAGGCGGCGGCTGGAGCAGAGGGCTCGTAGGCGGCGGCTGGAGCAGAGGGCTCGGCGGCGGCGGCTGGAGCAGAGGGCTCGTAGGCGGCGGCTGGAGCAGAGGGCTCGTTCATCCCCTCAAATACAATTAAAATCCCCACAGGCACTGGAGCTGGCTCTGTGGGGACTGGAGCGGGCTCTGGAGATACTGGAGCGGGCTCTGGAGATACTGGAGCGGGCTCTGGAGATACTGGAGCGGGCTCTGGAGACACTGGAGCGGGCTCTGGAGACACTGGAGCGGGCTCTGGAGACACTGGAGCGGGCTCTGGAGACACTGGAGCGGGCTCTGGAGAGACTGGAGCCGCTTTCTTCCTCCTCCTCCGCTTACTGGGCCCAGTAGAGGAATGAGGGTTCCGTGTGGGGCAGGCAGGGAGTTCGCTGGAGGGGTATGCGGAGGAAGCCGGAGGTTGACTGACTGGCCCGGCCAACCGTGTCTCTGGATGGACTAGAGACAGACACCCATCCTGAACCCAATCAACGATAAATTTGGAATCATTTAACCACAAAATGGAATTTATGGTTTCGCTTAAGGAGAAACGATAATCGGGTTCACTAAAACGGATGGTGTCATCATCTAGTCCATCCAGAAACAGGGAGATCAAAACTGCTTCAGGCCAGTCAGACACATAAGCGAGCTCAACGAACTCCTCCACATACCTCTCCAGCGAACGACCAACCTGCAGGAGCCCGATGAGGCGATCGCCGGCCGACAGATGGATGAGAGGCATAGGAGGAGCACGAGCCAGGAAGCCAGGGAAAGTCTCCATCTTTCCTTTGTGGAAATCCAGTCGTTCTTGGGTCCGTTCTTCTGTTACGTTTGCTGGTGTAGAGATGAGGCAGATACGGATTTCCACAATACATTCAATACTTTAATATAAACGAAGGCAGAGAACACCATACAAAACACTAACACAAACAGAGAACGGACGAGGAGTGAAGGGAGTGAGTGCAATATATGGGGAGTGCTGACAATAGAGTCCAGGTGCAGGTGATGAGTGCTGATGAGGAGCTGACGAGGGAAGTGAGTGCAGGTGTGGAGAACAGGAGGATCTTGGGAATTGAAGTCCAGGGAAACAAGGGTTCTGTGACACATGATTATTAATACATAGTATTATGATAAAAATGTTTGAGTTTACATTGAGGCATTTGACTTGGTATACACATTGCAAAGTTGTTGAGATGAATTTTAAAATTTAGAGGAGAAAAATGTGAGAATGTCAAAGTCTTTAGTTCAGGAAAAAAGTCTGAGCACAATGAATGATGTTATTGAGATCTCTTCTAAACTTTAGAGGAGACAAGAGTGGGAGCACCAGAGTCACTAAGGAGAAAAATCTGAGCACAGTGTGCGATGTTATTGAGATCTCTTCTGAATTTTAGAGGAGACAAATGTGGGAGCTTCTGAGTCTTTAGGAGAAAAGTCTGAGCAAAGTGTGTGATGTTATTGAGATCTCTTTTAAACTTTAGAGCAGACAAATATGAGCAATGATGTTGATATCTCTTCTAAATCCTTAGAGGAGACAAATACGAGTGATCCAAAGTCTCTAGGTAAGGAGAAAAATCTGAGCACAGTGTGTGATGTTGTTGAGATCTCTTCTGAATCTTTAGAGGAGACAAATGTGAGTGATCCAGAGTCACTGTGTAAGAAAAAAAAATCTGAGCACAGTATGTGATGTTATTGAGATCTCTTTTAAACTTTAGAGAAGACAAATGTGAGAACACCAAAGTCTCTATCTAAGAAGATAAATATGAGCACAGTGTGTGATGCTGTTGAGATCTCCTCTGAATCTTTAGAGGAGACAAATGTGAGGGATCCAAAGTCTCTAGCCAAGGAGAAAAGTCTGAGCACAGTGTGTGGTGTTGTTGAGATCTCTTCTAAGACCATTGTGAGAGTATTAGAGTTTTTGTCTCAGGAGACAAGTGTGAGAAGCAGGAGACTCAAGGAAATGTCTCCATTTGATGTTAAAGTAACCTCATATATGTCTAGGAGAAACATTTGAAATGTTAAAGAGATCTCACTTTTGATTTTTCCTATGGGTTCAAGCGAGTTTGACAAGGGCCAAACTGTGATGGCTAGATGACTGGGTCAGAGCATCTCCAAAACTGCAGCTCTTGTTGGGTGTTCCCAGTTTGCAGTGGTCAGTATCTATCAAAAGTGGTCCAAGGAACCGGCGATGGGGTCATGGGTGGCCAAGGCTCATTGATGCATGTGGGGAGCGAATCCAACAGACAAGCTACTGTAGCTCAAATTGCTCAAGAAGTTAATGCTGGTTCTGATAGAAAGGTGTCAGAATACACAGTGCATCACAGTTTGTTGTGTATGGGGCTGCATAGCCATAGATCAGTCAGGGTGCCCATGCTGACCCCTGTCCACCGCCGAAAGCACCAACAGTGGGCACGTGAGCATCAGAACTGGACCACGGAGCAATGGAAGAAGGTGGCCTGGTCTGATGAATCACGTTTTCTTTTACATCATGTGGATGGCTGGATGCGTGTGTGTCGCTTACCTGGGGAACACATGGCACCGGGATGCACTATGGGAAGAAGGCAAGCTGGTGAAGGCAGTGTGAAGCTTTGGGCAATGTTCTGCTGGGAAACCTTGGGTGCCATACATGTGGATGTTACTTTGGTACGTACCACCTTCCTAAGCATTGTTGCAGACCATGTACACCCTTTAATGGAAATGGTATTACCTGCTCTTTCAACAGGATAATGCGCCCTGCCACAAAGCAAAAATGGTTCAGGAATGGTTTGAGGAGCACAACAACGAGTTTGAGGTGTTGACTTGGCCTCCAAATTCCCCAGATCTCAATCTAATTGAGCATCTGTGGGATGTGCTGAACAAACAAGTCCGATCCATGGAGGCCCCACCTTGCAACTTACAGAACTTAAAGGATCTGCTGCTAACATCTTGGTGCCAGATACCACAGCACACCTTCAGGGGTCTAGTTGAGTCCATGCCTCGACAGGTCAGGGCTGTTTTGACAGCAAAATGTGGACCAATACAATATTAGGAAGGTGGTCATAATGTTATGCCTGATCGGTGTATGTTCACACATGTACACATACAGGAACTAAGGACATTTAGTTATTAAAACCACTTCAATCATTTTCAATCAATGTTATTTTATTTATTTATTTTTATTCTCCATGAAGTGACAAACAACAGCACAAATTCCTAAGCTCATTGCACCTCATCTGTATTCTCTGTTCATGCCCCAAG
The DNA here is from genome assembly GCF_018812025.1 of Megalobrama amblycephala. NCBI lineage: Eukaryota > Metazoa > Chordata > Actinopteri > Cypriniformes > Xenocyprididae > Megalobrama > Megalobrama amblycephala. Next base: position 24,652,512 of record NC_063047.1, read on the forward strand.
AGTCCTCCAGGAATGTTACAACACAGCCGGGCCGGCACTAAGATGTCAGTCTCGCACAGCCAGGCATTTGATTAAACAGCAAAAGGTCTGAACACACTTCCACTTGGTCGGTTCCATTCTTACCGACCACAAGTATTTCACAGACATCAGGATCATGATTTTTCAGGATACTTGATGAATAGAAAGCTCAAAAGAACAACATTTATTTGAAATAGAAATATAACAAGAACATAACATGTTTTTACTGCCATTTTCAATCAATTTAATGCATCCTGATTCCTTGCTGAATTAAAGTGTTTATCCTTAACTCTGGAAGCTGTTTAAACCTAGCCCAGCAATACTTTTTATATTTATTATATTTACATGTGTCACCAATGTAATGTATTATTCAGTCTGATTGTCATCATTTGAATGTCTGAACAAATGTTTGTTAATAACTCCGTTTAACTGTTGTAAATATTGGCTCAAATAAAGTGGATTTATTATTGGCTGCACAATGGTCTTAATCAAACTAATAACTATGAAACACCTGGAAAAACAAATGTATAGGGAGTTCTGCATAGTTATGTTTCTTAGAAACATAGCTATGCATTTATCATGCTAATTCCCATTAAATGAATGCAACTAATGAATACAACTAAATACATTCATGTATATTAAGCATCGTTTTTGAGCTTTCTTCTGAGGGTTCTCAAGATTGTGGCAAATGCATCTTATGCTTGCAAATGTGACTGTTTAAAAGGTCTTTAGATTCACTAATGCTTAAATACTAATCTTTGTTTTCTTTTCTCTGGAAATGAGAATCTGTCAAAGTGAGTGAGTATGAGAAAAGTGAGTATGAGAGGTAGAGGAAGAGGTCAATACATGAAATGTACACAAACACAAGTCCTTTTCGATTGTGTTCGCAGTGATTGACTTCATTTACCTCAACTACAGAGACAGCCGCAGGTAAATTTGGATCGGATGAAACCAACACTCAATCTAAAATAATAATAATAATAATAATAATAATAAAAAATCTGTCTCTTTCTCACTCCCTCTACACGGTGGTATTGATTGTTATGCTAATGGAGGTTCCCTCATGCACATGTCTGCGAGACATAAAAGGAGCTGCCATGGCAATAAATTGGCTTTAATTTTCCTCTGACATTTCCCTTCCTCTCATCATCCCAACGGCAAAATCACAGATTCACGTGCCAGAGCAAGGCGGCAATCAGAGAAAAGCCTTCACACCCGCATCCTACTAAACTGGAGTCAATCTACAATAAAACTTCAGTGTGAACATGAAAAGATCATGATAGTGAAACGAGAACACACAGGAAAATTATTTGTTGTATTTGCTACTGTACATAGAGCTTATTCACATAGCTTTGATTTGTAATCTTTAGTTTATATGGGCATAGAAGTGCATGAGTGTGTGTGGTCGTAACAAATTCAATTTTGAGTAGCCTAATTGTGTAAATGTGGTTTTTGCCATTTACAGCAGTTTATTCACATGGTTATTATAAAGCAATAGCAGACACTTTTATCCAAAGTGTCTTAGAGTTCACTTATTACTGGGATAGTCCCCTTGAAAGCAACCTGACGTTAAGCACCTTGCTCAAGGGCACAATGGTGATAGCTCATGGACTAGTCACTGTGGATCAAATCAGCAGCCTTCTTGTTACCATAGAAGTGCATGCGTGTGTGTGCTCGTTGCATACGTTCAAGATTTAAAGTATTTTCATGTTTGAATGATGCATCTGCTCCTTTATGAATGCTGGATCACAACAAACTCTGTGGTCTGTCAGGGAGAAAGCATGCATATACCGAAAGAACAAAGAACACTAGTCTTTCATGTGTTTTTGACGTGTGGCTCGTGCAGTTAACACAGCCCATCTCATCTAAATCACTGTCATACCACATAAATTTAACTCACTACTTCACTGCAGACCCATTCTCACTCTCTCTCTAGTTAAAAAGTTTGTTTTGTGATGGTTGTTCATGAGTCGCTTGTCTGTCCTGAACAGTTAAACTGCACAACATTCTTCAGAAAAATCCTCCAGGTCCTGCAAATTCTTTGATTTTCCAGCATCTTTTTTGTATAATTGAAACCTTTCCAGCAGTGACTGTATGATTTTGAGATCCATCTTTTCACACTGTGGACAATTGAGGGACTTATAAAAGGTTCAAACATTCATTGATGCTCCAGAAGGAAACACGATGCATTAAGATGGGCGATTTCAAAACACTGCTTCATGAAACTTCGAAGCTTAACGAATCAGTGGTTCAGAGCTTCAAAATCACATGATTTCAGTAAACGAGGCTTCGTTACGTCAAGTGTTTTGAAACTTCAATAGTTCACTGACTTTGAACCACTGATTCAAAACAAAAGATTCATAAAGCTTCGAAGCTTCATGAAGCAGTGTTTTGAAATCGTTCATCACTAAATATTGTTGAATAAAGTCGCTATTTTGTTATTTTTGGTGCACAAAAAGTATTCTCGTCAATTAACAACATTAAGGTTGAACCACTGTAGTCACATGAACTGTTTTAAATATGTTTTTAGTAGCTTTCTGGGCGTTGAAAAAGGGAGTGTTATTGCTGGCGATGCAGGCCTCACTGAGCCATTGGATTTTATCAAAAATATCTTAATTTGTGTTCCGAAGATGAACTAAGGTCTTACGGGTGTAGAACGACATGAGGATGAGTAATAAATGATATAATTTTCATTTTTGGGTGAACTAACCCTTTATTGCATTGTGTTTCCTTCTGGAGCATCAGTGATTGTTCCTTTTTTAATAGTTGTGTTTGAGTCCCTCAGTTGTCATCAGTGTGAAGAGATGGATCTCAAAATCATAAACATATTTTATTTAAAATATCTTATTCAGGACAATACTAAATAAAAAGGTAACACTTTATTTCACAGTGCTGTAGTTACACGTTACTACATGTACTTACTATAGTAATAACAGTAAATTATGCATACTTACAAGTAACTAACCCTAAACCAAACCCTAACCCTAACTGTAACTAACTGTTGAGTAATTACAATGTAACTACGGCACTGTAAAATAAAGTGTAACCAATAAAAAATAACATGCATTTTGCATAATCCCTCTGATTTTGTTCAAATAATTACCATTTGCAGATTCTGCAAGGGGTTCACAAACTTTCAAGCAGCACTATAATGCATGCTGGGATACAATTATGTTCCAGAAACAGGGCTGATAATAAAAAGCAATTTGACATTACAAGCCTTGTGCTCAAGGTCACAAAGGTGCTTCTTAGAAAGAGAATTAAATGCTGATATTTCAACAAATATCCATTTTCGATTATTAAATCGATATTAAATCAAAGTCTGCAATTCTTATTTTCTATGAAATATTGCAGTATTTATTATAAATTTAATTTATTATAAGTTTAATGGTGTGAGGGCGGGACAACCTGTCACTCACATGAGATCACAGCAATAGCAAACCTCTATGATCCAATTAAATCCCACACGGCTGAAATCAAGCCCCGTCCTTTTTTTTTTTCTTGTTCAAGAAGCCGTTTCACTCAGATATTTCACAACAGAGAAAAAATGACTGTTGCAAACTTCTGTTTCATGCTGACTTTAAAGATAATCTTTTATACTTAAATATAGCATAAGATAAAGTGATAAAAAGGAGCGCTGTTGAGGAAAGATGGCCATTAGGCGGTTACAGTTTTATTGCTCATCTCTTGTGCTGCTGTCTTCCCTAAGGAGTTGCCATTATTGCAGCAAAAATGGGACCAACACATTCAGCAGTGAACTCACACGCAATACCATGTGCTGCTCTCCATCATTCCCATTTGCACATGCCATGCAGTCAACTTTCTCCATCTCTCACTGTAGCTCACTCAAAACACAAACACACACAGACCCAGCAACGCACACACAGAAACACACATTCTTTTAAAACTGGGAAACGGGAACAGGATGTTCTTTGGCAAGTGCCAATAGCTTTAAACCACACATAAAGATTGTACTTATTTATAGAGCAAAGGTTTGAGGAAATGTGTCCATAGGGAACAATCAAACCCAGAGTCTGTGTGAAAAGTGTAATGTGTCTATCTTAAAATCCATGCATTGTCATTGCAGAAATCTTTTTATTTGTTATTTATTGTTTTTTTTTAATATGCACACAATATGAAGAGCCGTTGTCATACACAGAAGTAACAATTCACTTTTCTTCTTTATAAGTATATTTTCTGTTTCATTCAGTCACGCACACACACATTTCCACACATTCATTCTCACAGAGACCCTTAATTACAAATGATTTTAAATTTTAATCTGTCCCGTTATAATTTTGCACTCTTTTTGTCCTTTCTTGACTCGGTTTCATGACTTTGTTACATCATTTAACATCGATTTCCTTGATTCTTTGTTCAGTCTGTTAGCTTTTGTTCAGGGGATCATTACCATGGCAACGCACTGGAGAAATGTTATTGACAGCTGAACAGGCAGCATGGTTAACTTTGAAGCAAATGATGACATAGAGAAAAGAGGCTGATTGCAATGTAATTCCACAGAATGAGAGGAGGGGGAAATCAGAGTTGAGAGAACATAGAAAATACACAACGAAGACATAAACCGACAGAGGTAACTTTGTAGTTAAAGTGGTGCAAACTTAAGAGGAGACTCCAGAGACAAAGACGAGCACTCACTTATGTCCATTTAAGAGTCTTGACAACATCCTATAATGTTGTTTTTGCAGTCATCTTCCCACATATTTTCTCGAGTGATGTGCTCATTATTTTTGATGGTGTAGATTTAATGGATTTTAACTGCACTTCTGTCAGACCAGAATTTAAAACAAGAGTCCATTCAAGAGACTTCAGTTCAGTCATTCGATCCCAGTCACATGACTAGAGGCATTATCAGGACATTTTAAGGACCTTTTCTATTGTACATTGTTTCATTTGTGTGCTTTTGTCGATTTCCCGTAAGAAAACATTTCACATGCGCTAAAAGTCTCTAAAACATACACATTGTACATGAAATCTACACATATCTTAAAGCTCTTGGTACATTTATAAAGTAAAAATCGCAAAATTCGAGATGAATGAATCAGTGTTCATACTTGCACAAGTTCATTCACAAATCAGCCTGAAAACTTCTTTTGTCTTTATACATAAAAAACAACAAACAAACAGGGGAGCGAACAAAAGTTTTGTTAGTGCGTTAATCATGTTAAATACGTAAATCTTTCTTTTTTGAATTTAAAATTACACAATATAAACAAAGTACAAATAAATTGCCATCATCATGATAATGGAGATTTTAAAACATAATTAGGTTGAGAGAGGGATGAATTACGAAACCGAAGCGGCAAGAACAGAAGTGAGAGAAAAGGAAAAAGTCAGAAAAGAGCAAAGAAGAGAGAACAATGAGCAGAGTAATTGTACTAAATGACATGTTGACCTTTTCCACTTCCACAGGGGACCAACGAAAACAAACTGAAGGAGTGAGGGAAGAGCAGAGAAAGAACAAATGAGAAGAAGACCGGGAGGGGAAAAAAGAAAGGGCGAGAGATGAAGGGAGGTTCTTGAGGGACACGAGGGGAAAGGAGCACAATATTCACATTCGAGATGTCTGACCTTTGGAAAGTGAGTTGAAGAGAGAGACGGCAGTGAATGTGCTGATATACACGTTAGCGTTTGCACATAAAAGATGGCAGGGTGGCTCTTTTAAATTAGCATTTTGACAGGGGTCCGAAGGCATGCGTGAACAAATGACGTGTAGGAGTGCTAAGTAAACACGCTCGAGCGAGCTCGTCGGGCCGATAAAGAGATTCCCCGAGAACACTCAAACTTGCGGCGAGTCAAAAATACACGCTCGGAAAGCAGACGAGACAATATCACGTTTCCTTCTCATCTCGTTCACACACACATAAACAGCCTCCATCTGCGTATATGCGCGTGATAAAGAGCCTTGCTGATGATCACTTGGCAATGGCGATCAGACAAAGTGGCCAATATGCTCGCTAATGGCCTGTCAGACAGATGAGAGACAAACTCCCACAGAAATCTTTGCACTCCTCTCCTCCCAGACTGCCTCTTTCTCTCATTTCCCTCCCATCTTCCACACTTTCTTCTTTTATCCTAACCTCTTTCTTCAAGAATGAAGAATTAGCGGAGATTTGGTCTTGGCGTGTGTTCGCCGTAGTTGTGCGTTAAACAATACGGGGGAGAATGGAAACGGGAACCATTCCAACATTTCACTGTTGTACTTAGTCCTCTATTAATTATTTCTCTAACCGGTGGCAACATAATTGTATACTTGATTCAGTGTCATTTTTTATCAGAACTGAAGTATGACACTGAAGAGCAGCTGAGTCAGAGCTGAGATCTGACAGCTGAGGTGTGAAGAAACTTCAAGGCCTGATGATGAAGAGATTGTCACATGGAGGGCAGGACTTACAGCACAGCCACACGACAGTGTGACTTTTTAGCCAAATTAAGAAACAGGACAACAGAAAGCTCTCTTTCAGATCAGCAACAACAAATGTCCTTGTTGTTTTCCACATCGTACGTCCCATATTTAAGTCTTTTAAACATCTATTTTTATTTTTTTCACTTCCTCACATTTAAATATTACTTTTTGCACGTTTACTTGCTCTCTCGCTCTTCGCGTGTTGGTCGAATCTTCATTTCTGTGAATTTTAGCGAATACTGCCACCCGGTCCAGGACGACCACTCGATTCCGTCGGCGTAAGAGGTGTGCTGTCCACGCAGGTATTGGCCATTCAGGTTGGAGGTGTGGCAGTTGCGGTACCACCAGGCGCCGTGGTAGAACGAAGCGCAGTTGTTCTCCGAATGATCGTTGTCCCTGTCTTTCGTCGTAAACTTCATTCCGTTATGCTTTAGCAACGAATCTCCTGATTATAGACCCATGTGAAAAAGAAGGGGAAAGAGGAGAAAGACAATTACACTACTGTTCAAAAGTAAGTCAGTAAGAAGTCAAAAGTGACAGTATAATTTTAAAAATATTTCTGTTTGTCAAAGAATCTTGGAAAAAATGTATCATTTAAGCAGCACAACATTATTTTAACAGTTTTCAACAGTATCTGCCTTTACATGGACTCTTATAATCCGATTGTAATCAGACTTATAGTCGGAATAAAAAAATAACCACGTCAATCGGAAGGAATTTGCCAAATATAATTAAAATTTCATTTGGATTATAAGGGGTGGTTTAAACCTTTTCTAATCCAATTGAGAGGACAACTTGAAATAGATAAATATCAAGTCTGCACTTTAAAGGGATAGTTCACCCAAAAGTGAAAATTTTATGTTTATCTGCTTACCCCCAGAGCATCCAAGATGTAGATGACTTTGTTTCTTCAGTAGAACACAAATGATGATTTTTAACTCCAACCGTTGATGTCTGTCAGTCAATTAATGCAAGTCAATGGTCACACAATTTATAAGAGTCAATAAACATGCACAGACAAATCCAAATTAAACCCTGCGGCTCGTGACAACACATTGATGTCCTAAGACACAAAACGATCGGTTTGTGCGATAAACCAAACAGTATTTATATAATTTTTTACCTCTAATACACCACTATGTCCAACTGCGTTCAGCAATCGCTTGGTGAGGTCTGATCGCGCTCTGACAGCGGCAGTGATGTCTCGCGCATATACTTCAATGAAAGCTAGACAGACCTCACTAAGCGAATGCTGAACGCAGTTGGACATAGTGGTGTATTAGAGGTCAAAATTATATAAATACTGTTCGGTTTCTCGCACAAACCGATCGTTTCGTGTCTTAGGACATCAATGTGCTGTCACGAGCCGCAGGGTTTAATTTTGATTTGTCTGTGCGTGTTTATTGACTCTTATAGATTGTGTGACCATTGACTTGCATTGACTGACAGACGGCAACGGTTAGAGTTAAAAATCATCATTTGTTTTCTACTGAAGAAACAAAGTCACCTACATCTTGGATGCGCTGGGGGTAAGCAGATAAACATCAAATTTTCATTTTTGGGTGAACTATCCCTTTAACACAAAGAAAAAGAATCAATGTCGGAGAATAGTATCTGCAAACAGCAGGAAATAATGTATCTTCATGCAGTATGTGCATGTCAAAAAATCAATTCCGACTTGAAGCTTGTGACGTAAACACGCACATCAACCCAGGTCTGGCATCAGGAGGGGCTTGGGGGGCTATGATGCTATGATGAATGAATTTATTCCGATTTAAACAAAAAGTCTCCAAATAAACATAGCTATTGATAATAATCAAAAATATTGTACATTTAAGTCGCAACAGAGCTGACAGTAACACTTTATACAGTGCCGTAGATAGACGTTACTACATGTACTTATTATAGTAATAACAGTAAATTATGCATAATTACAAGTAACTAACCCTAAACCAAACCCTAACTGTAACTCTACAGTAAGTACATGTAGTTAATTAACAGTACTCAGAACTTATTTGAGTGATTACAATGTAACTACGGCACTGTAAAATAAAATGTAACAGAGCTGACTTTTGTTATTCTAGAAATAATGCTGTCACAGAAAGCTATTTCACACAAACGACTTCAGACGCCTAGGAACATGAGATGAGTTAGCATACACAAACAAACACCTCTCATCTCTGTGGCCCAGATGAAAGCATTTACAGCATTTTATCTCATTTTGATGTGATTTATGCATATAGAGTTTTAGTCTCTCTCATTTTTTTTTCTTTCTTTCTCCCTCACACTGCCATCCTCATCCTTCAAAACATCTTTTTGCATCACTTAAAAAAGTAGCAATGACTCACTCTTTGTTGAATCATTTTATTAGTCTCATCAGTGACTTTTTGATAATCCTCTTTCAAGAACTCATGCATAAACACATGGGTACATGTGGTACTCTATAATTAGATAAACAAATGTGTTATGCTGTTTTTCTAAAAGTAGTCTCAAATAAGGGGCTTTCAAACCTCTTTTATATTTCCTAGAACTCTTAGCTGAAGTATGCAGATTTTGCTGTGTTCTCACTGCAGGAACTAGGAAGGATTTTAGTTCTAGGAACTCCTTTTGGGGGAACTAAATTAGCTCCTTCTTCAGAGTAGGGTCTAAACCAGCACTATAGTAACTATCAATGACTATCAATATAAAAAAAAAAAGTGTAAGTTGATTGGTCAAACGCATTTCAAACACCGGCACCCGTCATTTTTAAAAACCTGTGTAAACTTATTTACTTCACGAACATAGAAAACAGCTATAACGGAATTTACCTGTTGTTTGCAGGGTTGTGTTCTTTTCTCTGCCTCGATGATATGTAATTCTGAAAGTTGTCATAGGAGATTTCTTTTCTCTTAGCACCTCTTTGTGCTCTTTCAGTCACGTAAATTATGAGTTTACATTCCATTTCCGTTATCAAAAACCCATGACACACAACAAACACAGCTCCGATCACGGCATCCTCCATCCACCGGTTTTTAGTGTTTGTAAATGCCACGCTTAGAGATGTCACTGTCGGGCACTTCAGAGATCCTATTTCCGGTGCGAATGCAACCAGGAACATGGCCCAGGGGAGAAATTGGTTCTATCCTAGTGGCTAGTTCCTATAAATGAGTTCAGTGCGAAAGCCCCTATTGTCTGATGGAATGACATACCCTTTTCTGTAATATAAAGGCAACTACTGTAGATATATCCATATATAAAGTCCCATTTACACCAAAAAAAGTCTGCTTTAAATTGTAAAGGAATTGTTTGTTTTAATGCAATAATTCATTTTATAATTTCTTTAAAAATAAAAAAAAATAATAAAAAACCTTGAAACCTGATAAACCTGAAAATAGTTAAATTTTCAAGTATAGTGCTTTTAAAATCTTAGGGAGAAAGCTGAAGGCAACAATGGTAATCTCCCTAAAAAGATACAACACAACTATTAATGAAATTAAGTATGCTGCAAGGAAAGAGAAATAAAACAGAAATAAATATTTTTTCCCCCACAAAACTATATGTGTTACAGTACAGAAGGGATGGAGACAACGGGAAACAGGTAAGTGATGTTTATTAAACAACCAGGAGAACTAGGAGCACGCTAGTGACGAGACAGTAAGTATACTGGAGTCCTTGAGCTAATCATAGAAGACGTTCTATGTGCAAACGAGACCGGACGCTGACTGAAGTGTGTGTGAGTCTTTTATGTCGTGGCTGATTGGGGTGCTTATTGGTGACAGGTGCGTGTGCTCAGAACTCTGGTGAGGGAGTGCGCTGTGATTGGGTGATGGTGGAGCCTGGCGTGTCTGTGACGATATGAACATTTTAAATAGGGATGCACTGATACCATTTTTTAAGGATCGAGCAAAGCCACTGGAAGGCAAGCCTGCAACGTTTAGCCAAAAAAGCGTAACGGCTAAAGCTAATGCTCCGCCCCAGAGACCAGAGGCGGTTTTTTGAATGGAAGTCAATGGATGAGAGGCTTCACTATGCTGATTAAACAGCTTTTGTGGGGAAATAGCTGATCATTTAATTAATCCACAGCCTGTTTGATAATCTTCAGAATGTTTTACACTAAACAATACTTTCGTTGGGAACTATATGTAGATTTTAGCTTGATAAAAATGTATTTTTTCAAGAGAAGGCAGACTAGAGAATGTTGCGACTGATGTCACTGCCATGACATGATAGGCTGAGAGGTGCCACACGTGATTATGTTAGCCGTTACGCTTTCTCCAATGGTAAGAGATACAGACCCTCTTATCTCCCCATTATATACAATATCTGGACCGAGTAATAGACCGAGTACCGATACTTTTTTTTCTGGTACTCGACGATACCGATACCGATGCCTATACATTTATTAATTTCTCTCTCTCTCTCTCTCTTTGGAGATGTTGCAGTTTTCCAAGCAGTGAGAATCTATCTTTTATTTCACTGATTCCTTTAATACTTATATGTTTTATTTATTTTTTATTTTTTTTCAGATACAGTAGGTTTATTTAACATATAGCCTAGCCTACATTTATTTGACATCTTTTGTTGTTTGATTAACATTAATGACAGACAGGTAGGCCTATTTAATTGGGCTGCTGAATGCATGGACGTTATTACCCACCTGTTTACGTCCACTTAAGCCATAACCCACTGTATTCACGTGAGATACTCCACACGATGGACATTTAGACATCTGTGTGCACATGTATTTGACTATTCAGGCGCGAGGAGAACTGATCGCTCACGCTCTCTCTCTCTGTCGCGCGTGCGATCAGTTCTCCTCGCGCCTGAGAGAGAGAGAGAGAGAGAGCGCTTCTGTTGTGTGTCATTCAGCGCAATTCCGCCTATCCCTCCTTCACTAACTGCACATAAATAACGAATTGTGTGATTGGATTTTAATTTTGTGCTACGACGATCTTCGACGATCATTTGGCTGTAAACTGAAATTATATTCAACCCGCCAAAGTGGCTAGTGGGAGTGGCTGTCTTACCCGCCACAGTTGAAATCTACCCACATTTGGCGGGTTGGCGGGTGTTAATGTCAAGCCCTGTTCATAACACCTCTTTATGACCCTCTGGGGGACCCACACCCCAGTTTTAAAACCTTGGTCTGAAACACACTGGCATAAAGCACACAGTGGCATTATGTATTAATGTCTTTCCCACCTATTTCCAAAATATTCCACCTATTTTCACTGCCTATTCTGTACACAGAGAGTGAACACATGACATTAAATGGTTGCAGCCTCACCCATCATTTCTTTTTTAGTAAATGGGATTGACTGACCTACAGTACATTCAACAGTTATCTCTGAATGAGAATATCATGGATGTGCTGTAGATTAATGTTATTTTAAGAAGTAAAGAATATTTGCATCTTGTTTCTTTGCTCTTTGTTTCCGCCACTCTGTCAGGCAAGTATCTCGAGATCCAAAAGCATTTCAGATCTATAAATCTAAAGAATCAGTGGGGCAAGAGCATTAAAAGGTCAGCCTGTTGGTCAATGACAAGTCGTCTTCTATGTTGTCTTCCCTCAAGAAGTGTCTTGTAGTGTCAGTCATCTGATACAAAAGGCATGTGGTGTTATTGGCCAACAGAAACAAACCTTCCCTATTTCCGTGGCTAAAAAGGGAATTTGGAAAGCCATCCTGCCTACTGTCCACTTCACTGATTTTTTTGGCAGGTGGGCAGGGTGGTGATGTGTCTGTTGCCCTATAAACTGTTTCTGTCAGCTCAACACAGAGAATACATTCCAAACAAGAGCTGGAACAGTGTTCCATGGAGATGGAGAGAGACGGGCAGAAAAAGAAAGCGTACCAGGATGAGTACAATAGTGGTAAATGTCAGGTGGTATTTCTAAACCTCACTGGGATTCGTTCAGAACCAGTTTGTGTTTAACCTTTCATCCAGCCTAAAATACAGAGGACGATCCACAGAAGAGGATAATGTTTCCAGAATGAAAGCACTAAACCTTAATTCCTCTTTTCTAACAGCCCACGACCTTGAAGATCTTCAATCTTCTGATCCACAGTCAGTTTTACTCAATAGTGTCAAAGACAATACACAGAGAAACTGATCCCAGACCGGGTCTCAATTTCCCCCTGGAAACACGCGTCATTCAAGCCTGACAGATTTTGTCTGCAGCTATGGGAATAAGCCATTAGTCACACTAGGGTCGCACAAGCCCACAGAAAATACTTGTATAGCTGCCGATGACATTTCTGCATTAAGAGTGTTATACCCAGACATGTCCTTGCAAACGCTCCGATTCGGTCACCTCCTCTTGGGAATCACTTTTGATTTGTCATGGGGATATTATCATGTCAGAAAGCCTTCAGGTGATGTGGTAATACCATGCGTGCCTCTCTAAAAAGGCTCTGTATAAACCTGCAACCTGCATAAAACATGCTGCAGATGTGCAAACTTAAACTTTGCGCTCACATGCCAGCGTGAATAAGGGGTCACCTTGACACTGGCCGGTCCAGAGCACAACTGCCTGTCAAAATTCAATGCAAATGATCACAATAATACTCTCAGTGCTGTGATTAGGGAGACCTGTCAGGCAGCAAACAGGAAACCCAGCAGCTCAAGGGCATGAAGATGCTGCCCAGCAGAGACCACCTGCTCACCTGACACCAGCACTACAGACACGATCCAATTCGAGTCCGGATATACCTGCTGTCCAGACAGGAGTTCTCTCATCTCTCTTTCATGCTCTCTCTTCTTGGTGTATTTTCCTCAGCTCCTGCTCTTGAGTTCAAACTCAGAATGCTCTTTCTATTTCTGTTTATCCTGCTGCTCACTTGTTTCTTACAAGACTCTGAGAAGCTTTCCAATTCAGTTTGTGTCTACGTTCTTGACATTTGACTAAGTCAATGATAATTTAGTCGTCAGGGTGTGTGTGTGTGTCTGTGTTTGTGAGGGCTGCGTAATATTATCAATTTTTCCAATTAATATTGATAATGATTGTTAAAATCATTTTTATCCAAAGGCTGCATAAAAAAAAATACTTGAGATGTGAATGAGTTTGCATTATGTTTTGAATGTGATGGAATAACAAAAAAGGAAAGACTGGATAGCAAAAAAATGGTAACCACCCCCCTGCCCCATCTTTCTATTGAGTGTACTTGCAGACTACATGCAAAAACAACATTTAGTAACCAGTGTGCACAAACAAATGGGTTTTTTCAATGAATAAACAACATACAATGTGACCAGTATAGTCTGGATCACGAATTCACATTTTAGTGAAATCAAAAAGGTACATTGTGACAAATATAGTCCGATTCATGAAGAAATTACTCCAATGAGTCGGTTCAAATAGATGAGTTTTTCGAATGGAATCAATTCTGAATCAAATTGAGAGCTTGTGAGTCAGAATCAAATTGAATTAGGAAATCTGTATTAATACCCAGTCTTAGTGGTTGTTTGTGTGTGGCGATTTGCAGAGTAAGCGTGATATATGTTTTGTTTGCAGCTGCGAAGTGTCTGAAGAGTATGTTAAGTGCCATGATTATTCTGTCTGTGCTATCAAGCACTGAAATGGACCAATTATCTGAATGAATAAGCACTTATTACTGTTGACTGAGATTTAATCTTGCTAACTTATTTGCATACAGGGTCCTTCAAAGTTACTTGAATATTAAGTATGTGATTTAAACAAGGCATACTAATTGCACAATATTGAATATATTGACCCACAGTCTGTAGCTTTATGTATTTAATATGTAAATATGTATGTGTACCTGCAGTGCCGGTGTAATCAGCAATGGTGAGGGGGTAACCATCATCCTCAGGATCAACAGAGAACAGCCCGACTCCAAATACACCGTACTGCGCAAAAGCTGTGCTGTTCTCAAAGTCTTCAAGATCTATGCGCAATTCGTAGTTTCCTTGGATAGAGAGAGCATGGATCTGTTTCAATCCTGATGAGAGAGAGAGAGAAAGACCAATTCATTTTATGATCATTTTTATTCATAGAAAGTGTCATTGGATTATTAATTAGTGCAGTGAATCAAGTAAAATATTTTAAATAATTAATTACACAGGTTTCTGTTTCCTCATGAATATATTTACACATGGAATCGTTTATTTTAGTACATAATTGTAATAACAATATATTTTGTAGTATATTCGAAATAGTATTATTGATATCAAGTACTAAGAGGGCTATATTACTAGTAACATTCTTAAATCGATCTTTTATTTCAGGTTTTGAGGATAAAATGACTAATAACTATATGTTTTAATACTTTTAAAATTTAGTAGCAAACTGCAAATCATCCGAGTGCTCTTTTGATTATCCTTTACAACAATTACAGAATCAGTCTAATTTAAATAAACTTACAAGAATCATTGCATAAACCATTTATAATAAAAGTATTATTTAGCTTTGCATTTATTTATGAGAAAAAAACTCCAGATGATGTTTCTGTCAGTCATTACTCTTTCTTTTTAAATGAGATTTCAGTTCATTTTGTTTCTACCTATTCATAAAATTACTAGTGAAAACATTTAGTATTTATATTTTGATATGGATTCTCGATCCTCTTTTTTAATAGCACAGGTATATATACTTCTATCCGCACTTACGCCTGTGTGGCTTAATTGCTCATTTCAATTCATTTTGATCAATCAAGTATAGCCAAATGTAGACTGCAATGCTCAAACAACATGAGCATATTACGGCACAGGAAGTAGGGGGAGAAACAAAACATTACCATAGTCTCTGACAGCGGAATAACAAAGGCTGCATAAATTCTGTTAATTATTTTTAACGTTACACTGCTGATATTAATCCCCCCACCCCATCCCATCCCTAGTATGAACGTGTAGTTTGTTCTCACTCACTGTGGCTTCCATATAAAACAATGTAATAAAACACTGAAATGCTCAAACATCTATTAATATGCAGAGCAAATGCATACTTTAAAAATTCATACACGACTACTATGCATTAAAGCTGCATGGAAAACAACCAGGTCTTAGGGGAGATTCGCTCTTTTTATATTTTGTTGTTTTTGCATCACATTTCCAGCACTAGACCCACAAGCACCTGATAGGAAAAGTCTTGCAGCACCGTCGTCACATATCAACGCTGAGCTGAATTATCAAAATTCATTTGACATGCATGGCACAGTGTGACTACAAACATATGAGTATACACACGGAAATGGACAAAAGTGATAAAGATAAACAGAATGATTGATAAAATGAGGGAAACAGTAGCTTTGAGGCTGGCTTCTATGAGTGCATACAAAATTGAGCCTTTTCTGTCTTATGCAAAAAATAAAATAAATAAATAAAATGATTTATTTTTGAAAAGAGGAAAAGAAACCTGCTACTTTCACATGCAATTTACATAACTTTAATTCAGGCTTAATTAAAACCCTTGAGATCCTCCCTGAGGCTCGTTTGGAATAATTAAACATTGGGAGTATTTTATGCCCTTCTTGCTTTTCTACCAAAAAAGGGGCCAAACAGGCGAGTATGTGCACATAAAACTCAGGTGTGCCTGAATTTTCAATTAAACATTATTGTGAAGACATTTCAAACGTAAGAACTAAGCTGCATTTTGTCTTGAATTATCATACTGATTGCTCAATTTAATAGCGAGAGTGAATGTGAGTCAGAGTGTGCTGCTGGATGGCTTTATCAGGTAAATGTTTCTTCTTTGATTATTACGAACTAAAGCAGAGCAGGGAATCATTCCTGTTCTTTACTTAGTACATGTGATGCTCATGTTTTGAAAATGTTTTGACTCTTAGGCATGCTGAAAATAAGCCGTTATTACAAAATACTGAGCCCGATCTAAAGTGTACATGTGAAAAGAGAACATCTCAGGGATCTCCTACCTCAAAACGACAATAATCATTTGATTATTCGATTAATCAAACAAATAATCAAAAGATTAGTTGATTGAAAAATAATCGTTAGTTCTAGCATGATGTCATTAATGCATTTTTACCATACAAAATCATCAAAAATTAAAAGCATAATAGTAAAAATTATGTCTGTCTGTTACTGGTCAATATAAGCTCTAAGAAAGCCAACACAGGCTCATTGGAAAAACGTACGTGTCAACATTTTTGCTAAACACAAAATAGGTACCAATACATACATATCACTGCAGTTTCTAACAGAAATGAACACTAGATGCAGTAAAACAGCAAGCACTTTTAATCGTTTTCACACACAATTATGATTACAGGGGCAGATTATGGATTAGTAAAGACTTGTTTTCATGCGGCTCCTTGCACAACTATGTTATGACCTTAAAACACTTTTTACCATAGTGCATGCTTTGTAAAAGAATATATTTTGGAGGTATCATCACATCACCAGCACCAGATGTTTAGTTTTACTGATGTAACAAGCTTGCTCGGTAGCTCAGCTGGTACAGAATTATACTTGCAATGCGAAGAGCTCGGGTACGAATTCAATGAATTACGAGTAAAAGAGCTCAAAGACCAGAGATCAAAAACAAGCTAAAATGCCATAGTTACAACTACGCTTTTATGTCACATTTGCTTTTGTTGACACTATTAGGTAGGTTTAGGGTTTAGTGTAGTTGTACGTTATTAAACGTGATGGAGCATTAAGCTTTTAGCGACACTCACTGGACATTTCAATTCAGAACTGCGGTGATACGTACAAACTCCAACATAATAAAACATTGCCATATTCATATATATTTTCCGTTTTGCAAAAATGTTGGACTGGTTTTCATTTGTAGTCTTTTTAAAAGGCATCTGAAATAACAATAGTGTTGTCAAAAATATCGCTTTTTCGATAGCTGAAACGCTTCTAACAATCATTTTCCACAGAACAGATACACAATACCAGCTGCGCTTTCTCTCGCTTTCATCTCTCCAAAAGAGAGATGACACACAAACCATTCCTTTACCCACTCATTTCATTTGCTCCAGAAGAATAGCCAATTGTTGGCAGAGGTGTAAAGAGTACCTAAAAACCATACTTGAGTAAAAGAACTGATACCTTACATCGAAAATGACTCCACGACAAGTTACAAGTAACCAATTCCAATATGACTTGAGTAAAAGTCTTACAGTATCGTCTCAAGTTACGCACGTAACCATGGTTCCCTGAGAACAGGGAATGAGACGCTGCGTCCGAAGCGCTAGGGGAACGCCTTCGCGTGAACCGGTGTCTGAAACACATATCCAATCTCGCCAATATCATATTGACTTCATAACAATGCGACCCGCGTGTATAAGGGACGCCCAAACAACATGTCATATGCTTATCGTCTGAAGGGACTGTAAACAGGCGGGCCCCGAGGCATGGCTAGGAGACGCAGTGTCTCGTTCCCTGTTCTCAGGGAACCATGGTTACATGCGTAACCTGAGATGTTCCCTTTCGAAAGGGAACTCGTGTTGCGTCCAAAGCGCTTGTGGAATGATATACCAACGCCACCAAGCTGAGGGGAGTGCATGCCACGCACGGCAGTGATGACTGTCAGAATCCGGCAAATTCAAATGAAATGCCAGACCCACTCACCCTACAGGGCACAAATGAGCTGTCAGTGACAGCACTCCCAGCGGTCAAGGCGTCAGCTACAAGCCTCAAAGCGGCCTCCATATCTTACACATGAAGGCCTGCCAAGGCCGCACAAAGGCCTGGAACCAACCACTTCAAAGGAAAAGGGTCCCTTTAAGGGAGCGTGGCTAGGGGGCCAGAGGAACCCCAGTCAGTCACTTCTCAGGGGAACACAATCAACCCCAAATGCCACCAGGGAGGCTGACCTGGCCTCTAGCTGAACTAGTAACCTAGTCTTCCAACAACCTGTCTGTTACTCTGAGTTACTCTGCTCGATCCCAGGAACTACAAAGCACCTATGTTTCAAGGCGCTAAGGAGGCTGTGCACTCTAAAAAGGAACCCTCGCGAGGGGACTGCTCAAAGCCTAAGAGCTGATCTAACTGGGAGGCTTCAAGGGAAGCCTTCAACCACTGACCAGACTTAGGAATCTAAGTACTGCTGACCAATACCCAGCTGCTGGGAACTTGTATCAGGGAGGCCTACTGTGGCCAACCACCTGGTACCAAGTCTAGACTGGCAGAGAATTAACCATACTGTGGGAAATTCGCCTCGAAAGGGGCCTACTAAGGCCACGCATCTCAATGGCAAACGTTCACTGGCGGACTGTGGCCATTGCTAGCTGCCATACACCTACTTATTAGTGGCTGGCTCTCAGAGAGGCCTGTTAAGGCCTGTTGCCTGAAACTAGTTGCCAACATTCTGATAGCAAATAGCTAGTTAGCTGTCCAAAGCCTACACCTTGGGCTCACCCACAGGGAGGCCTGCTGTCTTCCAGAGCAGCCTGCTAAGGCCAACAAGCTGAAAACAAGCAACAGCCGGATGCCAGATGCCCACAATGCTGGGAACTCAACCTCAAAGAGGCCTGCTAAGGCCTGCCATCTGAAGCAAGTCCACTTCTAAGTGGCTAAAACTTTCTAAAAATACCAGCACAAAAAGGAGCTCGCTCACAGAGAGGCCTTTTAAGGCCTACTCATTCAAAAGCAAAGCATAGCTAGCTGAGCTTTCACATACCAAAGTGTTGGGGACTCGCTCACAGGGAGGCCTATTAAGGCCCAGCTAAGTCTTGTTGCTACAACATCCACACTAATGGGGCTGACCACAGAGAAGCCTGCTAAGGCTTACTATCTGATGGCATAAGAAATAGCTACATGAGCATGTGCTGGCTGCTAGGGGCCCAACGTGGTGGGAACTCACTGTAAGTGGAAGCCTTTTAGGGCCTACTACCCTATAGCGAGTCTAGTAGCAGAGATTGTTTAGTATTCAAACAATGCCTGGGACCTACCACATCGCCAACGAGTGGTGTACTCAGTAAAAGCACTTTTCACCCTTAAAGCAAGGGGAGTACAAACAAATGCCAACATGCCCTGGAGGAGGCCCACCTGGGCCTACTACTCCAGATGAACATGCGCGTCAGCTCGTGACAATGCTGAGCTACAAGGGAGCATACTAAATGACCAGCCCATGGTGAAAGTCAAATACCGCTTAACCTGAACCACAATGGTGCAGGGCAGATAACAACAGAGCTATAAGCGAAGCGCTCAGAAAACACCATGTTTACAAGGGAGTACTATCCGCCTAACCCTGAGGAAAAAACTACAGGGTGGAGGCCAACCACAAAGATCATGACAGAAATAATATCTGTACTCAGCCCCAGGGAAATAGGGGCTTTTCATAGAAAAACCACCCACACTCAACCCAATGCTTGAATACTAGTTCAGTGGGCTTAAGAGGAGCCTAGCGAGGGCCTACCTGAGCTCAACTTCCAAAATGCAGGCCGCAGCAAGCATTACTAATCACAATAGGAAAGGGAACCATCTATTCTGCCTCTACACCAATCTGCACCATGCAGAGGGGGGCGGGCCTTGGCCAAACAACTCTCAAATGAGAGGAGGCCAGCACTAGGGACTCAAAAGGGAAACAACACTCACTAATGACAAACCTTTTACAAACCTGAAAGGATCTTCTCACTATCAAAGCCAAAGGCAGACCAACAGAATCATAATACTCATTACCGGCCCAGCCACAGGCCTGATGAAAGAAGCGCCTGGGGTTGAAGAACGAAGCCTTCTGGTCCCGTCCGCGGCCCTCAGGTCGGGACGGGTAATAAACATCTTGAATGCCGCTGGTCTAAGACGCTCAGCAGTTCAGCCTGGTGTGTCTGCCACAGAGCCCTCGTGTGCAGAGCAGCACCAGCCTGACCCACTGCCGCGTATGCCCTGCCATCTAAGCGAGATGTCACTTTAAGGGGCTTAGATGGCTGAGCTTTCAGTGTCAATGTCCACTCCCCTAATTATTTTTTGCAAGAAAAGTGCTGAATAATATTTATTATTATTATTATTATTATTATCATCATTATATATTGTATATATAGTATAATATTATATATCATTCTTTGTGAATGCACGCAATCTCTCTCCTAACGTGCTGCCATGGCAACTGCAGTCTGCCGGCAGCACGTTCCATAATCTCTAACAGCTCAGCGTACACGGGACAGGATGACTGAGAGGATTCAGTAAACTCACCCTCTCTATCCTTGTCAGCCATCTCCCGCTCGACTGGAAGTACACTCGCAGCTGGACCTGAGGATGCAGAAGACAATGCATCCTCTCCCAGCAGCTCACTCTTGCCAGCTGCCGAACAGCGTGAGCGGTTATGCCCCTCTCAAACTGTCCGGTGAGCTCCACCTGCGAGCCCCATGATCTGAGTCTCCACTCTGCCTCAGCACGAGCGGGACCGAACCACCAAGCTCAGATGCTGAACTCTCTTCCCTCGAGAAGAGACCCAGACGAGAACGGAGCGTTCTTAAAGGAACGCGCTCACAGTTTGCATAGGCAGCTTCCTCGAGAACTTACCATCCGTGCTCTTCCCCCAGACAGAGAACGCACAGCTCGTGTGTGTGATCTAGTGTCAGATAGCGAGGACACGGATCCACACACTTAATAATCCTCTCTGTGCATTTCATTTTGCCAGATAGTGCTTCACACATGACAGTCCCTGAAGACGATTAGCGGATGACATGTTGTCTGGGCACCCCTTATATACACGCGGGTCGCATTGTTATGATGTCACGGGCTGTCGCCGGTCAATATGATATTGCCGAGATTGAATATGTGTTTCAGACACCGGTTCATGTGAAGGCTTTCCCCTAGCGCTTTGGATGCAGAGCGAGTTCCCTTTTGAAAGGGAACTGATTTTAACAGTACTTAAGTATTTTACTCATGCTGAATGTAGGCTCAGAGATGCACTAGTCCTGAGAGACATGCCAGTGAAAATAAGAAACAATTGATTTGTAAGATGAGAAATCAAGTTTATTTTATAAAATAATAAAAAAAAAATAATAAAAAAAACACCTCAATATTGCAATAAATCAAGGTCGACACAACAGCCTCTTAAACATCTGCAAACTCTCAAGTCTCAGTTAAGCTCAAGTGCACAAAAAGGCCATAAGTAGACCAATATCCTTCAATATGGTCTTGTCAATATAGCTGATAAATAAAACAATGTTAAGTAAAATTAAATAGTCAAAGTCTACTGTATGTGCTGGTTTGAGCATCATCACCAGCTGCAGTCATTTCCTCATCTAATAAATCAAACACCTGCGATTCAGCAACTACCTGCTAATGCACTCACATTCATGTAAAGTATCCTTGTTGACAAGTTTGGGTGAGTAAAGGCAAAATGCACAAGATATAGTACCTTTAATGCCCTTAGATGGTGATATCAGAAACAAGTTGCTGCAGAAAAAGTTAGCTGCCATGAAAAATGTAATTTGTAATTGCATTACTCATCACAAATGTAGTGGAGTAAAAAGTACATTTACTTGCTCAAAAATGTAGTAAAGTAGAGAGTAAAAGTTGCCAATATCTTGATACTCAGTACAACTACAAAGTAGCCAAAAAGATACTTAAGTACAGTAACTAATTACATTTATTCAAGTACATTACACCTCTGATCGTTGGTTGCCTGGAAAATCCAGCCTCACCACTGTACCAGTGGATGAGTCTGGTCGGCCATTGAATCAATTTGATTTCTAGGGCGGAGCAAATCCAAGCAAACAGGAAGTGGAGTAAACCAATCAGAGAAGGGCAGATATGACGTTAGCAAAGCGAGGGTTTGAATTTCGGCATGTGATTGCGCTTAATTTTACTTATTCCCGCAGATTTTGTACTCACACCCAAAGTGCGAGCACAGTATAATGGGTCTGTCTGTCAGGTCTTAAAGTTACAACAGCCCTAATATAGCCTACCGGCTGCCAAATTATGGAGATATTGGAATCATGAGATAACATTAAAAATATCAATATGGCAGATTTTCCCCATGGTAATTGTGGCCAGTGAAAATGCTGAGTGGCTAGTAACTTTGGAAAACCACTAGCCACAGTGGTTCACAATGTCAAGCCCTGAATACAATGTATAAACTACATTTAAAGTTATGCATTTAGTAGATGCTTTTATACAAGATAACTTACATTGCAATTGAAGCATACATTTTTATAATATATAATGCATATTAAAATATAATAAATAATAATAAATTAGACAAACCCTAACCTTAAAATACATATTTTTGTATTGGCACCCAATACATGGCACCCCCAAATGTCCCTAAAAGGAGATTTTGTCATATTTATCTGACATCTGGAGACACATTAGTCCTCAAGCTACAGCTAAGCAAACCCACATACACACACATTTAGAAAGAAAGGGAAAGTAAGCATAATAGATCACATACACACTCTCTCTTTTACAGTGCAAGTCCTGTGCCTTCTGCCAGATGCCCTGCTATTGTGATATGGGCAGTCAACACCGGTAAAGCCTGAGCACTTCCTATTTGCCAGTAAACATAAATAGACACTGATATATTGAGGCAGAAAGCGGATTGTATGTTGAGCACAAATTTAAGAGAGCAGCACAGTAAAAAGCCTACGGGCACCAGCACTCACACAGCACACCTGTGATAAATACCACTCTAAAAATGACATATTCTAGCAATTATGCAGAGAAAAATTGGGTCAGAGCAAGCCATAATGTTTCAAAGCTCCTCTGGGTTACTATACACACACAAACACACACATACACACACTCAACAAATACAGATATCATACTAAAACAGGAAAAATAAAACATCTCTTATGATGTTCATAATAAACAAGCTAAATTGTTACTCATTTAAATAATGGTACTACATTCCATTTTCTGCCAGCTAAAGAGACAAAAGACGATCTTCATTCTGATTAATGTGTTAATGTCTTCAATTTGCACCTAATTTGAGTGATACAATTGTCTGGCTCATTAACAATTCATTCACAGACATGCACAGCTATATCTCTCTTTTTGCCATAGTAAAAGGTTCAAATATTAATCATTTATTTGCTTAGATTTGAAAAGTATGTTGCGAGGGATATGTATCGAGCGGTTATAAATATCCCCCAAGCCATTTTTCCACATCCACATGGTTTTACTCCAGGAAATAGAAACAGCACTTGAATCATTACACTTTATCTTTTTCTCTTTCTGTCCTCTTTCAGTGACATTTCTGCAAGTTAAAATATTCATAATGCTTTTTCTCTCTGTGTGACTCTGTGCAAAAGAAAAGGAAAGAAAGAAGAGGGGAAGGGAAAAGAGAACTCACAGGAAGAAATGTGAAGTGTGTGTTTGTTGAAGAAGAATGAACAGAGAGATGGAGGGCAGCGCAGAGGGCAGAAAGTGGAGGGGTGTCTTTGAACACCTGTCTATTTTCTCTCTCTCCCATTAAGACCAGAGAAGAGCGGAAAGGATCTCCTGCAGACTTCAAAGGGAGAAGCTCTTGGGGGCGGGGTGTGTGTGTGTGGGGTGGGGGGTATCTTCCTAGTGTGTATGTGTGAAGATACACATATACACATAAAAACCACAAACGTGCTGACGAGATTCAAAGGTCTATAATCCACATGTGCACACACATTCTTTTTTTCTGGTGACCACTGTGAAGAACTTTGAAAGTGCAGGATAAATGTTGCCCTAGAATCAAAAATTGAATTTACCTTGGCATAGTTCAATAACAAGAGTTCATTACATGGAAAAGACATACATTGAGTTTCAAACTCCATTGCTTCCTTCTTCTTATGTAAATCTCATTTGTTTAAAAGACCTCTGAAAAAAAAGGCGAATCTCAACATAACACAGACTGTTACGTAACAGTCTGGGTCATTAATATGTACGCCCCCAATATTTGCATATGCCAGCCCATGTTCAAGGCATTAGACAAGGGCAGGCAGTATTAACGTCTGGATCTGTGCACAGCTGAATCATCAGACTAGGTAAGCAAGCAAGAACAATAGCGAAAAATGGCAGATGGAGCGATAATAACTGACATGATCCATGATTACATGATATTTTGAGTGATATTTGTGAATTGCCTTTCTAAATGTTTCGTTAGCATGTTGCTAATGTACTGTTAAATGTGGTTGAAGTTACCATAGTTTATTACTGTATTCACAGAGACAAGAGAGCCGTCGCTATTTTCATTTTTAAACACTTGCAGTCTGTATAATGCACAAAAACAAATTCATTCTTTATAAATCTCTCCAACATTGTGTAATGTTAGCCCATTAGCCACGGAGTACTATCAAACTCATTCAGAATCAAATGTAAACATCCAAATAAATACTATACTCACATGATCCGACGCATGCATGCAGTATGCGTGACGAACATCTTGTAAAGATCCGTTTGAGGATTATATTAGCTGTGTGAACTTTGTAAATGCACTGTATTATAGTCGAGAGCTTGGGGGGGGCAGGGAGCTCGCGATTTAAAGGGGCTGCGTGCTGAATCGGTGCATAGTTAAAAAAAATAGGCAGTTAAAAAAATGTATTAAAAAAAATCTATGGGGTATTTTGAGCTGAAACTTCACAGACACATTCAGGGGACACCTTAGACTTATATTACATCTTGTAAAAACTGGTTCTAGGGCACCTTTAACCCGCTCTTATGTTTTCTGGGACTCTTCTGCTCCTTTTAACCTGATTTCCATAACCAGATTAACCATAACCTCCAATGTTCTAAAATATATCTAACATAAAATAAAACGGTGTGCAAATGCCTGTATTAATTTTGGATAATGTAAAAACTATATTCAAAATATTGACCATTCACTGAAAATTCATTTAAAACAGAATCTGTTTAAATCAGTGCCGTAACCACCATAGGCACTAAGGAGGACAGGTCCCTCCAAATAGCTCAAAATACCCCATAGATTATATAATTTTGAGGGTGAGCAAAAACGCTTTGGTTTGGTGTGTGTCCCTTTAAATGCAAATGAGCTGCTGCTCTCAAGAAGAGGGCGGAGTTTCAAGAGCTTGTGTCAGCAGCGCCGATTACCTCAGACTCACTGAAAATGTCAGAGACTCCAGAAGAAATGACAACATGTAGAATGCAACAGGACATTTCTGAATGGTTAGTTAATTAATTTATTTAGTTGATGTGGGATACCTTAAAGTCATTCATTAGCATATTCTGTCATGATAATCTATAAATCCCTCATGTGGGAACTGTTGTAAGATGCCTACAGAGCCAGAGAATATATGCTGCATGAAGACAGAACAGTAGTTTAGTTTAATTACGGTTATAACTTATGTTGTCATCTTGCTTTTATGACATGCTATTGCATTTGTCTTACGTGCTGTATTGCAATAACATGGCCTCACCCCTTTGTTGCGTGTTCTTGGGGGCAGGGTTTATGTAAATTTTAGGGTTAGTGATGTCACTAATCCAGGAAGAAGCTCGTTATATTCTCTAATAGCCGTTTGTTGTAGTCCTTAAACAGAGAATTCTTTAAAAGAAAATATCTCCCTTTGCATTGAACTTTGAGTGTTGCAGATTGCAGATGTTGTTTATGCTCTAAAAGCAACATTACACACTAACTAAAGTTAAAAAAGTAAAATCATAATCAACCTTTAAATTTCTAGTCTGGTCTGCCTCAGCGGTCTAACAGTGCTCTTCAATGTCAAAATGATGGCCAATCAGATTGAAGAAGGCGGGGCTTAATGTTCATTGTAGACGCCTTTCGTTTTTACAGTGAAATATTGAGTGCGTGGTAAGATAAAAGTATTTGACAACTGTTTTACCATGGATATGTTTAACGACCCATAGTAGCATACAGTGATGCAAACTTCAACTTTTTTAATGAAATTTTGCCATTTTGAATTGAAAATATGCTATCATTTAAATTATGTCATTTATAACTGATGCATTTACTTGTACCTGAACTTTAAAGGGGAATCAACCCTCTTTTTAGTTGTCATATAGTGTCACAAATAGGTGTGTTAGGAAGCCAAACAATTAGAACATAATAATAATAATTATTATTCCTCCTATGACAGTAATAGCCATACAATGTAAAACAAATGCACTGTAAAATAAATTAATGTTTCATAAGCATCTTATTTAATGCTACAGTAGGGAAAATACAATAGTTTTGTCCTAATTTCTACACTTGGAAGAGATAAACCCTTGAGCTTTTATTCAGACGGTAAACTTTATTTAGGCGGTAAACTAACATTTCTGTGAAAGGTCTACAAACACCTCTTATTACAAATCTAGTAATCTGAAATGCTGTAATTTTCACACAAAAATGTTGGAAACTATGCAAATATAAAAACAATGCGCAACTACTGCCCGCTACGTCCCCACAGCACATGCAGAGATAGATGGAGCTTACTGCATTCATTCACTGTGACCCAAGACTACAGCTGATCATGAGAGTAAAGTGAGCAGGTCTCTGTCTGTCTCATAACCTACATTGTGCAATTAATAATGAAGTTGTGTGTTATTGTTATGAACATGATTGAGAATTAATGAGTTGATTAAATTAATGTCCAGATGTACCCAAATTCAGCATAACAATTGACATGAGCATCTCTAGTATTTCAAGAGAATAGTAGGACAAAAAATTGCATGTTTTTAGAGTACTCAAGACATGCTGATTATATTACACATGATACATGCTAAGACAATTAATGATGAATCATTCTTAAGTTTTTTGCAATAAGTAGTTTTGATGCTTATTAAAAAGACAATCTCAATGAATTAATGAATGAATGAATGACTATACAATAACATTTCAATAGCTGCGGTGGATGTAACCATTTTCATATTAAAGCCATAACTAGAATATGGATCTTGACTGAAAAATAATCTGCAAGTAAAAATGGTCATTGAAAATGAATGATTTTGTATTGTTACATAACATGATTTTTTCTGTAATATAGTTATAGTGTTGTTGTTGGCCTACATCAATAGTGTAGCTTCTGCTGTATCCTTAGGAGCAAAGATAAAGACATTGAAATGGATGCCCTGAGGTACACCAGTGAGCTGTGGATCAGTGTGGATAATGTTTCATCACCTATTTTCACTGTGTTCTAGAATCCAGTTACAGAAGGAAAACCTAAGTTTGAAGATCAGCTCAGAGAAAGTGACACCTGAGGGGGAAAGGCAGCTATATAGTCTCTAACTCACTTCCTGACACATAGTACGTTTCACACATGTGTAGATGTTCAAAAGCAAAAAGCAGAGCAAGAGAAAGGACTCACCAGCAGAGCTGTATGGAAAACTAAGTATATCTAGTCAGAGTCAGAGACAGCAAATCTGATTTGTGACATAATCTGTCTTTCCAAACATTCCCAATGTACCAAAACAACCGAGGAAATTATTCGTTTTTTCTGACTAGCAATGAAAATCCCCCGAAAGAAATAAGATATACTCTGACATGACGTTTATTTTTCCTGAAAACATTGTTTAAAGATTTGACCATGATATAAAATTGAGAAGTCAAAAAAGCTTAGAGAACAGCTAATACATTATATTATAGCAGTGGTTCTCAACCTTTTTTGGGCCAACGCCCCCCTGTCCATTATCCAGGTCCTTTACCGCCCCCCAAACACCATTAGCCTACATCATGAATCCATTTTCCAAACTGTGTTTTTGTCTTATCCTGAATCACTATGACACACCTATAATAAGAGTTTGTATTTTATATTTATATTGGGACTATTAGACTGGTTCGAGTCAGCACCGCTGCGGAGTACAGAACAAGACGCCTGCAATTTTGATTATTTACCGCTAGAGCTCTAAAAGTTACGGACTGCAGCTTTCATAATTAAAAAGCATGTCACTGAAAGCCAAATAACAGATTTGATTTGACTGAACAGTGGCAGGCATCCGGGACAAGCTGGAACCGGAACCTCCGAAATCTGATCCGGCACCTCATTTGGGGGATCCCCCTCTCATATAACACCAAAAGCGGTCCGTGCCGGGTTTTGTGTTTTCCAACACATAAGCAAAATATAAAGCAGTGGCTGTCAAACATTTTTTTTAAAGAACGACCTATTTTTTATTTATTTATGTATTTATGTATTTATATATTTATTTATTTTTAATTGACGCGACCAAACCAAGTCAAGTCAAGCATAAGAATACTAAAATATATAATATATACAGAACAAGAATAAAAACTTGTAAGTAGCTATAAACAAGCCCAAACGAAATCATTTGAAGCGAAACTGAAAGTAAAAACCGGCGTTCTCAAGCAGCCTCTCGTTCGGCACAAATTCAAATGTTTCCATATTAGCAACGTATTTGGATGCTGAACTTGCATTTATTGTGTCAAATAGTATTTGTACTTCACTCCCATTTCAATATCAACGAAAAAAAATCATCCTCTTCAAATGAGCAAAAATGTGTTTGGCAGAACCAGTTTTAGCGGTGGTCACACTGAACGGCACAGATAGGATATTACGGAGTATGTACGAGCAATGTAATTTTTTATATGTTTGGCTGATGGTATTTTATTTTGATAATGAACAGGCTGCGATGTCAAGTTTGCAATGAATATGTTGAGTGCGCACGCGAGGCGCTGGCGCGATCACTTCGACTGTTTCCTTATACCAGCAGAAACAACTTAAATACTCCGTAATTTACAGATATGAGTAAGACATTATTCGATACTGCGAAGTTTACTTTTATACACACACACTAAAAACAGAACATGCTTTTGCAAAATAAAGAAAACAGGATGCGCTTTTTACCATCTCGGTTTCCTTTCCTTGAACTTGTTTGTGGAGCGCCGCGCCTCACAAAAATGAATCAAACTCAGCAGTATATAGGCTACTATTGGGCACAGTTTTTTCTTTCGCTTTGTTAATCAATTAAGTCAAACATATTTTGTTTATTTATTCATTTTAGACTATGCTTTTATGAAAATGCCAACCCATTTTTTAAGTCTCGTGACACAGGGTTTGAAAACCTGTGATATAAAGAATACATATAAATTAGGCTATATAATTACATAAATTATAGATATATAAACTTCGATGACGATGTTTTCTGAAACTTAAGCGTGCAAGTTGCATGTTTTGCATTATGAAGGGAACTTGTGACTACAGAGAGAGCTATTTGTGTTGTTGGATATCGTTTTATTGAAATGCTGTGAGGAGACGCAGAAGAACTGATGAAATACTGGTTAAACAAGTATATGCCCATACACTGGCAGTTTCCACATGAACGCGCTCACGCACAAAATAACTACGAGTTTAAACATCTGATTTCTATGTCGAGGGCTGTTTGTCAGACTTTGTTGGGCCTAATACATAATGCCATGGTTTTTTACGCACAAATGGTCACTACACACCATGAGTATGCCAATGGTTTCCATCACCTTAACGCGCATTTGAACTAACGCAAAACTCAAGATAATCTGCGTCTGCCCATTGAATTTCTTTGATAATTCTGGACAGTAAAAACTATACGGTCATTTCAGCGCTAATGTGTGCACTTAGGATTTATTACGCATTTAGGAGAGTATTGCAAGAAGCTGCTTACATTAATCTTACTTTGGAAAAAAATAAATAAATGCAATCATGATTTTCATAACAAATTTTTATAATTATAGGCTTAAATACCTTGGTATCAGCTTAATGTTATCATCAATGGTATAATTAATTCAATTCAAATTTATTTGGTTTGTCATGATTCATTTGTGTCCATAATAAGTAAAATAAAATAAAAAAAATCTTCTAACAAGAATAAACACATATGAACAATTATTAAATTATTAATGTATTATTAATTATTTTTAACTAGCCTATCTTGAAATTATCCAAGCAGCGTTTTGCGCTCAGATGTGATGGCGAAATTACCTAAATGTGATTACAGAATATATTTAAATTAATTATCCATCAAATTGTCATTTTCTCCTTACAGTCTTGCGAGTAATAATGGCTTGTCAACTTTCCATTCCTCCGCTGCGTGGTAGTCAGCGCTGGATTCAAGCCACCACCGGATTGTTGTCAGCGCGAAACACATTTTTGTGCTCGTGAATGGACTATATGCACGGGTTACTTCCTGGTTGTCGTTAAGCCAGCTCAGGCACTTCCGGTGAACTGTTAGCTGTTCATTCTGTAGTCGTTGTACATCGATACAAAACCATCTATGGTTGACTTTTTAATGTTGTATTTATATTTTAATGCAGTTATTACATTTACCTAATTTGCCAATAAACCAGTTTTATTGATTGCAATAAAGACGAAGCTATTGGGACTGTTTAAAAATGCCGTGTCTGTAATTAGACACACACACACACACACACACACATTTTTTCCCCAGCACTTTAAATGTTATTTTTAATGCGATGACCACAAACATAATTTGTTCATCCTTCTGAAATTGCCCCCATTGTAAAACCGAACGTTTAAAAATGTAGGAAATTTAACATTTGATAAAAAACACTTATTTAAAAATAAAAAAGACAGTAATTAGCACTTTAACCAGCAAATGACATCTCACCGGAAGTTATCGAGCTGGCTTATATTAATGCGGAAGTTCTAAAGAACGCTCCATGCATATAGTCCATTCCTGTCAGCACTTGAGCGCTGGTCTATGACTGGAAAAATAATCGTTGCAAAAGAAACGATACATAGCCTAGCTGACATGTTGTGTTAAACTGGCAGATTTTAGAATGTTGTAGGCAATTCTTTTGCAAGTATTACACGTTTAATCTTGTCTTGCCTGGATCTTGCTTCCAACGCCCCCCGTTGTTCTCTGAACGCCCCCGTTGAGAAACACTATATTATAGTGTAGTCTACAGTTTTGAGTTCCAGATCAAATAAAAAAATAAAATAAAACTGTCAGTACATGCTCTCCAGCCCTCATGAGCAGAATGAGTAAACAAAAAGATGAAAGGTCATGCTGAGAGGGTCATATTTGCTAAATCAAATGTTGTGAAACTGCAGTTAGTTCACCCAAAAATGAAAATTCTGTCATTAATTACTCACCCTCATGTGAGGCCTGCATTGACAGCAAGTTAATTTAGACTTTCAAACGCCCAGAAAGGTACTACAAACATATTTAAAACAGTTCATGTGACTACAGTGGTTCAACCTTAATGTTACGAAGTGACAAGAATAGTTTTTGTGCGCTAAAAAACAAAAATAAACAAAAAACAAAATAACGACTTTATTAAACAATATCTAGTCAAGCTTTCTTTTGTTTCGAATCAGTGGTTCGGACTTGGAGCACTGCCAAAGTCACGTAAACCATTGAAATTTCGAAACACTTATGACGTAACGAAGCCTCGTTTACTGAAATCACGTGACTTTGGCAGTTTGAGATTGTTTGATACGTGCTCCGAACCACTGATTCGAAACAAAAGGTTCGTAAAGTTTCGAAGCTTCATGAAGCAGTGTTTTGAAATTGCCCATCACTAGATATTGTTGAATAAAGTCATTATTTAGTTTTTTTGGTGCACAAAAAGTATTCTCATCACTTCATAACATTAAGGTTGAACCACTGTAGTCACATGAACTGTCTTAAATATATATTTAGTAGCTTTCTTGGTGTTTGAAAGTGTAAATTTAATTTGCTGTCAATGCAGGCCTCACTGAGCCATCGGATTTTATCAAAAATATCTTAATTTGTGTTCCGAAGATGAACAAAGGTCTTACGGGTGTGGAACGACATGAGGGTGAATAATTAATGACAGAATTTTCATTTTTGGGTGAACTAACCCTTTAACAGTAACTATAATGAAAGCTCAGCACATTTACAGAGAACTATATGGTTTATTCAATGTTCTTCTTTACAACTGCATTTTGAATACATCCCTGCTGAAAAAACCCACAGCCCTAAAGGGATACACCCCCAAATAACAATGATGACAGAATTTATTCACCCTTATGGCATTCCAAACCTGTTTGATTTTCTTTCTTCTGTGGAAGTTTCTCAAAATATCTTCTTTTGTGTTCCACAGATAAGAGAAAGCCTTAAAGGTTTGGAACAACATGGGTTGAGGGCGAGTAAATGAAGCTGGTGTAAAATGGTCTCCTGGTGTGGCAGAGCTGGTCTTTAGTTAGTCTGACAAGTGCCCAAAACAGCTCTAAAACCAGCCAAAAGAACAAGGCCAAGCAAACTAGCTTGCATGGGCTGGTTTCAGATGGGGTTGTTTTTTTTGTTTTTTTAGCATTGCTGTTGTTTAAATAAAATTCAGACTAATTTAATAATGCTTTCAGCTATCGATAGATTGTAGAACTCTAAGCTCCATTTAACATATTTAAATATTTTCTGCAGAACTGTGCTGATTTTCTCCGACAAAAAGTGCTGAAAATATGACAAAAATGTGCAGATTTCCACCGAGAGTGATCCAAGAGCAAAACAAGATAATTAACTGAGATGATTAGTACACTAATGGAGGCTATTAAAGAAAGAGAGAGAGAGAGGCACAATGAGAAGGGGTTGGGGATTTGAGGGGAAAAAGCCTTTCAAATGGACAGAAATGACACAAGTAAATACAAATGCAATGTCATCTGTTCATAGAGCTTAGGTCGACTGGATTATGATTAATCTTTTCATAACTCTGAGATCTCAATGAGGTACTTAGAAACACACACTCACACAACACATCTGTGTTTGAGCTCACTTTCACCTCTATGACACTAAACTGATATTAATGCGCTCACTCACTTAAGACATCTTTCATCTCAACATCCTCCCTCTCTTCCCTTCATTCTCCACTTACTTTTTATGCGTATCATATTTCTTTGCAATATTAAACTCCAATGACACCCATAGTTAGCATGAGTTGGTGCATTATGGGACGCACACTAGTTGTCATGCTCGAGTTTGTGTGTGTCTGTGTGAGAAAGAATTATGGAGGGGCACTCGTGACTCACACAGAAAATGGATGCTCTTTGTTAGGGAGCCATAATTCATAGTGCTATAATTGATCAGGGAGTTTGAGGATTTACAACCAGAAAGAAGGAAAGAAATAAAAGAGAGAGTGCTAAGAGAGACAGAAAGAGAACACAGAGTGAAATAGAAAAAAGTGAATGTGTCTTAATAAGACATGATAATGATCTCTCATCTCTTGTCATATCTTCTTTGTGAAGAGTGAATGAGCTCCCCAGTAATGATAGATTCAGTTAACAATGTTTTTTTTTTTCTTCTTCTTCTCCTGATTAAACCCAATTTGGAGTAAATAAGACAATGTCCCTGGATATTATCAATGACAGAGCTCACCTTAAATGTGCACAAAGCAGTGTAGCAGCTAAAAAGGGTCTATTTGTCAACACTACTTGCTCTCGACAAATAAAGAGATTAATACATTTATTCAGCAAGAACACATTAAACTGATCAAAAAGTGAATTATAATGATTTTTTTAATATATTATTTATCAAATAATCCTTAACATTATATCACAGTTTCCACAAAAATATTAAGCAGCACAACTGCTCTCAACATTGATAATCAGAAATGTTTCTTGAGGACCAAATCACCATATTTGAATGATTTCTGAAGGATAATGTGACACTGAAGACTGGAGTGATGATGCTGAAAATTCAGCTTTGTCATAAGAGGAATAAATTACATTTAAAAATGTAATAAAATATAAATGTTATTTTAAATAATATTATTTCACAATATAATATATATGTATATATTTTTTAAATTTTTTTGATAACATAAATGCAGCCTTAGGGCCGGTTCACATGGAATGTGTTTTTGACTCGATTTTAACTTGAGTGAAGTGTTTTTAGAAAACGAGCGCAATGGTCAAACATGTCTGTCTAGTGTGTTTACATAGAAAAATAAAAGTAGTGCAGTAGAATGGAAAAACGTGTTCGGTGTGAACGGCCCCTTAGTGTGTCTTTCAAAAACATGAAAAATACTTTTGCTGACCCCAAACTTTTGAATAGTAGTGTAACTGTTTTTAACTGAGTTTCTGCTGAACAGAGGTTTTGGGTAAACTATCCCTTTAAGTATCCCTCTTTCCCTCCTCCCAGTGGGTATCGTTGGCTAGTCCCCACAATTGAGACAAGCCTGACACACACACACATACACACACACACACACACACACACACACACACACACACACACACACACACACACACACACACACACACACAAAACACAAAGCTGCTGGAGCTGCAACAGTTTAGTGGAGATTACCACAGCTTGCCATCACTGGCCCAGGCCAATGAGTTTTTATAAACCATTTGACATTCAGGCTTCTGCCCTGCTTCAAGAGTGCTCAGCCTAGTTTTAAATCACAGCGAAAGAAGCTAAATCTCTAACTTCACTTTAATTGTTTTGGTCCAAAAGCTCCAACAGTCTGAATTTAAATAGCGTTTTGACCGATTAAATAACCGAAAAATACACACCTGGCTTACTGAGGCAGGAAAAACTTTAATAGAAACAACTTTGCACCAGCTCACCTGCATGATTCATTTGCATATTAGATAGTGCTTGTGGTAAATGTTGTAAGAATGTTATATTTTGCCACTCCAGAAATAAATCAAACAATATAAATAGAAATCTACAATTTACTGATATTCCATAAGGAAACATGATGCATTAAGTCCCTAATTTGAAGATCATGGTAAATTGTACTTAATTTGTCTTCCGGGAAACATGCCAGTATCTTCTATTTCTTTCGAAGGGCAGTACTAAATGAAAAAAAAAAAACCAAAAAAAAAACCCCCAGATATTTCAACAAAATAAGAAAAATTTGGACATCTTCATTCTGTTTAAAAGTTTTTACCCCCTGGCTCTTAATGCATCATGTTTCCTTCTGGAGCAGCAGTGAATGTTGGAACCTTTTTTAATAATTATGTTCGAGTCCCTTTTTTTGTCTTGTGGACTATATGTAAACATCTTTTGTGTAAAATATCTTACTCAGGACAATACTAAATAAAAAATAACATGCATTTTGTATGATCTCTCTGTTAAAATTATTCACATTTTAGGGATGTGATGTCACACTTTTGGGATGTAGTGGAAAGGGAGATACGCATCATGGATGTACAGCTGACAAATCTGCAGCAACTGCGTGATGCTATCATGTAAATATAGACCAAAATCTCTGATGAATGTTACCAGTACCTTGTTGAATCTATGCTGTGACAAATTAAGACACTTCTGCATGCAAAAGCGGATCCAACCTGTTAAAGGGATAGTTCACCCAAAAATGAAAATTCTATTATCATTTACTCGCCTTTAAGTTGTTCCAAACCTGTATAAATTTCTTTCTTCTGCTGAACACAAAAGAAGATATTTTGAAGAATATAGGTAACCAAACAGGTGATGGGCCCCACTGACTTCTATAGTATGGAAAAAAAATACAATTGAAGTCAACGGGCCCATTAACTGTTACCCACATTCAGGGACGTGCACAGGAATTTTGAGGGGCAGTTGCTCTGACCTAAAAAAAGGGCACTCCCCTACCCCAAGGGGTACCCAACGAAGTTTACAGTGGAAAAACTGTAATTAGTTTTACGGAGTAAGATCATAAATTTAACAGGTAAAAACCTATGAAAATACGGTTTATTGGAGTAAAATTAACAGTACACTGTGTTAATTGCCATAAAAAAGAAAACATTATTTTGTCTTAAAATTATTCTTATTACAAATACATCAACATATTTGACCCCCCTGTGCAATTAAACACCACAATGGAAGAAACATAACCAGTTTTAATATATGTGTGATAAAAACATATTTTTTTTCCATGTAAATTGGTAATAAAATGACTTCTATAATTTTTGAAGCCTAAATTGTCTGCCTAAAAAATGTTCACCTTGACATTTTTAACTTTTGAGAATTGAAATATTGTTTTTATTTAATTACAGTTTTAGAAGTCAAAATGTGTGCTAAGAAATTTTTGTCTCTGCCCTCAGGAACTAAGTTAAGAAAGTCAACTAACCAAGCATTTAAAAAAATAACCGTTAAGCATCATCCAATCAAGATTGCGCCTTGCCTCCTTGAACAAAGGATGTGATTGGCTGAATACTCCTTGGCGTGGAGCACACATGAAACGTTATGCGCGTTCCCGAACTTCCCCCATTTCAACAGTGATGATTCTGGTGAAGCACTGTCGGAGCTAAACTGCTAATTAGTGGATATTTTGTGTATATATAAATCTACATAGGCACATTGGTAAGTTGGATTAAACGGTTTTAG
Source organism: Megalobrama amblycephala (assembly GCF_018812025.1). Classification (NCBI taxonomy): domain Eukaryota; kingdom Metazoa; phylum Chordata; class Actinopteri; order Cypriniformes; family Xenocyprididae; genus Megalobrama; species Megalobrama amblycephala. Next base: position 24,689,017 of record NC_063047.1, read on the forward strand.
CACTGTGTGGTTTAAAACATGAGTAGAATGTACACTATTTTGACAGCACATAAACATATCTAACTTAGGCAGCGCATGTTAGCACACTTGAGAGCTCTAAAACGTGAAATACTTAGTGAATTAGCATGTAACGTACCCTGTTTTCATGCAGTCCAGAAAGTTCAGACCAGTATTTAAAATATAATTTAAGTGCTTGAAATCGTAGTAGTGTGTGTTTGTTCACGTAGTTTAAATGTTTAGCTGTCAGTTCTGTGGGATATCAGTTCAAACCCTTCGGGAGCATGTTTAAGTGTGCTGCAACAGATCGTTTCGTTCATACGGAGCATTTAAGGCTCATTTTTACCGCAAACATACTGTAGATTCACGTGTTGCTACTACACATGCCCTTACGGTGTTTACATGTAATATTTCTATGTGCCAACACCAGTGTCGCGATGTCAAAGAACTAATCGCTCACTTAAAGGAACATATCGCTGAAGGGCGTGTTGTGACATGTCCGGTGACAGGATGTAATCATACTTTCACTGTAAAGTCATTGTTTACTTCCCACATGTCCAGAAAGCACAGGCAGTGTCGCGTAGACAGTATAAGTGATCTTCATAGAGAGACAGTTTCTCAGTCTTTTGAAACTGAACCTTTAGTTACAGGCCCCACAGAGGGATCTAGTGAGACTGATGAAGGTGAAGTTCATCTCACAGAGAATTAGTCTTTTCTACTTGCAATTACATGGGCAGTTTCTTCTGCCAGCATCAACTATACAAAATATTGTTGAAGAGATGCAGAGCATACATGAACTTGGACAGACATATTCTTTGAATAAATTGAGTGCATTCCTGAAAAATGATTTAGAGTTAACAGATGAGGACATTGGTAGAATATGTGATGTTGTGAAGGAATCTGACCTATTCACCATTAGTCATGAAGGACCAATAAGAACACATTTTTCAAGAACAAAGGCTTTTAAAGAGATGTTCAGATACACAGAACCTGTAAAGTAGTACTTAGGAACAGATGAAACGAGGTCACAGAGGTTTGCCTACTATGTTCCTTTGAAAGACTATTTGAGATGTTTACTGGAGTCTGACTTATGGCAAAAATGTGCTGCACAGGATACATGCTTACCCTGCACAGATGTGCTTTGTGATGTCAGTGATGGTCAGGTATACAAAAACAATGAGTTATTCTCTCAAAACGCATCATGTCTCAAACTAATTCTATATCAAGATTCTTTTGAGGTGGTGAACCCATTAGGTTCAGCAAAAAGCAAGCACAAAGTACTAGCAGTATATTTGTCTCTGGCTAATTTACCATCTCATATAAGATCAAGTACAGACCACATGTCACTTGTAATGCTGTGTCGAGAAAAAGATTTCAAACACTTCGGACATAAGAAAGTTTTCTCCAGGCTAATTGCAGACTTAAAAGACTTGGAAGATAATGGAATAACTATGGCAGAGGAAACAGTTAAAGGGACTGTTTTGTGCATTGCAGGTGACAATTTGGGGTCTCACAGTATCAGTGGATTCACTGAAAATTTTAGTGTCTCTGAATATTTCTGCAGGTATTGCCTGATAACACGAAGAGATTTTGAAACGGATCCAAATGCATGTGGGTCTCCGCGCACTCCTGAAAACTACAATTCAGATGTAGACATTTTACAATCTGAGGGACAACAAAACGTTGAAGGTATAACATGTAAGTCAATTTTTAATTCATTGAATTACTTCAATGTTTGCATGCCTGGCCTGCCACCTTGTTTAGGCCACAACATTTTTGAGGGTATCCTTTCCTATGATTTAGCCCTTTACCTGAAGTACTTCATCAAGCAGAAAAAGTGGTTCACTTATTCAGTTTTGAATAGACACATTAAGCAGTTTAAATACAGTGCATCTGATGCATTGAGTAAGCCATGTGCAGTGAGCTCCAATGGAGTAAAGCTTTCTGGTCAGGCTATTCAGAACTGGAATTTTCTAAGACTTCTTCCTGTGATCATGGGTGACAAGGTAAAAGAGCCCATGGATGATGTTTGGCAGTTGACCCTTCAACTGAAAGATATTGTTGAGATGATTTGTGCACAGAGGATTTCATTGCCTGAGGTACCTTGCATACCTTGACGTTCTTATCCAAGAGTATCTTGCTTGTAGATTATCTCTCTTTCCAGGACAAAGACTAAAGCCAAAGCATCACTACTTGCGACACTATGCTGCACTGATTGTGGACGATGCGCTTTGAGAGTAAGCACAGTTACTTTACAAGATGTGCTAGGAACTTGAAGAATTTTTTAAAAAACTTGTGCTTCACTCTCTCTGAAAGGCATCAAATGTTCCAGGCCTATCTGTCAGAAGGGTCAATGTGTGATTTAACTGTAAGAGTAAAAAACAGCACTGCATTTTACCAAAAGCTGTATGGTGATTCTGTTAAAGATGCAGTGAGGTGCTTTGGGTTTACAGAGAATAATACCAAAGTCTCAGCAGAAGTAATGTACAGGGGTACGTTATACAGAAAAGGCCAGTTCCTTGTGACAAATAATATGGACTCTGTAGAGTTTAGAGAACTTGCACTTGTTCTCATAAAAGATAAAGTCATTCATTTTCTATTGAGAAAGTTTGTAGCAGAGTTCATCCCTGAATACCATTTGCATGAATTGAAAAATCAGACTGAAGTAATGCAATGTGTGAAAATTAATGACCTGGCAGATTTCTATCCTTTAACTTCATATGTGATGAATGAAAAACTGGTTATTCCATTAAAACACACCGTGATGTCACACTGAATATGTTTGTTGATCTGTATTTTCTCATACTTGGTTTATTTATCTGAATGACCGTTATTTGGTTGTTTTCAGAAATGGGAGAATCAGAGATGAACATTTCAAACATAACCAGTGCCATTGATGACGTATTACCGGATCTCCCAATCACAACAAAAAAATCTCTTGAGGACACCATAAAATCACTTGGAGTGGAGACCCCAGAAGATTTCAGATTTCTTCAGGAATCAGATCTTGTTTCTGTACTGAGGCCCATTCAAGCCAGGAAATTTATTTCTGTTCTAAAGGAGACTAGTAAGTCCATGCATTTGTTTTAGTTACAAAAACCTTAATGGTCAGACAAATAAAATAAGACATTTCTTTTGTTATTAACATTTCTTTTGTTATTAAAACTGTGACCTTTAAGTAACTGTAAAAACAAGCTTGTCTGAAATTTACAGCTAGTCATTCTAAATGAGCACCTGATTTGACATGACGAGGGCAATAAATGATGATGATAGTTGGACCAGGAATAGTTCAACCAAATTTAAAACTAAGTACCTGCATATGACTTTTTTACAGCACACATTTCCGAAACCCCAAGGCGACAAGACTGTTCATCTCCAGGATCTTCTCTGTCCCAAAGTTCTTCGTCCTTTTCTTTCAGCAGTTCCTCCCCTCTTAATGTAAACTGGGTGGTCAGCTTCGAAGTCCCATGGAAAAAGTTTCCTGAGGAATTAATGCAGGCACTTGAGAGACAGAAAAGGCCTAGTCCTCGGCTGTGCAGGGAAATGGTGAGGATTGTTGTTGCAGCGATGATGAAAGTTTGTGCTTGTCCAAGTAAGAAGAATTTAACGGAAGTCGCCAAAAGAATGGTTGCCAAATATCCAAAGTCTTTGCAAGATGTAATTGAAGACAGTGTGATTGGTCCTGGATACTACTCCTTGGTCAAACAATTTCAAACCAGAGTTAAAAATGCAAGAAGGACCAGCACACCAAAAATAAAAAAGCGTGTTCATGATACAGATGAATGTGACACTGACGAAGTCACACCTGAAAAAAGAGCTGCGGTCCAAGATACATATGGCTGTGTTAATTGGGAAGTTAAATTTATGACCCTCAGTGAAACTGCCGAGAGTCAGCAGTTGAAAAAAGAGAAAATGAAGAATCTATTGCAAACAACTGAATGGGATGAAGAAGAAATGAAGGCTCTCATGAGGTCTACATTCTACAGTCAACGAAAAGATATCAACAAAGGAAAAGGCATGAAAACCCCCACTGATGAGTGGCCATATTTGTTTCAGGACAGTGGAATGGAAGTTCACTTTAAAAACCTCATAGGAATACCACTTAAAGAGACCTTCCTGAACAGCATTGACCGAAAAGGAAATAGGCTGTTGAACTTCATGAGGAATGTTTGCACAAACAAGAACAAGGGTGTCTTACAGACTGTCACAAAACGTCTTGGGTTACAGATGTAACCCCTGTTCCCTGAGTAAGGGAACGAGACGCTATGTCGAATGTCGTGATGGGAACCCTCTGCATTTTGTGTTCGTGAAGCACCTCTGTATCCAACCAATGAGGAAACGTGACGTCAGAGGCGGGTGACGTCACGGACCAGGAAACTATAAAGCATACCCAGAACAAAGAACGCTAGCTTCTGAAATATGTCTGAAGCAAGACGCTCACAGGTATGCCGGGGGTACGGCAACGTGACGTAGCGTCTCGTTCCCTTACTCAGGGAACAGGGGTTACATTTGTAACCCGAGACGTTCCCTTTCGTGGGAACTATCGACGCTACGTCGAATGACGTGATGGGAACGCTATCCCAACTACGCCGTATCACCAAGTACCTGTCTGTTATCTTGTAGACAGAACTGAGGACCCGTGAAGTACGATGGAACCTGGGACGTTGGTGGGGACCTTAGGCATATAGCCTGGTCTGGTGTGCAGGAACGCTTTGACCATTCCAGGCGCGAATTCCAAACACAAAGAAGCAGCTGAAAGTGCTTGAAGATCTCCTATTCTTTTAAGAGATGAAATAGCCAGTAGAAATATGGTATTTAAGGGTGAGGAATTTCTCTGAAACTTCCTCTAGTGGTTCGAAGGGAGCCTCGGCTAACCCTTCTAATACCACGGCCAAGTTCCAGGCCGGAGTCCTTGTACGTACTGAAGGCCTCAGCCTCAGAGTACCACGAAGGAAGCGTATAAAAAAGGGGGTCTCGACCTACCGAGGAATCCCCCAGAGGAGTATGGCCGAAATGGCCGCATACACTTCCTCGTGGAGGGAGCTCTGGAGTGGAGTATGGTCTCCACAACCTCAGTTGGGAGAGCAGCATCTATGAGCCTGGCCCCCTCTGAGGCCAGGCCCACAGTCTCCATAGTTCTGGGCGTGGATGAATTATCATGCCGCCCGCTTGAGACAGGAGGTCCTGCCTGTGAGGAAGCTCCATCAGGGAGCCATTTAGAAGTGACACTAGGTCTGAGAACCATATTTTGGTTGGCCAGTACAGGGCTATCAATATTAGACTGACCCCTTCCTGGCGTACTTTCTCCAGAACTCCCGGGAGCACAGCGAACGGGGAAATGCATACAGACGCAGCCTCGGCCACGTCTGTACCATGGCATCCAGACCCAGTGGTGCTGAATGAGATAGGGAGAACCACAGTGGACACTGGGTTGATTCCCCTGAAGCAAATAGGTCAATTTCAGCTCGACCAAAGTGTTCCAAAGTGAGCTCCACACCTCAGTGTGGAGACTCCATACCCTGGGCCTCGGCCCCTGCCTCGACAGGGCGCCTGCTCCCACATTTTAATGCCCTCAGGTCTGGGAGGAAGTATTTTACTGCAATAAATACCGCCATCATTTCCAGCCGATTTAAGTGCCAGGAACTGATGGTCCTCCCAGAGACCCTGAGCTGAGCGACCACTCATGATCGCCCCCCAGCCCATGAGGGAAGCATCCATCATAAGCATTATGCGACGACGAGAAGTCCCCAACATGGGTTCTGGGACAGGAACCAAGGCTTTTTCCACATGATCAGAGCACGAAGGCATCGCCGCATGACTTTTGATCTTGCGAAAAGGATTTCCCCTTGGAGAAAACCCCTTGGTCCTGAGCCACCACTGTAAGAGTCTCATGTGCAGAAGGCCAAAAGTTATCACGTTGGACGCAGCTGCCATAGGACCGAACAGTCTCTGAAACTGTTTTACAGTGAGTGACTGGTCATAAGAGACCACCGTCATGTTGTCCGTACGGACCAACACGTGGTGGCCCCTCAGGTCTGGGAGGAAGTGTTTCAGTGCTAGAGACACCGCCATCATCTCCAGCCAATTTATGTGCCAGGAGAGCTGATGGTCCTCCCATAGACCCTGAGCCGAGCGACCACTCATGATCGCCCCCCCAGCCCGTGAGGGAAGCATCTGTCGTAAGCATTACGCGACGACGAGGAGTTCCCAGCACGGGTCCCTGGGACAGGAACCAAGGCTTTTTCCACATGACCAGAGCACGAAGGCATCGCCGCGTGACTTTGATCATGCGAAAAGGATTTCCCCTCAGGGAAAACCCCTTGGTCCTGAGCCACCACTGTAAGGGTCTCAAGTGCAGAAGGCCAATAGTAATCACGTTGGACGCAGCTGCCATCAGACCCAACAGTCTCTGAAACTGTTTTACAGTGAGTGACTGGCCTAACTTCACCCCATTCACGTGCGCTGCATCCACGCACTTCATGAACGTGCGGGGTGATAATGATAGGCCGAAAGGAAGAACCCTGTATTGGTAAGCTTTGTCCCCGAAAGAAAACCTGAGGAACTTCCTGTGAGAAGGATGAATGGATACATGAAAGTAAGCATCTTTCAGGTCTATCACAACAAACCAGTCCTCGGACCTGATCTGTGGGATAACCCTCCATCGTTCTTTGGAACAATGAAGTATAGGTTGTAAAACCCTGACAGCTTGCTGGGAGGAGAACCCCTTCTATAGCTCCTTTTTGCAAGAGCGTCATAACCTCCTGTTCCATTACCAGAGACTGCTCGGGGGCCACCACTGTGGGAAGGACCCCATTAAACTGGGGCGGGCGAGACCCGAATTTGTAACCCTTTTCTATGGTGAGCAGCACCCATTTTGAAATATTTGGGAGAAGTTTCCATTCTGCCTTATTAACAAAGGGAACCAGTCTCTCGAAACTGGCCTCTGGTGTTTTTTGAGCTCTTGACTTGGCGCCCTGAAGCGGCGAACCGGCAAGGAACAGCCGAATCAAGTGATGACCGCCCCTCCTCGGAGGATCGGTGGAGACCGCTGCGCCCTGAAGCACACTGGGTGGCAGGGTTAGCAGAACGGCCCCCTGACGGCGCCAAAGAGGGATGGGTACCAAGTATTTTAATACCCAACCCTCTCTGGAGGGGGCTGCCCTCCAATGTCCCGCGCCACTGGCATCAGGACCTCTTCGAAGCCTTCTTGGTGATAATTACAGTCCGCAGATCTGTGTTACCCCACAAAGACTTCAGCTGTGTCGCCTGTCCCTGTCCCCAAGCTTTCTGTGGGGGACCAAGGGTGGCGACACTTTCTTTGGATGAACGGTCAGACCAGTGCCCTGAAACGGCGAACCGGCAGGGAACATCTGAACTGACCGGTCTACAATCCTCCTCTTTCTTGGAGGAAGACTGGAAACCACTGCGCCCTGAAGCAAACGAGGTGGCAGGGTTGGCAGAACGGTCTCCTTTATTTTCTTTTAAATTCCTCAGAATTTAATGTATTCAATATTTCATTTAATCCTCAAATTAAATGCAGCCAGTTCTTATATAAATATATATTTTTGAACAGACTGAATATATTTAGAATACAAAAAAGAATTATAGCTCGTAATAATTCGCAGGGTATTTTAGGGAAAGAGAGAAAGGGAAACTCCCGTCTGCTCAGATCCCTTAATATATAAATATATATACATATATATACATACACACACACATGCATAATTACGGACACGTGATACATGCACAGCCTCGGCAAACGCAAGATCCGAGCCATATATTATTTAATGAATACCCAATCCACGCGCTGCCTCAGAAAGCGCGAGATCTGAGCTATATTCTTTAATGAAAACTCAATCCAAGATCCGAGCTTTGCATTAAACTTTTATTCCCTCGAGAATAAAGCCAACAGGAGTGGAGCTACAAAACTCCCGCTAGTGCATACTTTTCTTTGGGACATTTTTATGAATGAACACTGTCACTGTCAGTTGTGAGCTGACGTGCATGCTCCACTCCCAGCAAACGACACATAAATCGTGTGTATCCCAACTCGCTTTGTAGTGTAGCACAGGGGAAAAATCAAACTGCTGTTCACGATTGATTTGTTATAAACGTGTGATTTTGAAACACGATATGTGTGTGACTGTGAGGTGGCGATCCTCAGATCGATATCACAATATCCACCTCCTCAGAGCTGGACATGTGAATATCGGTGCCTCAACCCGGGGGAAGAAACCGCAGAGCGTGCTTCCACCTGGGAGACGGCACTGAACCTGGCAAGTGAAGGCAGAGAAAGGGCGGCGCCTGTCTCTAACCCTTCTGTCAGATCCATTTGTGAACCCCACGAACAGAGCCTCCGCCCTGCCTTAGCAGAAGCGGGACCCGACCCGCGGGGAACACTGGAGCACAGTGTTCTGAGAGTGAGTTTTTACAGTGCACACAGACGGCTCCCTCGAGAGCTGCCTGGGTATACTCACTCCCACTTCACTGCTGTTTCTCGCCATAATACGTGTCTTTTATATATATATATATATATATATATATGGATTGGTGTGAGATACTCTTGTCCTCAGACGAAGAGATCGTGATTATTTATATGTGATAAGACAAACAACACCAAATAAGACACAAAAGATACAGAGAGCGCTTGCTGAAGACAACAGAAGCTAGCGTTCTTTGTTCTGGGTATGCTTTATAGTTTCCTGGTCCGTGACGTCACCCGCCTCTGACGTCACGTTTCCTCATTGGTTGGATACAGAGGTGCTTCACGAACACAAAATGCAGAGGGTTCCCATCACGTCATTCGACATAGCGTCGATAGTTCCCACGAAAGGGAACTACAAGTTTTGAGAGCACAGAGAAATGGTTGCTCAGAGGATGTGAAAGATATGATCCTTCTACTTCTGTCCTATTTTGATGAGAAGGAGCAGTTCCTCCTTCATTATGTAGAAGAGACAAGCCTCGCAAAGGATGTAGTTAGAAAACCAGCCTGTGACGCCGTGCATTATTGTGTGTGGTGAGTAAAAGTTTTGTTAATTTAGAGTAGAACGCTTAAGCTTTAATTTGTACATGTTTAGTTATAAAGTTTATAAGTTTGAATACCACTTGCAGAGTATGCAAAATGATAGGGTTTCCCAAAAATTTAAATTCTGTTATTATTTACTCACCTTCTTATCATTTTAAACCTGTATGACTTTGCTCTTCAGAACACAAAAGAAGATATTAAAAAAAAAAAATGCTGGTAACTTAGCAGTGGCACCCATTGACTTCTATTGTATAGTAACAAAACCAACACAAGTGAATGGGGGCCAGTTACCAACATTCTTCAAAATTGTGTTCTGGCGAAGAAAGAAAGTCATAGAGTTTGAAATGACAAGAGGGTGAGTAAATGATAAGACAGTTACAATTTTTGGCAAACTATCACTTTAAGAAATGAGACAAATCATACAAATTGCAGTTCCCTTTCAGTCGGTCACGTTCGACGTACGTCAGTAGTGACCGACGAATTGGGATATCGCTTAGAGAGCCCTATCAGCTTCGTGTAAACTAAAACAAGCCAATGGAATTGGCGTGCGATATTTGCATAATGCGCACCGCCCCCGACAGGTGTATATAAATAGGAAGCAGATGCAATCGCACTCTGTCTTTCGCTTCGGAGCCATTCAGTGGTGTCCTGTTTAAGAAGACTGTTTGTGTGAACTAAACTGCCTCGAAGAGGATTCACAGCAAGCCGTGTGTGCCGGTGTAATGGTGCTACAGCGAGGTCGCGAGCTCCCGAGGATCCGAGCTATAGCTCTCAACTGCTGTTTTCACAGCACACGCCTAGAGTGAAAGTGTGTGTGTTGCGATTTGGGCCGGTTCCTCGGTGTGTCCAGGGAGTGGTGTACCTGGCACATCGCGTCACTCCCTGTGTGCTTCGGCACGAGCGAGTTGACTGTTTTCCCCTTCTAAAAGAGCTTTACAGACGAACCCTGACAGTATGTCATTTCGTCTGTGCGTTAATGGGTGCGGTCGTTCCCTGGTCCCTGCTGATGGGCACAATCGTTGCATCTCGTGTTTGGGCATTCAGCACGCTGAAGCAGCTTTTGTGAATGGTTCATGTTCCCATTGCGGGAACATGACTATCGCGGTGCTGAGGTCGAGACTCTCCTTCCTGAAGTCTCAGGAAGCGGGGGCCCCCTCCCCTGTGCCCCGTTCGACCGTTTTTTCCGGCCCGGGCCGGAATGACGGTTCGGCGGTGTATAGGAAGGGTGACCTGAGGCTTACGGTCAGGGCTTCCCCGCCGAGCGGAAACGCTCCTCGGGCCCCTGCCGCCTCATCAGCACCGCAACCCATCGTGCCACCGTTGGTTTCCGCTGGGCCCTCTACGGACTGTCCAGCCGTTACCTTTGGTGTGCCGGCGGCGGATCGGATGTCGACCGCTGCATCGGAAGGTGAGCCTGAGTCCTCGGGGGAGGAAGATCCGGACGCGCTGCCGCCCGGCACGGTAGCGTGGCCCGAGTCGGATCCCGAGCTCACGGCTGTGCTCTCCCGGGCCGCCTTGTGCGTCGGGCTTGAGTGGAACCCTCCACCCTGTCCCGGCCCATCTCGGTTGGACGATTGGTACTTGGGGGGGGGTCGCGCTGGTCAAATCCAGCGTCCCGCCCCAATGCCTTTCTTCCCGGAAGTACACGATGAGGTGACCAGGTCTTGGCAAGCTCCGTATGGGGCTCGTACAGGGCCTGGTCCCTCGTCCGCCTTCACCTCCCTGGACGGCGGGGAAGCCAGGGGATACTAGAAGCTCCCGCCAGTCGAGCGGTCTGTTGCGATGCAGTTGTGTCCAACGGCCGCTGGCGGGCGCGGTGAGCCGCGTCTCCCGTCCCAGGCCTGTGAATTCTCAGCCGGTCTGACTGAGAAAGCTTACAGTGCCTGTGGGCAGGCTGCCTCTGCCCTGCACGCGATGGCCCTTTTGCAGGTCTATCAGGCAAAAGCGCTGTCGCAGATGCCCCAGGAAGGTCCTGACCAACAGCTGCTTGGGGAGCTGCGCGCTGCCACTGACCTTGCCCTCCGGGCAACGAAGGTGACAGCGCGTTCTGTTGGCCAGGCGATGTCTACTCTGGTAGTCCAGCAACGCCACCTCTGGCTGACCTTGGCAGACATGAGGGAGACCGACAAACATCGGTTCCTGGATTCCCCCGTGTCTCCGGTCGGCCTTTTCGGCGACGCGGTGGAGAGCTGTGCCCAACAGTTCTCCGCTGCACAGAAGCAGGCTGAGGCTATCAGACATGTCATGCCACGGCGGTCCGCTGCTGCCTCCACCCAGCCGCCCGTGGCTCAGCCTCAGCCCGCTCGTCGCCGAGGGCGCCCGCCTGCGTCTTCCTCCGCCCCTGCTAAGTCGGCAAAGCAGCAGCCTACACCAGCCAAACAGCAGGGTGCCGGTCGCGGACGTGGTGCCCAGCCCGTCTCTGCCAAGCCAGGTGGCAAGCGGTCGGGGAAAACTCGGCCCTGAGACGGGCGACCTGGAGCGGAAGGTTCCTGCCCTTCGGGAGAGTATTCCATCTGCTCTCCCACCCCCGGAGGAGGGCCGGGGGGATTTTGTGGCGTCTGTCCATCTACCGCCGCTGGCTCTCCGGAGTCCAGCGGTACCCACTTTGCCACAAAAAGAGCAGTTTCCTCAAACTCCAGGTCACAAGAGGGCGCGTTTGCCAGTGTGCCAGGCCCCGCCTCGCCACTCGCAACCCCCTCCCATTCCGCCAGTAGGCGACAGTGTGGTGGCGCAGACCGCGTCCCCCGGTTTTCAGGGGTGTCCACTTCACTCAGGTGTCGTTGGACAGTGCACCTGTTCTCCGGGCGGAGATTGCTGTCCTCCTGGCGAAGGATGCAATCGAGCCGGTCCCTCCAGCCGATATGAAGTCGGGGTTCTACAGCCCCTACTTCATTGTACCAAAGAAGGGTGGTGGGCTACGGCCAATCCTGGATCTGCGCGTCCTGAACCGGTATCTTCACAAGATGCCGTTCAAGATGCTCACGCAGAAACGCATTTTCGAATGCGTCCGTCCCCGGGATTGGTTTGCAGCAATAGACCTGAAGGACGCGTACTTTCATGTCTCGATTCTGCCTCGACACAGACCCTTCCTCCGGTTTGCGTTCGAGGGTCGGGCATATCAGTACAAAGTCCTACCCTTCGGGCTGGCCCTGTCACCCCGCGTCTTTACGAAGGTTGCGGAGGCGGCCGTTGTTCCCCTCAAGGAACAGGGCGTTCGTATTCTCAACTATCTCGACGACTGGCTGATCCTGGCCAGCTCGCGAGAGCAGTTGTGCGAACACAGGGACATGGTTTTAGCTCACCTCAGCCGGTTGGGTCCTCCGGTCAACTGGGAACGTCGCACCCTTGTCCGGTGGTCGGACCCTTCGTTCCTGCGGGCCGGAGTACCCCTCGAACAAGTGTCCAGGCACGCTGTGGTCTCCACAGATGCCTCCGCCACGGGATGGGGGGCCACGTACAACGGGCATGCAGTGGCAGGTCTTTGGACGGGGCCTCAGCTGCATTGGCATATCAATTGCCTCGAGTTGCTAGCGGTACGTCTTGCGCTGGTCCGCTTCAAGAAGCTGTTGACAGGCAAGCACGTTCTAGTCCGCTCAGACAGCACTGCGGCCGTTGCGTACATCAACCGTCAAGGTGGTCTACGCTCCCGTCGCATGTCGCAACTCGCCCGCCATCTCTTGTTGTGGAGTCAGAAGTATCTGAGGTCCCTTCGGGCCACTCATGTCCCAGGTGTGCTCAACCGTGCAGCCGACGAGCTGTCACGGCAGCCTCCACTTGCGGGCGAGTGGCGGCTCCACCCCCAGGCGGTCCAGCTGATTTGCAGCGTTTCGGCGAGGCCCAGGTAGACCTGTTTGCCTCCCCGGAAACTGCCCACTGCCAGTGGTTTTATTCCCTGACCGGCGGCACGCTCGGCACGGATGCCCTGGCACACAGCTGGCCCCCGGGTCTGCGCAAATATGCGTTTCCCCCAGTGAGCCTTCTCGCACAACTCCTGTGCAAGGTCAGGGAGGACGGGGAGCAGGTTCTGTTAGTGGCTCCGTATTGGCCCACTCGGACCTGGTTCTCAGACCTCATTCTCCTCGCGACAGCCCCTCCCTGGCCGATTCCTCTGAGGAAGGACCTCCTGACTCAGAGACGGGGCACCCTGTGGCACCCGCGTCCCGACCTATGGAACCTCCACGTGTGGTCCCTGGACGGGATGCGGAGGTTCTGAGTGATCTCCCGCAAGCGGTTGTAGACACCATCACTTCCGCTAGAGCTCCTTCCACTAGGAGTCTCTATGCGTTGAAGTGGAACCTGTTCGTCGAATGGTGCGCCTCTCGCCGAGAGGACCCCCGATCATGTTCGGTCGGATCCGTGCTTTCCTTCCTGCAAGAAGGGTTGGAGCGAAGGCTGTCTCCCTCCACCCTGAAGGTGTATGTTGCCGCTATTGCCGCACATCACCACGCAGTTGAGGGTAAGTCCCTGGGGAAACACGATCTGATCGTCAGATTCCTGAGGGGAGCGAGGAGATTAAATCCTCCTCGCCCTTCCTCCGTACCCTCTTGGGATTTGACCCTGGTTCTCACAGCTCTCCGGGGTCATCCCTTTGAGCCTTTGCAATCAGTCGACCTGAAACTATTGTCTCTTAAGACGGTTCTTCTGGTTGCATTGGCTTCCCTGAAGAGGGTAGGGGATCTGCATGCATTTTCGGTCGACGAAACGTGCCTAGAATTCGGGCCCGGTGATTCTCACGTTATTCTGAGACCCCGGCCTGGATACGTGCCCAAGGTTCCTACCACTCCCTTCAGAGATCAGGTAGTGAACCTGCAAGCGCTGCCCTCGGAGGAGGCAGACCCAGCCCTAGCTTTGCTCTGTCCCGTCCGCGCTCTGCGCGTTTACGTGGATAGAACGCGAAGCTTCAGGACCTCAGATCAGCTCTTCATCTGTTACGGAGGCCAGCAGAGGGGAAAGGCTGTCTCCAAGCAGAGGATGGCCCACTGGATAGTGGATGCCATCGCCTTGGCGTATGAATCCCAGGGCGTGCCTTGCCCGCTCGGGTTGAGAGCCCACTCCACCAGAGGGGTGGCCTCTTCCTGGGCGCTGGCTCATGGCGCCTCGCTGACAGATATTTGTAGAGCTGCGGGCTGGGCGACACCTAACACGTTCGCTAGGTTTTATAGCCTACGTGTAGAGCCAGTATCTTCACGTGTACTCGCATCCACTAGTCGGTAGACGTGTTGTACCTGCTCTAAGTGTCGGCTTGCAATGCCATTCCCGCCACTGGCCGGATACGTGCATACTTCACTCCAGTCGAGTTCCCCGCTTGGCGAACCCTGTCGAGTTCCTCCGCCTCCCCCTTCGGCTCGGACATTGCGGAGTGTCTGATGCCAGGCCTACATCCGTCGCTGACGCTGTCTGTTGGCTGGGGCCCATATGTCGTGACCCCTCTACGTGAGCGGTCCCATATGTGTAATTTTCCACGGTTTAAAACTCCCTACGGCGAGTCCGTGTCTTTCCCTTAGCAGAGCCAGCTCTGCTGTCACCTGTCAGATGAGTCTCCCCCTAACCAGGTGGAGCCATCCCAGGGACTCCATATGCGTACTGCCCCCCGGGCCAGTCCATATGTGTATTCCCACGTAAACTCCTCCCCCATTGGGTAGGTAGTGGTCTCCGCAGCGTCCCTTACGGGTTCGCTTCCCCAGTGTAGTCTAGTTACTTAGTGGGTAGTGGTTAGACAGCAGTAGACTCTCTCGGTGTAAGCTCGCCCCCTTCACCGTCAGCCGGTGCTATGGGCGGCTGAGCTTGCGCTGGGCACTGGAAGGGGTTTCGTAACTGTGGCGCTTTAGTTGGGATCCCAATTCGTCGGTCACTACTGACGTACGTCGAACGTGACCGACTGAAAGGGAACGTCTCGGTTACATATGTAACCCTCGTTCCCTGAAGGAGGGAACGGAGACGTACGTCCCGTCGCCACAGTTTCTGTACCCTCGCTGTAGCGCGGACACCAGTTGTCTCCTCAGCGAAAAACAGAGTGCGATTGCATCTGCTTCCTATTTATATACACCTGTCGGGGGCGGTGCGCATTATGCAAATATCGCACGCCAATTCCATTGGCTTGTTTTAGTTTACACGAAGCTGATAGGGCTCTCTAAGCGATATCCCAATTCGTCGGTCACTACTGACGTACGTCTCCGTTCCCTCCTTCAGGGAACGAGGGTTACATATGTAACCGAGACGTTTTTAATTAGTTCTGCACAGAACAAACTGTTCCACAAAATAAATGTTTTTACATGTATTAAACAACATAGATTAATAACTCAGTTTTCACAAATCTAAACTTTAGAAATGGGTTATTTCTAAAATAATTTTCCATGGCAGTACTAAATAAACTGCAGTTTGTGTGATATTCTTGTCATATATGTAAATACACAATTACCTTACATGCTCATAACTTTATGTATATTGCATTGAAATTTATCTACAGGACCCTCCTGCTATGCCACTGTCCGATTCATGCTTGTTGTGGACCGCAAGATTGTAAATGATGACATCACTTCTTTCATCTCTGCTGTTTGCCTAATGTTTGGCAGTTATTACTGCTTCAACATTCACTAACCAACTGAGCTGGCGTCAGTGCTTGAATTCCTGCAAAGGTATGTAAAGACACTTAGGAGGGGAGATTCATTACAAAGTAGCTTCATTTAGTTATGAATGTTTTTTTTTTTTTCTCTCAAGGTGTTTTTTCATCATCAATCCAGAGAAGGGAACAAAGGTGGTGGAAAAGAAAAACAAAAAGCGGCTCCCAGTTAACCCAAGAGTCTTCTCACTTATCTCTGACCTTTCTGATCTTGAATGGCGAGAGACCTCGTAAAGGTGGTCTGCAGACTGTTTCCAAGTTCGTTCTCATGGTGAGAGACTTTAAGGTGGTCTGCAGACTGTTTCCAAGTTCATACTCGTGGTGAGAGACTTTAAGGTGGTCTGCAGACTGTTTCCAAGTTCGTACTTGTGGTGAGAGACTTTGTAAAGGTGGTCTGCAGACTGTTTCCAAGTTCATACTCTCTTAACATTGAAATGTTAATTGTTACCGCAAGTTCAGTGGTATAATATATTCTGCAAGCACTTGTATTGTGCCTCCTACTTTTTCTTACTGTAAATTAGGGCTGGGCGATATATCTAACGATATGATCATGCGCATCTATTCAGTAAATCTGGTTCTGTGATTACCGCTAAATCACCATAACCTGCTTTCAAATGGCGCTGCATTTAATAGACAGAACCGTAGATCACTGACAAGCTACGCAATATCACGTTCATTATCGAAGGTGATAATGAACGCGATATTGCGTAGCTTGTCAGTGATCTACGGCTCAATGCTGCACCATTTGAAAGCAGGTGATGGCTATTTAGCGGTAATCATAGAACCAGATTTACTGACATGGGTCGCATGATCATATCGTTAGATATATCGCCCAGCCCTACTGTAAACGTTAATCTTCACCTAACTTCCCAAGAAGTTTAAAATAAGGATGTTTTTAGCAGTGTTTTAAATTCTACATTTAAATTTCAAATGTACACTGAACTGACTGATCTTAATTAAAACACTGTTTACCTGTTGAAACACAAGAACAGAAAAATGCAGAAATCCCTTGTCTTAACATGCCTGCCATTCTTTATTAAAAATACTTGGGACCACAGTGATGTCTTTGTCTTTTGTAGATATTGATGGGTATTGATGATTTGATTTAGGTTTGCAAATGTAAGATATTTATCAATTAGTATAACAGAACAGTTATTTTAATAGCTTCTTAAAGGTTAAATCTGAATGTTTAGCAAATAATTATAGGGTTTAACTGTAAATATTACAAGTTAAACTTTTAAATTAGACAGTGCAGAACTGTAAAAAATATGGTTATGAACTGTAAATAATACAGTGTAAACCCTGGAATTTTACTGGTGTAAACTGTTGTTCTAACAGCATAAACAAGTAAATGAGACAGTTATGAACCGTAAAAAAGACAATTAACAACCGTAAAATATACGGTACAGTGGGTACAATCCCGTACAACCTATAACGTTGCAACCGTATTTTTGACGGTAAAGTTCTGGCAACCACAGCTGCCGTTTTTTTACCGTAAAATATACAGTTCATTTTTTACAGTGTACAATAAGAACCGTTGTGTAAAACTCTTAGATGCATTTTTAAAGAGTCTATGCCACAAACTTTACATACTTCACATACTTTTGAAAATCCAGGTTGTTCCAATTTTGTGAGCCATATGCATTAAAAGTTCAGCCAAGACTGAGTTGCTGAGTTGTTTTTAACCAAGGATTGTTTTTAGAGTGTAGGATAGGATCTTTCTTTGATGACCTTCCCACTGCATGGCCATTATACATACGTCTCTTGATTACACATACAGTATATATGTACGAAAATGCCATTCATAGTTGCATGTATACATTGCAGCATGGTGTCAGTTAATACTTTTTCTTAATGTGCGCTTCCTTCTATTCTATGCTCCCTCTCTCTGACTCACTGGGTCCATAAAAAAGAAAAATAAAGAAAATATTTTTTCTTTTATTTGACACATGACTTCTTTCATGTCATCTTCCTCCCTCACATTGCTATTGACCATATCAGATGAACTACAAAAATGAAAGAGACTGAATGACTTCACAATCCTTGTCCTTGTCCTTTGGCGAATACGATGCTGCCCGGCTTTGTGTTTATTGCTTGAAAATCTTTAACTGGCAGGTCTAAAAAGTTTCCAACTTTTAAAGTAAATCTAATTAATGCTGGCCCAATAACATCATGTAGTAAGAGGTCTATGACACCTGCTGTCAGAGCTGTAAACTTGAATGTTAGCACTTGCATTCGGCGGCAATCAACTAAAGCTTCATAAAATTTAACTTTACATAAGTAAGCAAAAATTTCCACCATTCAACACTATTTACATTTGAGTCAAGATTGTTTAAACAACAAGCAACAATTTCAGAAATGGATCCAAAATAGCAAACATGCAAATTTTTGGTTTGACCTCTGTTTGGTTCCTCTTGACTGGAAGCCAAAGGCAAACTCGTTCTGAAATTCATTCTGATATCAAAATGTAACTAATATAAAATTGACATCAAAATAAATTGTGTCAGGTTACGCATGTAACCATGGTTCTCTGAGAACAGGGAACAAGACACTGCGTCTAGCGCTATGGGGAACGCCTCCGTGGGAACCGGTGTCAGAAACGCTATCAAATCATGACAATCGTATTAGCCACTGAGGCTAATCTGACTGACGCCATTGCGGAGGCACTTTCAAAACAACAAATTTCTCTTGAAACTATGCTTCGGAATGCAATACGGATGGCTATGAAGGATGTTAAATCCTCTCTGATCGAGCTCTGCCAAAAAGTGCAATCTCAAACGAATATGGTACAAGACTTGGTATCAAAGGTAGATAAGATTCAGGGTGAGACGTGACAGATGAAGAAAGGTCTAAATATGTGTACAACAGAGCAGCAAAGCCTCACTTTGAAAATCGCGGAGTTAGAGGACAGGTCTCACCGTAATAATGTGCATTTGGTGGGACTGCTGCAGGGCCGAGAAGGGGATGACCCAATAGGCTTCCTTCAAAAAATGCTCCCCGTCTGGATACCCGTGCTGAAGAATAAGGGGTTGATCGAGACTGACCAAGCACACAGAATTTACAGCTCTGGTAAATCCCGCACACTCTGGTAAATCCCGCAATTTTAGCAGGCGATTCTTCAGGGAGCCAGGGAAGTGATTAAAACTGAACCAATTCGTGACCAGGAGCATCTGCTGCGCTAGCGGGTTCACCTCCCATAGACAACAGGCCTTCAGAAGTATTCAAAAGGAGCTGCATGTGTTGGGAATTCCAAACTTCCTCATATACCCCGCCATTCTTTGTGTCAGTTTTGGTGGTAACCAACACTCATTTGATTCAGTTAAAAAAGTGGAGGAATTCCTAGTGGAAGCTTGTAATACCCATGCATCGGGTGCCAGACGAAAATTATCCTTTTATGGACCGCCACCTCCTCCAGAGTCTATGGATGGGTAAAGCAAGCCCTCGGATGGGATAGGGGTGAGTGCTCTGTTTATGCTGTAAAGTGCAAGCAATGTAACAATCTGTTTTAGTGGATTTGAGTCCTGGAGCTGATGTACCAAGAGAGTTCTTACTAAAAGAATCTCTTAAACCTTTAAGACCAATTCAGGGAGCAAGGTCCTCCATATGATGACCCACACAAGAGAGGGGAGTACCTACAGCCTAAAATACTGATCAGCCAGGGAGGTGTCACGAGAGACCTTCGACCTTCCGAACAGAACTCAGAAGCACTGTACTCTAGGGAACAGCCCTCAATGCAAGGGGAGTACCAACTAGACTCAACAGAGATGAATATTGACCGCTCAACACAAGTACCAGGGAGGCTCCTGAAGAGGCTACACTGATATAACTCTACGGAGTCAGGACACTAACTTAGCTGGAAGTGCTAAGGACCTACCTGATCCAGAGAATCAACTTCAAGGTGGCCCACTCAAGGGCCAACTACTTGCTAGCAGATCTAGAATTCAACTCTAGGGAACTAGGACACTCAGGAACCTAGCTCAACCTGGAGGATCGCTCTCAAGGAGACCCAAGGAGGGCCAACTACTTGGTAGCAAATCTAACTCCAACAGAAACAGCCACTAGAGGTATTGCAGGCTTGGAATACACTCAACCTAAGCATCACTGGTGATTGGCACATATGGGGCACAGAGCTCTGGGAGCAAAGTGAGTAAAACCCAAGAAAAGGGTGAAAGCCTGAGCAAAAACTCTTGCTCCAAGACAAGAATGACCATCTGAACCGTCTACACCACCTGGCTATCTGTCTGTGCCTAACACCACAGGGAACTGAAGCTCAGCATATCGCTTTTACTCTAATATCAAGAGGAGTCTAAGCTCAACCTAGGCAAATTAAGGAGGCTGTAAAGCCTGCTAATCGCATTAATAGCCTAATGCAGAAGGCGGGCCCCGGCCGGGAACGACTCTCACATGAGAGGAGGCATACTAGGATCACTAGCTGCCAGTCCTAAGCTGGAGAGGCTCTCCTAGGATAAGCCTACTCCGACCTACGGCATGCTAGGAGGCGGAAAAGCTGCAGCATAACCACCTCTGTCTAAAGTACTAGCCTAGGCCAGAAATAGGGGCGGCTCAAAAAGAAGGTCTGACACACTCATGACCTTCCTGGAGCTCAATGGAGCAGAGACTTTAGCCTAAAAACTCTAAAGAAAGGCGGCCGGCTCCCAACACACAGGTGAACTCACCACCTGGAGCTCAATGGAGCGGTAGCTCCAAACAGCGACTCTCAAACGAGAGGAAGCCAGTTCACTCACCACATGGTAATGTCAAAGCGGCCCAGAGAGGGCCAACACCTACAGTCATGATCTTTCTGGAGCTCGGGGGAGCGGAGGCTTTCAGCAAAAGGAAACCACTTCACTCAACCTAGTCGGTATCAAGGGGGCCTAACAAAGGCCATACACCTCAAATCGTGATATTACCTGGAGCTCAGCAGAGCGGTGGCTTAAGCAAAATGACTCTCTTCAACCAGAAGGATTATCAGGGTGGCCCCAAAGGCCTGGGCACCTGACATATCAACTATCTGGAGCTCAGATGAGCGGTGGCCTAGAAAACCAACTCTCAGATCGAGAGGAGGCCATGCCATTCACTACAGGTGATATTACTTTCTAAATGTTGCCCACTATATAAAAGCCTCACAAAGAGAGGAGGCTCATAGTAAGGGTGTCACGATAACCTTCCCTAATAGCTGGAGCTCCAGGGCCCCAGTTAAATGCCCCAATACATAAGTATATATATATATATATATATATATATATATATATATATATATAGGGATGTCCAGATCCGATCACGTGATCGGAAATCGGGCCCGATCATGTGGTTTCAGACTCGATCGGAATCGGACGTTACCTCCCGATCAGGACTCGGATATATATGTATATATATTCTCATTATTTTTAACACATCTATAGTGATGCGGTGGCACAGAGTTAGGCCTGTTTCACACTGCAAGCGTAAGCGGCGCGTGAGTAGCGCATATTTTTTTCAGCGTGCATGTCAACCAACGGATGCATTCACACAGGCAGCAGGAGCAGCTCGTAAAGCTCAGGCAGGAGCGTCGCATAAGCAGCAGTGCCGCGATCGTCTCGGCACCGAGTCTATCCCTGTGTCTCAATCAGCTCCCTAGCTCCCTAGGTCGTGAATCAGTATATAATGAAAGTGAATGTGGCTGATACCCTGATCAGTGCCCTGACTACTTAACTAGGGAGCTGATTGAGACACACGCTGCGCTGCTGACGCGTAATTAAAGTGAAAGCACACTTTTGATGGACAAAATAAATATAATTTCACACAAAAAGTGTTCAAAATGCACACAATATGCATGTCTAATGTGTTTTAACAAAAATTTGAGTATGACAGAAAAGAAAATTAAGAATCAAAAATAATAATAGAAGATTTACCCATTTAAACTTGTTTTTTATTATTCAGTTTGGGTTAATGTATGGTGTATTATAAAAAACTAAAGTAAACTAGCCAGAAAATATGATATATATAAACATTATTTTAGTTATTACACAGACTGCAGCATACCCAAATCAAACCAAATATATTTGTTTTTATATTAGCCTTTTTAATATTTACTGTTGCACTAAAGTGAAGTGAAGTGAACAATTTCTGTTATTTATTACTTGATTGTTCAAGCTACCTCACAGAAGTGCTCTGTTTGTAATTAAATAAAAAATAAATAACGTCCTGGATCTGTTTTTTTTTTCGCTCTTCTTTATTCTTTTTTTGATGTATTATAGAAGTATCGGATCGGGACTCGGTATCGGCAGATACTCAAAATCAAATGACTCGGACTCGGACTCGAGGGCAAAAAAACCTGATCGGGACATCCCTATATATATATATATATATATATATATATATATATATATATATATATATATATCATAATCTATACACATAATATAGAATAAACACCCCCTTTATTCCATTCTACAGGGAGCTGAGGTCACTGAATTTTTAACGACTCTCACAAAAGGAGAGGTAACTTAAAAGTTCAACCTGAGACCTTAAAGAGCAGAGGCCTAAATGTAGATGTGCCCAGCCATACTCTGCAGTCTGAAAGGATGCGCTCACTAACAAGCTCTGTGCAGGACCACAGAAGCATTCCAAATTATGGAAAAAACACATCATCGGTCCAGCCTCAGGCCTGATGTAAAAGTGCCTGAGATGAATAAATGCCCCTTTTATTCCTTTCTATAGGGAGCTGAGGTAGCTAAAATTGTAACGGTTCACACCAAAGTGAGGCGACCTACAAAACTGCAAAAGACAACGCATCCTCAAACAGCACACTCGTCAGCCGCTGAAGCATACGAAATAAACACCTACAAACACTTCAGTCGAACTTCTTCTGTGCACATCGAGCACAAAAGATTGTCCCTCTTCCCACAGAAAGAGAGACAAATGAGAGTGAAGCTTCCTCAGCAGGAAAAGCTCTCACAAAAACATGTAAAGAACTCTCAAGCACTGAACATGCATGCTCTAACAAAGGACGCACAAGTCACGAGTGTCATCAAGCATCAAATATCTATGACACGGATGTACACATCGCTTGAAACGTCTTACCCTGAACAGCGTTTGAACAGTGTTTAGACAAAACAGTCCCTGAAGAAGAAAAGAGGATGACTTGTTCTCTAGGCACCCCTTATGTGTGTTCGGGTCAGACACTGGTTCCCCATAGCGCTAGACACAGTGCGAAAGGGAAGGGAAATATAAATATATAAACAAACAAACAAACAAACCAAACTTTAGATAAATTTTAATTTGATGTGAAAATTGGGTTTTGTGGGTTTTAGTCCATGCTTTGAGGCAATCAATTTATGCCTAAAATTTGACAGGAATGTTTTAAAAGTTTTATGGTCTTTAAAGGTGAAGAATATCGATTCTGTGACACTAGTGGTCCCTAGAAGAATTACAACAATACAGCATTTTTTGCAAACGCCCCTTTCACACATTTCACAAACTTTACCTTTTAAAAAAATCTTTTTCCAATAGTAAATACTTCAGCACAGGCAGGAAAACTGTGCTTGTCAAGCCATTCTTGTGCAATCAATCAATCAATCAATCAATCAAAGTCAGCTTCTAAAATATTAGTAGACCTGTACTTTTGAGTGCAAGCAGTTTTCTACTTCGGCACAGATTGCAGCACTATACTGAAATGGGAGGGAAAGTTCTATTCTTCAAAATTCAACCACTGTATATCATAAAACTAGCCCTGTTTCACCCAGCAAGGGCAGCCTCTGCCATCACCTTAACTCCCAAGAGCATTCAGTGGAAGTGTTTGATGACACAGAGGGTCAAGGGTAAGGAAGAAAAATTGAGCCATGAGGGAATTTGACTGGTTAAAAGGAACATGATGTAAGCTTTATCTAAATCTCAAGGGTAAACAATGTCCATGTGTGTGAGAAATGGACAGAGAAGCTTTACACTCACACTATAGACACTATAATATGGCCTGCTACTTCTGTCCCTCTCTCAGCCTGTGGGGAGTTAGCAGAACAGGACACAATAGAAAGTGCAATGACTGCCATCCTCCTGCAATGCAGCAAACAAAGTGTGTGCGGAGAACCAAAGTCTGTAAGTTCACACTTGACTAAACCAAACTGTACATCTCTTTGATGTTAATCTACTTAACAGGGGAAAGACAGTGAGAATCTATTTCCATGTATAAGTATGCCCTGGAGCGCAAGTGTCTCACTTGGCCACACCAGTAGAGGAGGGGTGGCAACATTAGAAACAACTGTATCTTCATCCACGTTCCCATGGGCCTGACTGATGCCACATCTATCTGTCAGCCTGCATCCGTTGTGCCAATGTATTAACCTCAGACAGTATGTGTGTGTGTGTTTGACTTTTTATGTCCTTTAAATTCCCTATACATCCTCTCTCTCGCTCTCTCTGTGTGTGTGAGTATCTTAGCAGAGAACAAAATGCTAGTCCCCACTGCTCATCTCATTACGCAAACAGAGGAACAAAAACACTCAAGCAGACCAACACAAACAATAATGATTCTAGTTTAAACCTCTCTGCAGGTTAAGAGCTTGATTATAGCTCTTTGGCTGTCAAAAGCCATTTTGGCTTCCAAAAAATGGTAAACATGGCAATTTGGGCTTTCTTGTTGATTTGATTCCTGCTTGCTACATGGAGTGGAAGAAAAGCATAGAGAAAAGGTAGCTGCTGTTCATCCTGTGATCATGTGGAGATAGATGTTTAGCACTCTAATCCAGTGCTTTTCACTTTCTAGGTTGGACCAACAAATAAATGCATTAAAGGGACAAAGCACTATCAACTGGGCATTATAACCCTGACATGTTAGGCTCCTGTTATGTTACTGTTGACTGTGTGACTCACTGCAGGCTTGATTGGTCTGTAGGGTATACCATTCAGAAATTAATTCCTGAATTTGAAATGAGGCAGCAAACAGGATGTGGAATTGCAGTTTGAATTCTAATGTAAAGAAGTAGAAATAAAATGAAATGAAATTGTATTCATTTAATTTTTAAACTGAAAAGGAAAGTTTGTCAAAACAACAATGTTGGCTTGACAAAGCATTGATTAGACAGACAGAAAGACAGACAGACAGATAGATCTGTTTTAACAGTGTAAACCATTTGATCATGATTCATTGTTGAACAGACCCCAAACCTTTCTATTAATCAAATAATATTGTTACATTGTTTCATCGTTTGCTGCAGTTTGTGTGTGCATTTGCTAAAGAGATCATCTGCAGCGGGCCATATCTGTGGAGATGCATTTTGCAGTAGCACTGTGGCATCTGGCAACTGGGTGCTGGTATAACCTTTTGAGGGAGTAAAAAATATATACATGGCTTAAACAACCAAATGCATTTACACTTGTCCAGATGCAATTGGAATGCATCTCAAACCACCTCTGAAGTGATATGAGTGTTCAGATTGAAAACTGCTTCGAATGCATTTCAGGGGGCATTTATCCCTATCTGATCAGTGAAATAGACAAGTATAAAAAGGCCCAAAGATAAATAGATAAATGATAGACAGATGGACAGACAGTCAGTACCTGGGATTAAATTAAACTGCACTGTATGTGGAGGTGTGAAAACACCTAGAAAATGGTGTAATTTCTGTGGTTGAGAGGGTGTGCAGGTGTTGGCAGCTTTTTACAATGATCATTTTAAAAATCAC
Organism: Megalobrama amblycephala; assembly: GCF_018812025.1. Lineage (NCBI taxonomy): Eukaryota > Metazoa > Chordata > Actinopteri > Cypriniformes > Xenocyprididae > Megalobrama > Megalobrama amblycephala. The sequence goes on from NC_063047.1 coordinate 24,714,317, forward strand.
AGTTTATGCTCACAGGCTTTCTCTCTGTCACATATACAAACACACAACTTACCAAGCCAGTACTCTCCAGTGATTTTTCCAAATCCTTCTCTGTAGGAGTCCCATTCTCTGAAGAAGTTCACAGACCCATCCTCCCTGCGCTGGATCACCTGACACACACACACAAAGCAGTAACAGAATAATGCATAACCAATTAAAATAGAAAAAGTGTGGTCAAAACCTTTTTAATGGGTTGTATGGTAGATATAAAGTTTTTGTAAATGACTGATCTTAACATAATTTCACACAAAGGAAAATGTTTTTGAATTAAGTAAGCCTAACTGTATGATGTCAAGGCTCTTCCTCAGAGTAAGTGCGAATGATTAAATCAAACTCTCTCAGCAGAGACTGATATGACACCTGAACAAACAAGATGATGGAACAGCTCAGCATCATAATCTTAAGGATAACATTATTTAGTGAGGTATGATATCTTGATCTAGTCAAAAGTGACAAAAAGAGTAGGACTAAAAGTGCTTGTAATTCCTTTGCGTATAGACACTTTCCCATACTGTACTGTGCTATGCAAAAGTCACTGAAACTCCATAAACGTTCTTTTTTTTTCTCATGCAGTACTTGCGCTTTTAATGCAGGCATTCGTTAAATGTCTTACACAGACAAGCCGCGCATGCGCAGGCTCTCCTGGTGCTTTCTATGTCCCACCTCTCCCGCTATTAATGCACTATACATATAAGAATAAACCATCTAAAACACTTTGAATAATCATACTACTAAAACTAAACATGATATGGTGATTTATACCATATTTGCACTTTCACTTTGAGGAGTGTGCTTCAGATGATCTCTGCCATCAATCACAGTTCTAATCATAAGAAAGCATATCAAAATGACAGTTCCCAAACTGTAAATGGTTAGTTCATTAAAAAAATTTTATTGTGCATTTACTCAATCTCATGATGTTTTTGAGCATCACACAAGCATTTAAACATCCATGTTTACTACAGTATGCGCGTCGTTGTAAACCTGTTCATCATACAATGTCATTGTGTCTCTTCAGAAGACTTGGATTTGGATTAGATCACTCAACTGATTTTTTTTAATTTTTTTTATGATGCCTTTATAAAATTTTTGAATCTTTTAAGTTTTAGATGAATTTAACAGACTTTAAAAGGAGGGACAGAAATCTCTCAGAAACCTCATAAATACAGTAACTGAGTCTCTATATCTCTATACCGCGAATCATATCGTTTACATCCCGATACATATAGTCAAAGTTTTATATTGCAATATCTTGATATAATGATGTATCATTTAACCCCAACCTGTTACCAACCAATTTGCAGCAACTCTGCATTAATTACTGTAATTGTAAATTAATTACTGTATAACTGTAAAACGAAAACACATTCTGGATGTACACGGTAACCAATCACTAAATACATAGAAAACACACTGCGTCTGACACAATTTATTCCTCCTATCATAGTATAGGGGAGGTGAATACTGTTCAGGTGAATACATAAGCAGGTGGACCTTGTTTTTTTTTTTTTTTTAATTCAGTAGAGAAGTGAGATGGGGGGAAACAGGGTTGATCCAGTACAGGATGACAGCTGTCAGTCATCTTAAAGGTTTCGCTCTCTCCCACATCACTCACCGCCCTGTAGCTGCCCTGGAGGCTCCTGGGAGATCAACCCTGCCTGCACAGAACTGAGGCAGACATTGCTGTCAAGGTTGAAATTACACATGCATCCACACACACATACAATCATGCTTGGGTGTTATCTTGCCTTTTTTTCCACAGATTTAAGGCAGGCAAGTACTGAAGGTCAAAGGGGCATTGACCATCACTGTCTAACAATAGTGCCAGAGAAGGCAAAGAGAGCGAGAGAGAGAGAGACAGGGAGTATTAAAGGTGAAATCAGAATCGGCCGACCCCAATCTCGCTGTCCCTGTCACCTAAAAGCTTTCAGGAATGAAGCAATCTCTCTCCAACACATACACATAAAAGAGCAATGGCTTTAATTTGTAATGTAGAAGTGGTTAGTTTGAACTGATTCTCAAATGAGAACAGATTGAAAATTAATAAAGAAATGAAAATTCTGCCATCATTTACTCACCCTTATGGTGTTGAAAATATTGAATGTGGAACTGTTTCAGCTGTTTTTGTCCATACGATGAAAGTCACTAGCAATCTAAACTTTCAAGTTCCTAAAAGGACATAGTTAAAATTGATTTCTTACGGCTTGACTGGTATATTAAAATCTTTGAAAGTTACACAGTCGCTTTAATTACGAACAGATAAAAATTTGAGCCTTTATTTACTCTCAATTAAAAAAAGATGAATGCACATACACAGACTATGTCAAATGTCACTACATTTGATCATGTGACATGAGAAAACAAATGAGGCCTGAAGTTAGTGTTTCCATATTTCATGTAAATATTTTTAAATATTTGTAAATTTGTTCATCATGCAAAGTGACTGTGTTGCTTCAGAAGACTTCAGTTGGAACATATGAATTACTTTATATCTTTTTTTAGAGCTTGAACATTTTGAATTAATAATATGGACAAGAAATTTCTTTGAATTTTTTTTTATTATTATTGTAGATGGGTGAATCCTGTAAATGTGGGACCATACAAATCAATATAATTTCACACAGAGCTATTAATATATACAAAATAATTTACACATGAGGAAAAAGTTTGTGGTTAGTTTGTGGTCTCTATCTATTCATGCAGGTGGGGGAAAAAATTACCAAAAGGTTTAATGAGTTTAATGTCATAGTGGCTGATTTATAAATTTAGGTAGGGCAGATTCTGGGTCTAAGTGCTGGTTTATGATAAACATTTAAGCTTTATATTCTAATCGCTGAACACATGCAGAACACTTTTGGCAGATGTTGTGTTTTTCAGCCTGAAGTACACATGAAACACGCATAGAATGCTACCTTAGAACTGCCTTAATGTAGCATTTATTGATTCCGAATGATGTTTTCGAATATTACAAGGTGTGGAGGAATTCCGGCGAGGAACAAAAAGTGATGTTTATTCTCAGAACAAACATAAAACAAACACAACAGAACTATATAAAGGCTATTGACATGACTATGTTTAATCTAAAGGATTTATACTTTCAGAATTTTAATATGGCACTCCATATAGGAAGACCAGACATTCCAACTAGTTACTGACCTGATGCAGATTACATAGCAGAAGCTGATTAATATCTGGAGCAAGGTTTACGTAAGGTAACGTAAAAATAAGCTGGGCAGTCTGAAATCTGCCCCAATGGCTCTAAATTAGAGTGCACTGCAGTTCCATTTTTCACCACATATTTACATTGGGAAAATTGTGGGGCGCTGTAGAGCTGAGCAGGGATCTGGCACCTGCTGCCCTGCTTAGCATCATTATACATGCTTGCCGAAGCCATACGTTAAATTTTAAAATATAATACTGCTATATATAATAATAATTTAATATATAATAATAATAATAATAATACTGCTTACTTTATGCCTTAAAACAGTTTAGAAAAATATTTGTTGCAGAATGCTAAATACATTTACAATTTATTATTGATTCAGTATATATAGAGGTCTATTTTTTGGATGAATATTTGACGAGCTGCGGCTGACTCACACAATCAAAAGACTTGATGTCACCTCATATAATATTAGCCTCTTCACACCCTGGTGTTTACAGTAATTGATCCGAAACCCTTACAGTGCAGTGATCTGTGAATCTCACCCTGTGGTCTTTGTGTCATCACTGCCATTTCACCACAAATGACAAACTACATCCAAAATGTCAGTCGCTGCAGACTCGACTAATTAAAGATTCTCTTTTAATTAAAGTCACCACCGGAGGATTATGGCAGCTGAGGGTATCGCTGTGGTTCTTCAGTACAGAACCTTTGTGAAATTGATACCCTTTTTCATCATATGATCAAAATAGTGAAAATTATTGGTCCTCGCTCAATTTGGGCTCTGTTGTGTTTGCTAATTGCAGGTCAATTCTTTAGTACTATTTGACATTTGATGAGTCACTTGGGTTATGCCTTTTACATTCCTCAGGGAAGAAGATGAAATATTAAGCCTGCATTATTAAAGTTTTGAGTTTATTCCATTCATTAAATATTTAGAAGACCCGAGTCATGACTTCACGGTTAAAATTCTTCATTTGTGTAAGGTGAATTATTATTTAATTTTAATTAATAGCTGTGTCCAATGAAACTGAACTTTAGAGAATTTTCATGGCCTTACATTTAGCCTAGGGATTCACCTGTCCTTAATAAAAATAACTGAAATATGGGCTCTATTGATATTGGGCTGTTAGTATGGGAGAGGAAAATGAAGTCACCGTTCATCAGTTTGAACCATTTGTCTTCACAAATGTCTATGTTCCTCATCTTTATAGTTATTGTAGATTATTAATCAGTCTCACTTGAATTGCAATAATCCAGCAGGTTAAAGTAGATTTGAAAAAATATATGTAGCTTACATACTGCATTATACATTACATGGGGATACTTTTATATACAGTATTCATGTTCCACTTGTAAATTCATTGTATTCATGTATTCAAAGGCAACATTCTTTATTGGAAAGACTGGAGTTATTAAAACGGTTCTGACTCAAATTAATCCCTTGATTTAAATAACAGTGTTTTTTTCACAATTTCACACTGCTACAAAGAGACTAATTTTCGTTAGTCATTGTAGAGGCTCTGGATTTGTGTAGCACAATTTATTATGCACAAATTTCTCATGTGTATTTTATATTTTTATTAAAGGCAGTACAATTGTAAAGCCAACTCAACATTTAAATTTTATCAACATGACTTTGGCTCTGTTTATAATTAAATCTTTGATTTAAACTGTTGTCCCATCATTTCAGGAGACTTTACTCTTGAGCTCACTTGTGTACACTCTTAAATTAACATTTGTAATGCATATTGAGAATATAATTTTTTGAATGGACAAGTTTTGAATTCCCTATGCAACTGAATAAACACATTTGGTGAAGCAAAGAACCACCATAAAGAAGAAATGATAAAATAAAAAAATAAAAAACGAACAAAAAATTCCATTGTATTACAATATATAAGGAAATTTCAAACCAATTAGTTTTTAAAAGAACTGTAGCACAAGCAGTTATCAAACAAAAGATTTAAGTTAAATTAAGTTTAGATAAATTAACAAATCAATAGATACATTTTTCATTATTTCTGATCATATAAGTTAGTAGATAATGAACTATATAATGTGATGAACTATACCTATGTTTACTCTGCTACCTGTGTATGATATTGAGGGGAAACTGACTTAAAACATAAAAATCACCTTAAAGGGATAGTTCACCCAAAAAAATGAAAATTATCCCATGATTTACTCACCCTCAAGTCATCCTAGGTGTATATGACTATCTTCTTTCAGACGAACACAATCAGAGATATATTTAAGCACATCCTTAGTTCTCCAAGGTTTATAATGGTTGTGAAGGGGTGGGCTGGGGCATATTTTGAAGACAAAAATAATGCATAAATCCATAAAATCCCCCCCAACCATTACAACCATTATAAGCCTTGGAGGACTAAGGATATTTTTAAATATATTTCTGATTGTGTTCATCTGAAAGAAGATAGTCATATACACCAAGGATGACTTGAGGGTGAGTAAATCATGAGATTTTTCTAAAAAAAAAAATAATAATAATAATTCTAGTATAATTTGCTTGCAGATGCCACTTTTGTTGGTTGTCAATCTAATGCAGTGACATTCAGACATTCAGATGTTTACATAAGTGTCCAGATATTTTCGGTGGCCACTGTAGTATAGTGATGTAAAGATGAAAAAAAAAAAAAGAAAGGTTGTAAGGAATCTTAACATAATAATCTTTTGAAAATGTGTGTGTGGATTTTAACTGCAAGTTCAAGAGTGAATGTCTAATCAAAAGACTGCATAAGACATTCTGATTTATTGATGTCTCTAAAACTGGATTACAAACTGATTTCTACAGACTGTGGCTTTCATCAGTCTACCACCAGCAAGAATTCAGTTAAAAGATATTCAGTACTGCTTCTTCTCTCCCTAGGAGCTGAAGTCTTACAAAGCTTCACTGCAGAGCACTTACACAAGCGACAAAGAACCCTTGGGTGACAGCAGAGGAATACAAGACAACTCTACTGCTGTTCATAGGACAAACACTAGCACGATGAACAAGAGGATTGTTAGTGGGGGAGGTGTAATGGTGTAGGTGGTGTTCTTGTCTCGGGTCTTGGATGGCTAGCGGTCATTAAGAGATCAATGTGTCTGTCAATCAATGAAACAGTCAATGCGTCTGTCTCAAAGCATGCATGCATTGCCAGGAGAGTGTCAGCTGAAGGAAGTCAACTAACAGCTGCTTAAGCACTCTGTGCATTTGATTTAATCCTACACAGACTACAGCAGAAGCGCCCATGGACCTGACCCGCTTTGCCCCCAAAAAGTGTTTGGACACTTAAGTTAAGCCACACTAACAATGCTTTAGAAACAAAATGGCATCTGGAAAAAATTATGCCAAAAATTATTTCAGAAGAAGAAATATTTTCTTCACTTCATCATATTAACTATAGACATGTTCCATTAAATGTTTGACAATGTACAAATGCGGTTTTTGAAATTTCATAAAAATGTTCCTTTTCACTATTTCAAAACTGAAAATGCATGGTGATCTGTCGCATACAAATCCCCACACATGAAAAGATAGATATAGATATTGTGGCACAATTTCTTCATTTGTTTTTTTAATTTTTCTTTCATTGTGCTAATTTGTGGTGACAATTTACCTGAAATGAGGGGCTTAATAAATACGTTTTGGGAACTCATTTTTAAATTGTGGCCACATTTATCTATTTTTCACATCTATTTTTCCCCCTCATGCCATGTGCAGGTTGTCAAAAATATCAATATGTATCGATACTGAAATACCTGAAACGGTTCCAATACTCCTTTTGTGCAGTATCGATACAACAATACAAGCTGAGCGTAAATTTGCTTTCTGCTCTGGAATGGCGCTCCTCCTCTGATGACGTCAGTTTGATGGGTGGGGCTGAATATCCTTAACCACTCCCCTCCAACCATCATTCTGCTTTGAGTGAGGGATGGAGAGGAGGTGCTCTAAAAAAAAAAACCCTGCCATCTATTCAACATTCCATTTCAGTCGGTTGCAACTTCCGGTTCACAGGGACAGCAGCCTAATATACCTGATAGGTATATTATTATATAGTGTACCTATCATGTAAACAGACAGACAGATGCCTATCATGTAAACAGACAGATGCCACCAAATGAGCCAGGACTAAAACCAAAATTAGTCATTAGCAGTGATGGGAATAACGGCGTTATAAATAAACGCGTTACTTTTTTTCAGTAACGAGTAATCAAACGAATTACCTTTTCTCCCGTTACAACGCCATTACCGTTACTGACAAAAAAAATGCTGCGTTACTATAATTGAGCTCACTGAAGCGGTTTTCATCCGAATAAGCTCTCTCTCAGCCATAGGACCTGCAAAGTTTTTTTCTCTGGTGTGTGCTGCGGTTAGTCATACACAAATATAATTTTAAACTGATAATAATGTACGATGCGCTGTGTGTGTGTCTGTCAGAGCATGCGCGCGAAGCGCGAGCTCAAACCAGAATACCCTTTTTGATGCTTGATCGAAAATATGTGAAATTAGTTTTTTTTCTAGTCGACTAGTAGTTGTTCATTTAAGCTATTAGTTGACTAATCACATTTATATTAATTTAATTTCTTAAATACTGGAGAGAATAAACCATAATAAGGAGCGTTTACATAATATAGGCTATATAGCACTCAAAGGCACGCATAATTGCCATAAAGAACCGGCAAAAGTAATGATTATGAGTGTGACAAAAACAGCAAGGAGACATTTTAATTGTTTATTAATAAAGTAATGTTTTCTGAATCAGTGTTGGCTGCAAAGATGAAGTTGGCATTGCTGATTGTCATTGCTGATCATCTGCTCATGGACGCGCCTAGAGAGATAATGCACATTTCACTCGGATTAGGCTACATAATCAGAGTAGACTCTTTCTTTTCGTTTTTAATTACTTCATTTTCGTTAAAGTAGATATTTCAAGCATTCTATAGATATATTTCTCATGTCTGCGAGGCAAGCAGCCTCTGAGTTTCGGTTCATTTAGCCTATAAGACGCGCTCCAGTTCACACGCCAGTGATCACGCCCGTGCCTCCATGTCATGATTTTATTGTCTGCTATATTTGCTTGTTATATATTAAATCCAAGCAATTGGTTGATGAAACATTGATTAAAATTAAGATACAATTTTCACAAAACGAAATTCACTTTAAAGAAAGGCTTTCTACAAAGCAAAACTTAATGAAGTGGTCAAAATCATATCTGACCCACTCCATGTCTCCCGATATATTTGCGCATCTTATGATGCATCTTACTCATGCTGTTCACTTTTCATAATCGAATAAATGGATTTAAAACATAACATAGGACTATTTAAACATAAATATGAAACTACATTTTCTTTAATGGCTACCAACACAGTACAGAGAAATTTCATGTCGTGAGCAAGAGCGGATCATGAGTCAGGAGTCGCATCAAGAATAATTTATTCTTAGACTTATATGTAATATTGGGGGCATTCGATTTATTTGGCATATATTTATTATTTTAAAGTAACGCAATAGTTACTTTCCGTGGTAATTAGTTACTTTTATAATGATGTAACTCAGTTACTAACTCCATTACTATTTGTGAGAAGTAACTAGTAACTATAACTAATTACTTTTTTAAAGTAAAGTGCCCAACACTGGTCATTAGACATTTTTGCAAAATAATCCCTCTGATTCCATGTTAGGGTTTATTTTTTAGATGATGACACCTGACTGTACATTGTCTCTGTAACTGTGTGGAGACCTCTACACACAAAAACATATGTGACCTTCTTGCGATCTGAGCGATAAGCTTAAACCAGCTTTCCGGTTTTTCACACCTCATCATGATCAGACGATCAGTGTTTAATCTGGATGGCAGTGAGGCTGATTGCATGACTGGGGCAGGATCCCTTGTCTCAAAACAAATGTCTGGTTTTAATCAGTATGGCAATAGTCGACGACTCATGCTATGAAGACAAGAGAGAAAGGGAGATCTAGACAGATACAAAAGGAGAATAAATGAATGCAGCAAGGAAATGATAGCTGTTGAGATACAGCCTAATGTTTCTCTGACAGGATCACATTCTCAGGGAAGTGTGAGAACGCAGCCGGCAGGGACGGGAACATATGCTCTTTCAGTACGCTTATGAAGCTGGGTCTTAAAAGCCACTCTTTTGTTCTCGGCCCGCACACCCTTCTTTCCTTGTTCCTATTCTCCTCCTTTCTTTGAGTGTTCCTCTTTTCAATAATGTTCTCTGTCGTCGATTCTTACCATTTATCTCTATCCCTCTGTTCTCCTCCACCATCCTTCTTTTCCTGCTCCAGACAGGGGAATTACTGGATTAGTATGGAGTGATCAATTGGGAGAGACAGAATCATGTTTGATGTTTAATCTGAAGATTTAGAGACTGTCATTGGCCATCATTACTGCAGATATCTCACAGCAAGAAAGAGAATGTGTGTGTGAAAGAGTGAGAGGTAGTGTACCAGTGTAACCTGATTCAGTAGCACTCTACCATAACGTAATATACATAAACATTAGTTAAAGGGTTAGTTCACCCAAAAATGAACATTCATGTCGTTCCACACCCGTAAGATCTTTTTTCATCTTCAGAAAACAAATTAAGATATTTTTGATGAAATCTGAGAGCTGTCTGACTTCTCCATAGACAGCAATTTAACCACCACTTTCAAGGTCCAGAAAGGTACTAAAGACATTGTTAAAATAGTCGACGTGACTAGAGTGATTCAACCTTAATTTTATGAAGCAGCGAGAATACTTTTTTGTGCACAAAAAAAATAAATAAACAAAAATAACGACTTTATTCAACAATCTCTTCTCTTCTATGTCATTCTCATACGCAGTTTATGTCCAACGCTTCCAGGTTCTATGTCAGACAGTCACGTGGACTATTTTAGCGATGTCTATAGTACCTTTCTGGACCTTAAAAGTGGTGGTTAAACTGCTGTTTATGAAGGAGTCAGAGAGCTCTCCGATTTCATTTAATTTGTGTTCCGAAGATGAACAAAGGTCTTACGGGTGTGGTACAACATGAGGGTGAGGAATTAATGACAGAATTTTCATTTTTGGGTGAAATAACCCTTTGATGCAATCGTTTATGTGATCTTAGTTTAGTTCTACATATACAAACAAACATATTTTAACAGTAAAAATGGAATATGTTAACCTTAATTCACTGTAAAACAGTAGGATATATTTATATATTTAAATTTATAATAAGAGAATTAAGAATTATTACTTTAAGTGTTCACAGTTAAAGAACTAACAAGTTTTACAACATTAATGAATATTAATTCCAACATATACTACGATTAATAAATGTTGTAAATTAATAATAGAGTTGACACAACAAACACACAATTCATAATTAAAAATAAATTGGTGGGCTATAAAAAATAAGGTTAAACAAGATTTATTATGTAAATTAATTAACCACTTTAAAAAATAAAACAGTAAATATATAATAAGACGTATTGTACATGACGCCTAATACATTAACTAATGTTCGCACACAGAACCTTATTGTAAACTGTTATACTTGATTCAATTTCTTAAAGGGTCATATTTATGTGTGTGCCCAAACAGGAAAACAATGATTTATTTTAACAGCTTACACCACACATACACACTTAGCCACCATTAAAGATGGTCATTTCCAAAAGGTCATGCCTGCACGATCTTTTCCAGTTCAAAATAATATAATCAATCAATGTTCTAACATTTCTCCCCTGCTATGCTTTATTTTCACTGTCTATATGTCTCAATTATGTCTCAAACTCTAAGCCCTCATTTCATAAATGACATAAATCCCTCACCATGTAGTTTGTTATGAAAATAGAGGCTTACTCTATCCAATCACAGATACAGACCTGTGGAACTGCCTTCGCCCTGCGCAATTATTTAAAAACACGCATTTGGAAATATACAACCGGGCTATGAAATATGAATGAGTAATAAGAAACAGCGAGACATTGAAAACCATTTTCCAGAAAGGGAAGAAAAACAAGTTGCATTCCAAGTGATGCCCTCCTCCCCCCAATAGTGTGTCCACAAACTGAATTTCAATCTAAAACTTTTACATTTCAGGTCTTAGTGCTTTTTTAATATTTCAGAGAGGAGTTGTGGGTACTTTTGATAAAAGCACCATTTGATAATGCCGGATCACGTAGCACTCTAATAGATCTGCTCCCATAAATGATTTATATAGTGCTCATTTTTAGTCCTCTCCTTTTAGCAGATAAAATAATAATAGTGGAATACATTATCTCGGGGCAGAGCGCAGGTCACGAATGGAATACAGAATATCGCCACCAAAGGTGATAATGTGCGTGTGTAGTTTTTGTGCATGCAAGAATGCATAAATGAGAGCTTGCATGTGTGTGTGAGAGAAAAAGTGACACGGGGAGAAAGAAAGAGACACACAGAATGAGCCTGTAATGCATGATCAAGTCAAAAGAGAAGATATGAAACATCTTTCTTGACTGACACCTCCATACTTTCAGCTGTCAAAGCCTTAGGTGTCTGTGTGCATATAATGTTATGCTTGGTTTTACCTGAAGAAATATCAGTGTAGGAGAAACTGATTTTTTCACCTGTGTGCCTCTCCCTGCATCACCTCTCTGTTTCTCTCTTCCTATTTAGCATTAATGCTGAAGAAAAAAGTGTCATTCCTATTTATAGGAGCTCCTGGTGTCTGGCAGAAAGAAGTGTTCTCTCTTTCCTCTGTCATGCTCCCTGCCGAAATGAAATCAAGAAGCAACAAAAGGACAAGGGCAGGAAATGCGTAGTAAAGAACGAGAGGATTGAAAGGTCTCATTTTGATATTAAAGCAAAGCTGTTGGTCACAGCACAGGCTCAGTGGCTCAGTCTATAAATTCTTCCATTACCATTTCCATTTGTTGTAGCAGTGGCACACTTCACTGTAAGCTTACGTCATCGGGACAGTGCATGACTTTGCGAACACATGCAATCAATTATTAGATGTAAAAAAAAAAAAATGGATCTGAGTGGGTGGATTTCATCCTAAACTAACAGTGTACTGAATGTGGACATACAGTCTGTAATGGGAAGGCGGTGTTTTGAAAGGCTGTTTAAGCTCAAAGCGGTAAAAAATGATGACCCATTTTGGTAATGAAAATCACGAATGATAGTGCTGGAACAAGAGTGGCAAATCAAGCCAGCAATTATGGCTCATATCCACATAAACACGGTTAACTAGACAAAAGATTTATTCAGAGTTTCTGTAAACGAAATCCGGGAACAGAAAAAAAGGTCGGTATAATAGACCATGATAGATAAATGGATCTATTTTCAATTTCTAAAGGTTTTTATGAGAGTGCATTAAGAGAACATGTCAATTGTTACATTATCGCATAGGCATGTTGTTGACAATTTAAAGAATGTTAACATCATTTGTGCTGACTTCACTATTATGAAGATATCTTCCATAAACCAAATGCCTCTTGAGCATTTTTTTTTTTAAGTTTATTTTTTAATTAATTGACTTTCAAAATTCAATCAAAAGATGACATACAGTTATGGTCAGAATTACTGGCACCCTTGATAAATATGAACGAAAGTGGCTCTAAAAATAAATCTGCATTGTTTATTCTTTTGATCTTTCATTCAAAAAATCACAAAAATCTAACCTTTCACTGAAGTAAAATAATTGAAAGTGTGTGTGTGTGGGGGGGGGGGGGGGGGGGGGGGGGGGTCACATTATGAAATAAATGTTTTTCTCCAAAACATGTTGGCCATAATTATTGGCAAATAATTAAAATATCTCTTAATTACACTATATGGCCAAAAGTATTGGGACACCCCTCCAAATCATTGACTCAAGATGTTCCAATCACTTCCATGGCCACAGGTGTATAAAATCAAGCACCTAGGCATGCAGACTGCTTCTACAAACATTTATGAAAGAATGGGTCGCTCTCAGGAGCTCAGTGAATTCAAGCATGGTACCGTGATAGGTTGCCACCTGTGCAATAAGTCCATTCATGCAATTTCCTTACTACTAAATATTCCACAGTCAACTGTTAGTGGTGTCATAGCAAAGTGGAAGCAATTGGGAACAACAGCAACCCAGCCACAAAGTGGTAGGCCATGTTAAACCACAGAGTGGGGTCAACGCATGCTGAGGCGCACAGTGCACAGAAGTCGCCAACTTTCTGCAGAGTCAATAGCTACAGACCTCCAAACTTTGTGTGGCCAAAGCTTCATGGAATGGGTTTCCATGGCCGAGCAGCTGCATCCAAGCCTTATAACACCAAGTGCAATGGAACGTGTCGGATGCAGTGGTGTAAAACACGCGACCACTGGACTCTACAGCAGTGGAGACGTGTTCTCTGGAGTGACGAATCATGCTTCTCTGTCTGGCAATCTGATGGACGAGTCTGGGTTTGGTGGTTGCCAGGAGAACGGTACGTGCCTGACTGCATTGTGCCAAGTGTAAAGTTTGGTGGAGGGGGATTATGGTGTGGAGTTGTTTTTCATAGGTTGGGCTTGGCCCCTTAGTTCCAGTGAAAGGGACTCTTAATGCTTCAGCATACCAAGACATTTTGGACAATTTCTTGCTCCCATCTTTGTGGGAACAGTTTGGGGATGGCCCCTTCCTGTTCCAACATGACTGCGCACCAGTGCACAAAGCAAGGTCCATAAACACATGGATGAGTGAGTTTGGTGTGGAGGAACTTGTCTGGCCTGCACAGAGTTCTGACCTCAACCTGATAGAACACCTTTGGGATGAATTAGAGCGGAGACTACGAGCCAGGCCTTCTCGTCCAACATCAGTGCCTGACCTCACAAATGTGCTTCTAGAAGAATGGTAAAAAATTCCCATAAACACACTCCTAAACCTTGTGGAAAGCCTTCCCAGAAGAGTTAATGTTGTCATAGTTGCAAAGGATGGGCCAACTCCATATTAAACCCAACGGATTAAGAATGGGATGTCATTAAAGTTCATGTGCACGTAAAGGCAGGCGTCCCAAAACTTTTGGCAATATAGTGTATAGTCCCATTCATTTTACATTTTTTTAACACATCAGGGTGACTAGAGACATGAAATTGACCAGTCATGACTTCTTGTTCCACAGGAGTATAAATATGACACATATTTATCACAAGGAGTAAAACCAAAGAATATAGTTCTCATGTGCAGCAAAAGATTGTTGAGCTTCACAAAAATAAAATTGGCTGTAAGAAAATAGCTAAAGCACCGAAAATCCCAATTTCCACCATCAAGGCAATTATTAAGAAGTAATTATTAAGAAGATGTATGTCTAAATCATCTTAATACGTGGTGAGGAGGAGAGTTTGAGACTCTCCAAGGAACACAGCTGGAGAATTGCAGAAAATAGTTGAGCCTCTGGGTCAGAAATCCTATAAAAAATTATCAGGAGGGTTTCAAGAAAAATCATCCTTGCTCATCCATAAACAATCTCCAGCATATTCCGTTGTCATACACGACTGGATCTTCAAACTGGAACTTCTATGGTCAGATGAAACAAAAAAAAAAGAGCTTTTTGGCAGCAAACCCACCAGATGGGTTTGGTGCAAGCAGGGATAAAAAGTACACCATGCCCACATTTAAATATACTGCAGGATCTTTAATGTTGTGGGCCTATTTTTCTGCTAGAGGTCCTGGACATCTTGTTCAGATACACGGTATCATGGATTCTATCAAATACCAACAGATAAAAAAATCAAAACCTGACCGCTTCTGCTAGAAATCCAATAATGGGCCTTGGTTGGATCTTCCATCAGGATAATGATCCGAAACAAACATCAAAGCTTCTGTCATGGCCGTTCCAGTTCCTTGACCTGATCCCTATAGAAAATGAGTGGGGTGAACTGAAGAGGAGCAGCACCAACATGGACCTGGGAATCTGAAGGATCTGGAGATCTCTTGTCAGGTGTTCTCCAAACTCATGAGGCATTATAGGAGAAGACTCAGAGCTGTTATCTTGCCAAAAGAAGGTTAAAAAAAAGTATTGAAAACATTTATTTCATAAAGAGATTTTCCCCACATTTTCAATTCCTTTACTTCAATGAAAGGGTTTTTGTGTGTGTGTGTGTGTGTGTGTGTGTGTGTGTGTGTGTGTGTGTGTGTGTGTGTGTGTGTGTGTGTGTGTGTGTGTGTGTGTGTGTAAATAAAAGATCAAAAGGATTAACAATGCACATTTATTTTTACAGGCTTCTTTGTTCATATTTACCAAGGGTGCCAATAATTCTGACCACAAACTGTATGGCATCCAAAGGTCTGATACCATAAGTGAAAATACTGTTATTCTCCATTAACTACATACACTACCATTCAAAAGTTTGGAGTTTGTAAGATTGTTTTTATTATTTATTTATTTTTTTATGATTTTGAAATAAGTCTCTTATGCTCACCAAGGCTGCATTAAAAAAAAAAAAAAAAACAGTAAACAGTATTTACTGTGAAAAATTATTACAAATTAATATAACCGTTTTATATTTTAAAATATTTTAAAATGTCATTTATTTCTATGACGGCAAAGCTGAATTTTCAGAAATCCTTCAGAAATCATTCTAACATGCTAATTTATAGCTAAAGTAACATATTATTATTTTTATTATTATAAATGTTGAAAACAGTTGTGTTGCTTAATATTTTTGTGGTTCTTTGACAAAAGAAAGTACAAAAGAACAGCTTTTATTTGAAATACTTAACATTTGTAACATTTTAAATGTCTTTACTGTTTTTTTCTTGATAAATATAATGTGTACTTGCTGAATAAAAGTATCAACTTCTTTAAAAAAAAAAGAAGCTTTTCTGTAATCTTACTGAACACACATTTTTGAACGGTAGTGAATTTAAAACTCTCCAATCTCTCTCGTTGTTCGTCGCCTCTTTGGCTCATTTCACTTTTACATTTCATTAGTCTCCCTTCAATATACACACACACCAGCACTGACACCACCCCCTCCCCCACCAGCCCCAACGCACACATATACTGTGACTGTGGGTGTCTTCTTTCCCAGTTGAAACAGTCTCTTGAGCAAAAAAAAGTGGGACGGTTATGAAGAACTAATAGCCTGACAGACTGCATACACCATCTCTCGCCTCAAGCCATTTCCTCCCAACATCTTTCTCTTTCTATCTCTCTCCTCGATCAACAGCCTCTATGATGAGACTGATTTTACTTTCTTCTATATAAAGTAAACTGATATGTGCACATGCATATGTAATCTATGTACGTATGTACATGTGACTATGTCACCAAGATTAGAACCTTGTTTTGCACAGTATTAACATTTATGCACTGATCCACCTGTGATGGCGCAAAGAGAAACCATCTGTGCTACTGAAGATTTCAAGAAATGTCTTTTCTATTGTTCCTCTCTCACATTCTCACCCTCAAACTTACAAGAAACATATATAGTAATGTGATAGATTATTCAGTCCTGTGCAGCCATGCATATTCACAAATAGACAGATGACTTCAGAATGTGCTATACTGTATGCAGATAGAGAGATGTGCATAGAGATGTTATTGATCCCTGAGGGATAGTTCAGGAAAGAACAGCCTCCGTAGTCAGTATGATTCAATCCTATGCTGTGAGATCCAGTGGATACACAATCTCAAAACCCTGAGTAATCAGAATAACTGACCATCATCATCATCATCATCACAATCATATAAATCTCACTAAGTGCTTTTACAATATGTTTCATCTTTTTAAGCAGTCAAATATGACAGCAACTTTGAGCCTCATTCTGTTAAGAACCTCAATAAAGATAAAGCAATATATCTACAAGTTATTACTGAACCAGACGGAGGATTAGTGCTACATTACATGGTTGTTTAGAGAGATTAGATGCATATGATATCAAAAATAAATTTGACTTTTCTTTCTTTGCTATTTTTATTATTATTTTATTTTATTTTTGTGTTGCTTTTAGCCTACTTCAGTCTGGGTTTTAAAAGATTTAAAATGGAGAGAAAAGCACAGCAGACAGCTTTAAATATGATTAATTAAATTAATAATGATATTTTTTGAATTTTCATTTGTGTTGCCACAAGATTGAAAGTATATACAAGGCAAAGACTTTAAATGTGTGCTTCCATGTATTTATGCCATCCCTGCAAAACACTGAATAGCCAATCCAGGACAATGACCACCAGAGCCCTAACCCAGAGTCCTGCATGGGTCACCCGCACCCGCAGTACTTAACAGAACACCCGACCCATTATCCGACAGTAAAAATAATTTATTTCAGTACCCGACCCAACCTGTTTGAAATGAAGACTGAGCCTAACTGCACCCAAATTAAAATGCAGTTGTCTCTCCTGAAACTCTGCAGTGTATATGTGGCCGTTGGTCCTCTTAGCAGCATGAAAAAGAAAACTTTTATAAAAATTGTGAATAGACTACATAAAGAAAGCTATTAAACAGTGATTCCTACAGTATATAATCACTGAAGCTGTCAATCACTCCAATTCAATGTGATTGAATATAATACTCAATGCTGCAAAATGCTGTAAAACTCGTGAACACAAATATGCACAAGACAGTTCGAAAGCGGCTGCCCATCAACATGTACCAAATTGAGTCTAAATAGTTTTGGCTATTTGACCTGCAGTCCATCCATGCATTTTGAATCCCCACGCAAATAACAATGTAAATTTAATTTCACCCGTCAGACCAAATATTAGCGGTTCACCAGTTGGGTACCCTCGGGTATCCACCCACATGCAGGACTTTGCCCTAATCACCCAAAATATTTCAGATGTTTCAAACAATATTCAAATTAGTTGTCAGTCCACATGACAATCCACACATCTCTCTTTTGTGGTGGCTATTCTTCCCTATGTGTGTAAATCCACATGAAGTGCATAATACATTTTTTCCTAGAACCACACCACTTTTCTTTCTTTTCCCACCATTTCATTCACATTAAAATTCAAATAAAAGCCTTACTTTGGTGTGATACCACCAATACCATTGAATTACTCTTCAGGCGGTGCATATTACAATAAACGAAATAACAAATATGCATATGTGTAAATGTGACTCACCGTCCAGCCACCTCCATCCGTGCTCATATCACAGTAGACCTGAAAGCCGGCGGGGTAATGAGTGGGAAAAACAGAGTAGATGCCATCTTCCCTCTGACCGCTAGCATATATATCACTACAGTCCCGTGGACGAGAGCCTTGAAAAAGACAGACAGAAAGAGAGAGAGCATCAAATACAAAAACCACCAAGACTAGATCCCTGGATGGTTACAGGATAGCAAATAACTGAACTAGGCCAAAGCTAATTTAATGACCAAAGGAATATTACTATAGGTTAGCCAACATGATTTTGTGCCAGTCCTTCCAAGGCAGCTGGTGCTTCTCAATTTACTGGTCTCTGTTCCCAAAAGAGCGATCCTTTTCCCTGATTATAGAAAACACACTCCCCTTCACTGGCACACACTTGCACAAAAATGTCTGCTCCATACTGGGTTCATTACAAGCCACACCTGTGGCTCCAGCAGACACATCAGGGCCTTAAAAGTAAAGTGGTAAAATGCTTTTAGACACATTAGGCCTCCCGAGAGCACAATTTAAGCACAGACACTTTCATTCGGCTTCCAGCAACTCATCTAATGAGAATTCAGATCAGCAGGGCACAAAAAGAAGACAATAGTTATGTGTGCTTTTTAAACACAGTTATCTGTGAAATCATCTGATGTTAGATCGAGAATCAGTGAGTCAACAGAGGAAGGAGGAACAGAGCTCTCTGTTCGGGGACCAAAGTGCATGTGATTCTGAGTTGATGATGTCAGAGTATACGATTTGAATCTAAATATTTGCTAATGGGACCACTGAACTTTTTAAGCCAATCACCTGAGCAAAAATGCCATGTGACTAATCATTTACATGTATTAATTTGGCAGACGCTTTTATCCAAAGCGACTTACAAGTGAGGAATACAACAAGCGAGTCATCATGACGAGGCAAATAGACAAGAAGTGCTCACAATACAAGTTATAGGCAGTGCTCAGAGTATCATAGGCTACAATAGAGAGGGATTAGAGGAAGTGAAAGGATAGGTATAAGAAGTTTTTTTTTTTTTTTTTTTTAAAGATGAGGTTAAGTGCTCATGAAAGAGATGAGTTTTCAGCTGTCTTTTGAATATTGCCAGGGATTCTGCATTCCGGATGGAGGCAGGAAGATCGTTCCACCAGCAAGGAACAGTGAACGAGAATGTCCTGGAAAGTGATTTTGTGCCTCTCTGTGATGGTACCACAAGCCTTTCGCTCCTTAAATGAGCGTAGGCTTCTGGTAGGAGTGTAGACTCGTAAGAGAAGGAGGGTGCTGAGCCTGTGGTAGATCTGTAAGCAAGCGTCAACGCCTTGAATTTGATGCGAGCAGCTTTGGAGCCACAGGAAATAGTAAGAGCATTGTGCTATTATGCTATTCTGAATTCTCTTCACTAATTCCCTTCACTAGTGACATCCTATGGCACGTTTGCCAACACTGGGATGCGGAGTGGTAATCTCTGGCATGTGAGCAAAAGCCAGAGAGATGTATTTCATTCAAATAAAGTACTTTGTACATGCATACATATCTACATATTGAGGTAATCATTCCTCATAGTAAGTTATAAAGTTAGGAGTTATAAACACTATTAAAGTGTGAGAATCAAACTGTGCAAGTCAATGAAAGCATGCAGCTCTGACAAACCATTAGTGCGAACACAGAGCATCACATGCACACAAGTTACTGACTGACAGAATACAGCTTGTTCTGCTATACATAGGCAATGCTATACATTTAAGAGATATTCAACCAACTATATTGTGTCCTATTAAACATTCCACAAACATCAAAATGACTATGATGCATGTGGAATCTCTGCTCATGCGTACCTGGTCACTTCACTTGTGTTTTCTCTGATTGGATAGCGTGAAAAGACCAAGAGCATTTTTTCGTATTCCAGATGAAACTGGACAAAATGCATCTGTAAATGTACATTTTCCTCCTCTTAAAATGGTAATAACTAAACATGCGAGAGCGTGTTATAATGACTCCCGTTACCCATATATGACAGCGCTACTGCGGCACGCTTCGCCGCAGGGCAGCAGCTGAGCATCTCTTCCGCAAGCTGATGTGCAAACTGCCGCAAATGAAACTGAAAGTTCAGCGTCACATCCATAAGCTCAACACAAAGTTGTCTTCATTAAAATTAGTAAGACTAAATTATGATGCTGCTCTCTCTCCAGTTGCAGTCATTGATCTTGAAATTGGCTGATGTAAAATGAAGCTCATATCTTGCTTTCTTTGACGTAAACTCCGTTAAATTTGCATAGTTTGGAAATTGAAGATTAGATTTAAATTCATTTTGTCAAGACACATTTATGATTTATGTTTCCAAGTGTAAATGGAACAGTTTTAACAAAACGGTTAGCTATCCGATTAGTTAAAACGTATGAATGACCAGGTGTAAATATGCCCATTGAAAATCTGTTCTTCAAAGTCTAATTTTAACCTGAAAACATGAATTTGAAAATATAAAACAATTTTTTTTGTGAAAAATTTCTATGTTAGCCATTATGAATATTTAAAATGTGTTTATGTGTATTTATACATGGGGGGATATCAAAAGTGACAGTAAAGCTGTAAAATTTGTATTTCAAATAAATGCTGTCCTTTTGAACTTTCTATTCATCAAATAACTTTGAACAAAATGTCCCACTGTTTCCACCTAAATGTTTAGTAGCACAATTGTTTTTAAAGGCACAATATGTAAGATTTTTGGATTAAAATATCCAAAAACCACCAGTACAATGTTATATATTTTGTTAACTTGTGTACTTGCATTATCCCAAATGTTTCCAAGTATGATTAAATCCAGAGAGATAAGCAATTTTAACCAGGACACATGGACCTCATATATATATATATTATTTTTTTTTTATCAAATAAATGCTGCCTTGGTGCTTGGTAGTGTACAGTGGAGCACATAGACAATGGACACTAGGGTAAAACCCCAAACATGTTAAACAAAGGAGATGGGCAGGTAAACTGGATCCCCTACCATTAGCACAGCCTTTAAGGCGAACTCCTCTGACTGGTGCCCTCTGCAGGTCAGCCTTCACCCTGGCCTTCAGACCGCCTGTTTCCTTCTGCATGGCACTCAGAGCATCGCTCACAGAGTTGACAACCTTCACCATGTTAATCTGGCTCTCAGACAGCAGCTGCAACACATACACAAACAAAACCTATTACACAGAAAGCATGAGCTGACAAGGAAACTGTCCAGAATAATCTGCAGATTGATGTGATTGATTAGCAGCTTATTATTATACAGTATAATTGAATATTTAAAAGGATATAAAAATGGTCAGAATTTACTTACCCTCATTATTCAACCCATATGATTTTTTTCAATTCTACTAAACACAAAATGAACAAAGTATGGACAAAAACTTTTCATTTAACCCTATTGAATTTCATTAAATTTCAAAGCATTTTCTTTGGTGTTCCACAGAAGAAAGTCACATAGGTCTGTAATGACAGTGCTCACAACACATTTTGGACCCATTACGTGATATTTAGTGTTTAGTATCCCAAAATAAGTTGATGTAAGGTCCCATTGCCCAAAAATATATCAGCCATTGTGGATAACATGCTGTCTCTTGACATTCACTTTAGTGGCTTGGAAAGCAAAATGTTCAATTATAGCTCTGCAGCACAACAGAAAACAATTCTTGTGCCAAGTGCCGATCTGTTTGATGGCTTTAACTTATGGGAACACACTATAGGCTTATTTCCTGGCTGGACATATAGAAAGCTTTGAACCATTGAAGCGAACTGTTCATTGTCCAGTGAAAATGAAAATCCCTTGTAGCCCAAGAGAAGGCAAAATCTTTCTGGGAGACAGGTTCCATAAGACCAACTGTCATTTAGCTCAAATACTTGACATGCAATAGAGCTGTAAAGGTCTTTGTGCCAGATTTACAGTGTTATTTTCAGCTTGAGGCAGTTGAACCTGCTATAGCTTGTCTACCTAGAAATAAGACCAGTGTGTGCCTTTCCTCCATAAACTTGAGATCTGACCCATTTTAGATGGAAAACCCTCAGTGTTCTTGTGAGCATGAGTGTGTGGTCGTGTCATTGTTTGTGAGGCACATTCAACATAATAAATGAGTGTCCTGTTCTCGCCTGCAGCTCAACAATGTGTCCTATACAGTGATCTTTAAAGGACACCTACACATTTGAGCAGGGCACACACTGTCTATGAGAACAGTGTCAGTCAAAGGTATGGACTCAACATGGTCTCTGAATCATCAGAAGCATTTTGTAAGGTAAGGTATGTTTAAATTACAGTGTATGTATGAGAGATAAATGATTTGTCATATTGAAAAAGACAAAATCTTGTAGTATTTTAATATTTTTCCCCAAACCTAAATTCTGAATAATCCATGGAGTATCAAGAAATTAAATATTATTATTAACAAAACAAACAAACAAACCAAAAAAAAACATGGTGATTAAAGAAAATACTGGAAAACTACCCCCAGATCACTATGACCAACAAATAAATTAGTGTGCAAAAGTTTTGGTAATATTTTGTAATGTTTTTGAAATGAGTCTCTTAAGCTCACCAATGTCACATTTATTTGATCAAAAATACAGTAAAATACAATAGTTTTCTTACAATTTAAAATAAACTGTTTCTATGTTAATATATTTTGAAATGTAATTTATACCTGTGATGGCAAAACTGAATTTTCAACATCATTACTTCAGTCCTCAATGTCACATGATCCTTCAGAAATCAATATGCGGATTTGGTGCCCAATAAAAAATTCTTATTACCGGTATTATCAATGTTGAAAACAGTTGTGTTGCTTATATTTTTGTGTAAATTTACTTTTTTCAGCAATAGAAAGATCAAAAGAACAGCATTTATCTGAAATATGATATTTTTTTAATATTATAAATGTCTTTACTTTCGGTCAATGTAATGCTTTCTTTCTGAAAAAAAAAACAAACTTACTGATCACAAACTTTTTAATAGTAATATATGTAAATTACATTGTTGATGTTCACATACAAGGTTTATGAATACATGGAATATCAAATA
Organism: Megalobrama amblycephala; assembly: GCF_018812025.1. Classification (NCBI taxonomy): domain Eukaryota; kingdom Metazoa; phylum Chordata; class Actinopteri; order Cypriniformes; family Xenocyprididae; genus Megalobrama; species Megalobrama amblycephala. The sequence goes on from NC_063047.1 coordinate 24,737,642, forward strand.
ATTATTTTGAAGAAAAATATTCCAAAAATCATACACCATTAGGGTGATTTAACCCCCTTAATGAATTCAAAAATTAACCGAACACACGCTTTTGAATACAATGAGTCCAATTCCTCTTATGGGACAGAGAAGCAGACAAGACCATTACTACAGTAATACACTGTACCACACTGAATTATGTTTTCTAGGACCTTAACCCTACAGATCATGGTTGGTTTGACACCTAAAACACTCGTGCATGACGCAAACACACATGCTAGCGCACTGACAACTGTAATGCCCATAGGAAGTAACCTTTAGCTTCAGGGCTTTTCCGGGGTTATTTCAGCAAAATGTAACACTGAGATGATTGGCAGTGCAGAATTACTTCCTTTAATTGCAGGGTGTAAACAGAATAGTCACTGAAGCTAAAATGCCAGTAGAGCTAAAAGAGATTCACACAGAGCTCAACGCTTTCATTACTCACCAGTATTTCTCACTTTTATAGGTGATGCTATTTACTCTCTAAGGTTTTAAGAGGAGGGGGAGGCCTATAATGTTTGTGTGCGCATATCCTGCTGCTTTATGGAGCATATGTGCTAAAATGCTATCATGTGTAACCTGAAATCCTACCTCAGTGAACTATCAGAGCTGGTTTCACCACAAATTAACAATTAAATTGGCATTTCAATTTAATACAGAATGGAGTTTATCTGTGACAAGGGAACTGTCTGTGTTTCATTTTTCATGTGAAGGGAGATAATTACAGGTATAAGTGCCCTTAATTAATGAGGTTTGATAAATTTGAGGATGACACATTTTTACACTGTTTCTACGGTAACCGCACACCCGCCCCTGTCTCTTTTTCTTTACTCTTCAGTTGCACTCAGTCTGTGCTGAGTGTTGCTTTCTGTGCTCCTTTCCAGATTTTACAAATCCAACTATGCATTCAAACTGTATCAAAGCTCAAAAATAAAAAAATAAAAATAAAAAGAGTATAAAAACAGAAAGACCTCTCACATTAACACACACACACACACAAACACAGGTCAGCTCTGCTGTCTAGAAGTCATCAGAAAACGGAGGATTATTTTCTATTCAGGGGGGGATTTTGCTAACGCTTTTCACTGTCACACAGGTGTTTGGTAGCGATAAACAACTCTCTTTCACTCCTGCCCGCTGTGTGTGTTTGTCCATGTGTGTGTGTGTGCGTGCGTGTGTGTTTGACAGATTTGGTGTGTAGGAGCTTGTCAGTAACTCGTGGTTAGAGAGAGATGGTGTTAATCCTAAACCTTAAGTCTTCGTAATTCAGATTAAAGTCAGGCTTTAACTTGGTGGTAATTCACTTAACACAGAAAAACAGGTGGCATCTGCTGTTCCCCAGCCCTGAAACTGAAGTCTATAGAACACAGCCATTGCCATCTTGTGTATCAATGTCCTCATATCAGCTTTCTCGGTCCTCAGCTGGCAATAACACAATGTATGTGACTATAACACTAGCATAATGCAGTCGGAATACAATATCTTACAGGATGCCAGAGTGAAAGTCAACACACTTATAAAATACCCTGGAATAGCAGAAAATCCTATCTATAAAGAACCCTGCAGGACAAAGAAATTACAATATATTGAAAATAAACAATCAGTGGCATTCTGATACATGCTGGACCTTGAAACCAAATAAAGGTGTCTTACACAGCAGTGTAAATACTGCTCTGAGTAAATTCTGTGATGACACAATGCCGCATAACAGCCTAAAATGCATTATGCAGCTCATCCCCTAGTATCAAATGTTGCTTTGCTTCTGTGTATTGAAATGCAGCATCAGAGCAACCTTAAACCGTGCATTGTCATAATGCGGTATTTATTTAATCATATTTTTATGTAAACGTTTGTTTTTTTAATTATCATTTCATGTTTCTATGTTCATAATTGTATTGCATTAGACTGCTAATATAAATTAAATGTTATATACATATTTCACGCATTCCTCATAAATTTTGTATGTGAGGCTTTAGCAATGCACTAGCATTCAAAAGTTTAGGGTCAGCCAGATTTTGTTAAAAAAAATGAATACATTAAATTGATCAAAATTGACAACGGGCCCTATTTTAATGATTTAAGCGCATGGTCTAAAGCACACGGCGCAAGTGCACTTAGGGCGTGTCCGAGTCCACTTTTGCTAGTTTAACGATGGGAAAAATGGCCAGCGCGCCCGGCGCATGGTCGAAAAGGGTTGTCCCTATTCTCTTAATGAGTAATGGGTGTGTTTTGGGCGTAACGTGAAATAAACCAATCAGAGTCTAATCTCCCATTCCCTTTAAAAGCTAGTTATGATCATTCGATGGTGGATTTGCTATTCACATGGCGGAATTTACAAGCAGAAAAATCTACAAACCATCTACTGGACAAGCCGGATTTAAAACAAAACAAATTTTATCTATATTATCTATAACATTTTTATCGATTTTACATTGTAATCCTTTTCTTTTTAATATTTGGCATGTTTGTGTGCTGCTGCATGTCCCCGTGTGTGTAATAAGCAGAGTGTACACGCGTTGTGCACCCGCATATAGGTGCATATTACTAACGCGCTCTTTAAATGACAAAACAAATGACCAATTTGTTTGACCAAACCACTGGCCAAGTGAAACCTGGTCTAAAGTCAATGGCGCAGTCTATTTCAGTTGCCTCAAAAAAGCAACGCACCAACAATGCTCCTGAACACACCTCAGTTTTCAGACCAGCACACACATGGGCGCACAAATGGGTGCAAATGCATTTGCTATTTAAACAACGTGGCGCAGGACGTAGTTTCATTTGTGTCACGCCTGGTGTCGCATTGCGCTGGGTGTATGATAGGACCCAATATCTTTTGTTACAAAAAATTCCATTTCAAATAAATGCTGTTCTTTCTATTCAAAGAATCCTTAAAAAATATCATATTTCAACAAAAATGCTAAAGTATTTTAGGAAGTATTTAAGTTTTCAACAGTAATAATGATAAGAGATGTTTCTTAACACCAAATCAGCATATTAAAAAAAAATTCTGAAGATCATGTGACACTGAAGACTGTTTTTACTGTATATTTGTTCATATAAATTGGTGAGCAAAAACATTAAAACATTTGACACCAAACATTTGAATTGTAATGTACATATTATAAAAATCATAAATAAATTAAAATCAATAATGATAAATAAACCAACCAAACAAATAATCTTCATACAGACAACTGATTGTTTTAAATGTACTTATGATTCTGAGTAATCCTTCTGGTGGCTCTTTATTCATTATTTCATATTTAAAATATTAATTTGAAAACATTATTGCTGCTGTACATGTCACCTCTGTACAGCATTAAATGTAAATGCACTGTTCCATCATGGAATACATGACTCTTCATATGCAGCTTATTTACCACCTACAGTATGCACTGTAAAGATGGCATACGAGATACACCGCTGGATGGGCAGACTAAATGTTCAGTTTCTGATACGCAAGGACAATTCCAGTGAACATTTATCTCCATTACTAACTTTTAGATTTCAAACTGGCTGGTGAGGTGGTAAACAGCTTCCAATGGGTCTCACATTGATGAGAAAAGCTTTTTGCAAATGAGCCACGGTTTGAAGCAGCATAAAGTGTGAGAACAAACCAGCGGGGTGGCAATTGAACTGAGGTTCAGACTCCGGGAAACACACCAAGTGTTAACTCGGCATTATTCTCCCTGAAACATCATTTATTATGGATCCTGTCCATTTCCCAGAAGTTCAATGGTTTGACAAAAGCTACTGCTGAGCTGAAGACACACCTGCATCAGTGCAGTTCTGCTCATGTTTTGTAACCGTGATTTCAGATGTCTTACACTGTAACAAATTTCTGTAGTTTTCACAGCATTATTACTGTAAAATGAACAAATCCTTACTGTAGAACCTGTATACAGCATGTTGCTGTAAATCTGTAAAGTATCATGCTGGTGGGTAAATTCTACAGTAAATTTATTTTTTGCTGTGAATCACAATAAAGAAATTTTGAGCAGGACTTTTTTCAGCAGCAGAAACTGAGGAGATTCTTCAACAAGGTAACTTTTCTCATATTTTGCAATGCTAGGTTAATTTACCAAGGCGTCCTCATCTAAATTCACTTGTGTTTAGGAGTGCGCCAGGAGAGAGATGCAGAGAGCAGCACTAGTAAGCCATATCATTACAAACATAACTGTTTGGTCATGTAAATTTGATAGATTTTTTTTTTTTTTTTTTTTAATCTGTCAATATTTGATAATGTCATTTGTTTGGTGGAGTAACATTGCTGGATAAAAGTAAACTGGAACTCACTTCTTTTACTGTCTATGGAACTCACATGCATATGTGTTAGCAAAGTGCGCTAGCCATTTCTTCTCGTTTTTCTAGCTATGGCATGATGAATCAAATAATGAAGCAGGCTGAAGTAAAATGCAGCAACAGGTAAGGATTTTAAACAGCACAACATTTTTCAAAGGATCATGTTTTTCTGAGCTTCTCTGCCAGGAAAAATACAGCAGCTACATAGAATAGATGCTAGCTTTTTTAAGTGAATTCCTGCCTGTGAGCATTATAATATATGGTGACTGGTTCAACAAGTTTTGTTCAGGAACTTGATCGATATGGAACTTCATTGATACAAAATGGATATGACAAACTACGTACATCGTTGTGTTGTGACCAATCGATGTGTTGTCATGATCTCAAGTTCAAATGTTCTCAAGGCCACAAGTTTAGTGTAAAATAATCTACATGACATATAGCAACATGCTTTTAATTTTTTTTCTATAGTAACTGTCATTAGTTCATTTACTTTCAGCTGTGTTAGATTAATTAGTCTCGTTTGTATTAACTAGTTAAGTTGTGCCTTGTCTCCATTCTCTGTTTGGTGTTACGATTATGTTAAGGTGTGTCACTCTGCCTGTTTAGTGGATTGTCTTGTCTTTGGGGAATTTATTAAACTTGGTATTGGATTTATATTCAGTGCTGCAATAGTATTTTTCTGTCTGCCAGCACACACACCCATTGTGTGACAATAATATAGTATATTTGTTACAATGCTTGGTTAGGAAAGTCACAAAGATGAGGAAACATCCTGTTGCTGAATGCTTAGAAAAGAAATGCTATATGTCACTAGAACTGATGAAGACTAAGGGAAAACTGAGGGCTTATAAGCATGAACAAACAAAGGGACCTAATAAGATAATTAATGAGACAACAGGTGAACAGAATGATTAATCAAACAGACTGAGAAACTAGGTCCAACAGGGAAGAACCAAAAACAATGAAGACAGCATACATGTTAATATAATACAATATAATGTAATATAATATAGCCATTTTGCCATAATTGAAAATAAAAAGTGTTTAAATTTATAGTAAATTTATTAATGTTACAGCTTGGTTGTATGTATATGCACAAAGAGGAAGATAAAGGGTAGAACAGTCTTTAACCCTCTGGAGTCTGAGGCTGATTTGGGGCTTGGAGAAGTTTTGACATGCCCTGACATTTGTGCTTTTTTCAGTTGTTCATAAACATATAAATGACAAAAGTGTCATTACACTGTATTCAGCACAAACTAGGCTACAATAATATGTGAGGAACATGTATGTACATGTTTGTATTTTTGAAGGAATAATGTTTATGCGTGGTCATTGAAAAAACAAAAAACTTAACTCACTGAAATAAGGACAAAAAAAGTATATTAAATCTGTGTTCATAAGACTTCTGGGTATTGGAGGTTGTAGACGAGTTTTTGCTTCAGAATTATGTAAAAATTATGCTGCCTACTCCTTCATATAAAACAATATATTGATTTAGTTTTTGTAAGACACTTTTTGTCAAGAAACACAGTATGCGTGGAGGCGTGAATCATCATGAATAATGGGCCATTTACACCTGAGAAGACAAAAGAATCACATAATAATGACCTGAAATGACTTGCATATTAATGAGGCCTTTCAGTCAGGTAGGCTGTGAAAAAAATCCTCTGTAATAATGTCTTAGCTCATCATGAACAGCAATACTGTGAAATATTATTACAATATAAAATAATGGTATTCTATTATATTCTTTAAAATATAATGTATTTCTGTAATGCAAAGTGTCTGAACAATTATGTGACCTCTATGGCATTTCATATAGGCTTTTAGCTTAAAAGCATGCACATTTGAAGAAATATTGATGGATTCTTATATATTTATGTTAATTTTCTATACTGAGAAGTAATATTTATTGTTATCACTATGAGTGCTGGATACTGTGTTTTCAATTCATACTTGCAGCCGGAGGGCGCTCTGTACACCTTTAGGCCGTTAACATATATAGAAGAAAAGGAACTAGGAACTAACGGCATGTCTTCTAGAGATCGCTAACCATGGCTTTAACATCCAAATAAACACTTTTCAAGACAATAAATACACGATTGAGACAATGCATACAAGTATTGCCTCTAAATTTACGTCTGAATAGCGCTGGCTCCGTGGGCGTGGCCGCATTAGCGGATAATGAGCTGAATCTCAGACTTCTGACATGGCTCTCTTTTCATACAGATTACATAAACACAGAATGTTTGTTTTCGATTTGACTTGCACGATTTAAATCCTGACATTTCAACGTTTCTTTAGACATAAGTGTCATTTTTTTTGTCATTAGTATTCATAAGTTACAGTTCATTTTCTGAGAACTATCAGATTGGACTTCGTTCAGAGGGAGATGAAAGATCACGCATCATGTTAGTTTTCTTTATTTTACAAAAAGCACAACATTGTGTTTTTACTCTGAGTGTGCACAAATAAAAGAAGACATTCTATAGTTTCAATTGATATATTACTTATGTCTCTATGACAAGAAATGACGGAGTATTTTAAGTCTGTTTTGCTGCAATGTGAAAAAAATCCTGCAAAAAGCGTGTTTTCGGACCTCAGGGAGTTAATAAATCCACAGGCAAGTAGATTCACAAACTGGCAGACACAAGACACATAGAACCATACCGGACAAAGATGAACTGAAAACACAAGACTTTAATACACTGACAAACGAGGTGGGTAATGGAACACAGCTGATAGTGATGATGAAAGTGATCAGTAACTATGGTGACAAACTAGTGGCGGGAAATGGTGCAAAACAGGAATCCAAACAGGGTGAAATGGTGACAATTAATAATCTCCTTTTATGACTATCCCATGTTGCTAAAGTCATGCAGGTTTGTTTACGCATTAAGATAATGTTTCCTCAACACAGTACATGGCCATGAAATTTTTGGATCGTCAGCTCAGCTCCCTAATTTGTGAGCTTGTTAATCAGTATATGGTGTACATGAATCCAGGCACTAAGAACAGTACAAGACACTGGCTCACACATTGGGACACAGATGACTCTATTTCTGGCGACAACACAATGTCATTATTTTATAACTCAACTACTGGTATTCATGAACAGCAGCATTTTCTTGTTACATAAACGTGCAACAATTCAGGGATAAAAATGTTAGTTAGATTATGTTAATTAGATTATGTTAATTAGTGATTTATGTTTATGCAGAAATATAATAACGTAATGGTTTGTACTGAAAAAAACAAACAAACAAACAAACATCTATCTCATGTCGTTATGTGGAGTGAGTTGGCTCATGTGATCAAAGTTTCATTCTTAAGAACTTCCGTTACGCTCTCAGAAATAAAGGTACAGTGAGGGTACAATTAAGTACTTTAAGGTACAAATTTCACAAATGTGCCAGCAAAGGAACAAACATGTATCCAGCTGAGTACCAAAAAGTACCTTTCCAAAGAAAAGGGGTACACAATGAAATATGCATGGTGAAAGGTACATATATGTACCCTTTGAAAAGGTACATTGTCATATAAAGTAATAGTTAAGGTACAACATTCACAAATGTACCATTAAAGGTCCTATCGTGTTCCCATGGGGTACTTAGAAGTACCTTTTGGGTACACATCCTGTAGGGTACAAAAAAGTACCTTATTCAAGTCAAAGGGTACACTTCCTGTGGGGTACTAAGAAGTACTTTTCAAGTTACAGGGTACACAATCCTCTGGGGTAGCAGCTACTTATGCGTGCCTTTTCTAAGACTGATAGAGCCTTTGTCATAATTTGTAAATGTGGTATGCCTTGGACAGATTGACACAATAAATGTGTTATCTCCTGGGCGGGCAGTTTGTGTTTATGAAAATAAAAACAATACATATATTTCATATGGTAGCACATAAAAAGCTCTATAAATAATGAATAATCATTTATAAAAATAAATATACATTATATATATTTCAATGTATTACACGAAATGTTAACGGCTGTTTTTTGTCGGCCAATCACGTCACGCCTCTCGTCTTTTCAAACTGCGGCGGATCGCGCTCTTTTCACTCCGGCCTGGTTTGAGGGGAATCGCGATGCTTTGGACCGTTCCGTAAGTTACGGTAGATAATACTTGTTAAAATGCGTAGTGCTGAAAAAAACGATCATAGAAATAGTTAGCTAACAAATATGTTGTTAATTAGTTGGAGCGCACGACAAGCTGTCCAGCACACCAGATCATTATAAACAACTAACGTTAAAAAAATGGAAAATAAGTGAAGGATTTAACGTGGAGCGTTTGCTTTGCTGCATCAGGTACGTTCACAGTGCTCCTGTGATGTGTTTTGCGGTTGACCGAGTGAAATGTCTGTTCTCATCGCATTACTTTCTACGGTATGAATTTTCTTCAAGGACATTGTCAAGAATTTGATTTGATGTTGACAGAGATGAAGGTTTGACCGATTTCACGTCAAGCACAGGAGCCCTACCACAAATGCTGGAGAGTGCCGTCAAATCCAGGTAACGTATTTAGTTTTTTGTATAGTAAATGTATTTTTAATGTGAGGATATTTTAGATGACTTTTTTAGGCAATATAATTTGCAATCTATGTTCTGTCTGTCAATCTATCTTATGCCTTGGTTGTTGTCTGCTGGCCTCTAAATTTCTCATGATATAACTTATGAACATGCAGCTTACAACTAGGGATGCACCGATCCGCCTTTTTCACTTCCGATACCGATCCCGATACCTGGGATTCGGTATCGGCCGATACCGATCCGATCCGATCTTCAAGTAATAAGAAAAGCGCTAAATTACCTAATAAACTGTATGCCTCACTTAGGGCTGTGACGGTCGGCATGACAACCGCGCCACCGCGGTCGTGGAGTGTCACCGGCGGTAGTGTGGCGTGTATATAATATATAATCTCAAAGGTCGGGTTAACCGAGAATTTTCTGTCATTGATGGAATTTTTTTTAGCAGTGACGGAAAAAATCTGCAGCCTGTCCGTCATTTTGACAGATTACTGAGGCTGATGTAACTGAACTGTAATTCCCACCCCTGTCCAGTAGGTGGTGAGTGTGCTCCAGTGTGGCAGCAGAGCGCGAGTTCAGTCTCCAGAATAAAATGAAAACGATGCCTTTGATTACACACACCCAGTTTGTCCATTTTATTATATATTATATTATAATACTTATGCTTACATAAAGTTTCTAATCCGTTTTGTTTTAAATAGTTTTTATTTTTGTTGTTGCTGACTAAGTTTATGGTCAATGAATGGCTTTTCCTACGTGACATTGTTTACTGATTGAACTGACGTGATACAGATTTCGGTAAGCTACTGCAACTTTCAACATATTTTTTGATTTTCATTCATGTTTATTTCCTTCTGTAAAGTAGTAAAGAAGAAGAGATGATCACGTTCACTCACGATCCTCAAAAAGTGTTGAGATGAGATGTAAGATGAAAACTGAAAAGTGACGCAGACTTTAACTTTTCATAATACTTTCTTTTCATAATATAAATAATTGCATAGCCTATGCCTATTTGTTTATCTTATATGTTTGTGAATACATATGAAAATGTGGACGAAATCAGAAGCTATTAAATGTCTTATAATTAAAATATAAAAATTAAAATGATGCAGCAACATATGATAGATAGGACAGAACAAAAAAAAAAAAAATGCTATTAAACAATCTTTCATTGCGCAAAAATATTATAATATGAACGGCTCCCATGAGCGGCACAAAGCGCTTTTATGCGTATCCCGTGTGCAGAATGATGCGCTTGAAGCACCATGGAATCAGCACGCAGCGGCAGTGAAAAGTTCAAAGCACAAAGTGAAGAAATATTGATGCGTATTGTATTACCGGTATCTTGATTAAGTATAATAATAGAAACATTGATTCATCTTGGAGAGAGTTTCATTGTGTTGACTGTCGTAACTGAACGCGACACGCAGTCTGAATGCTGAATGGAGAGTGACTGACAGCCGCAGCGGAGGGAGGCCTTTACGTGAACTTTAATTTAACAACTAAAATATTCATCTGTACCTCAAATTAAACTATGGAATGGCTTCAGAACACTTGGAATATAGTGTACAGAAACAGTATGGTGCTTTTTAATGTGTTTGTGCCTTTTGTAGAGCTTAACAACAACAGAATAGTACACGCACAATATCGGATTTTGGATCGGTCCCGTCCGGCCGATACCCGATCCGGCAAAAATGGCAGTATCGGTGCCGATACCGATCTGAATATCGGATCGGTGCATCCCTACTTACAACATCATCTGACTGTTTGATAGATATTAGAAATGAATGTATTTTGTTGAGATCAATACTTTGTTCTTAAATTTTTTGTTCTTTGATTTAATCAGCAGTGAAGATGAACATCTAAGGGGACTCCCACAATGGCTTGAGTACTAATGCTGCTCAGATATGCTGTGTGTGTAGGTCTCATTGCATTTCAGTCTTTACTTATTTTCTTCTTTTACATAAAGTTATAAAAAAATAATTCTACTCACCCTCATACTGTTACAAACCTGTGTGAGTTTCTTCTGTTGAACACACAAGAAGACGTTCTGAAGAATGTTGGTAACAGGACACTTGATGCTATCCATTGACTTATAGTATTTTTATATTTTTTTTTCCCAACTATGTAAGTCACAGGCTACCGTCAACTGTCTGGTTACCAGCATTCTTTAAAAATATCTTTTATGTTCAGCAGAAGAAAGAAACTCATGCAGGTTTGGAACATGAGGGGGAGTAACAATAACATTTTCATTTTTTGGTGTAATATCCCTTTAAGATATTTTAATAGACAATGCAAAAGTTGATATATTTGCTGATACTGATATATTTTGAAAATGTTTCCTCTTTTGGATAAATAACAGATGGAAAGACTGAGGAGTTGAAAGCTGATTCTACCCTGGAAAGGAGTAATTTTCTCTTTTAGAGGGGATGGAAGACCAAGCAGATACTATGTAAGTGTGAAGTCTTTACTTACACGGACATCTCTTGTTTAATTTATCATAACAAATATTCATTAATATGACTTGACATGAAGGAGGACAGATGCAGGTAATTGCACATGTTGATCTCTGACTGTTTAGGTTTCTTTAGTGCAAATCTATGGAGCTGCTGTAAATACATAATAAAGGTAATGGTACACATTCAATTCTTAATGAAAAAAAAAAAAAAACTCTTCACCCTTACTAACTTATTTAACCTTAAAAACACATGCATTGAGTGTAAAATGTGGACAGTTTAGTCTTAAAAAAATAAATAAAATAAACTTCATGGTTGCCATCCTCTGTGGCTGGCTTGTCAGTATTGTAATATTGTGGTTGTCACAACAACCCTAGGCCCATAGGCTGCTCTTAATTAGGGCTGCACGATTAATTGCATGCGATTGTCACGGGCATTTCGTCAGTAAAACCGGTTCCCTGATTACCGCTAAATCTCCATCACCTGCTTTCAAATGAAGCGGCATTTAATAGACAGAACCGTAGATCACTGACAAGCCACGCAATATCGCGTTCATATCGCAGATGAATCGCCTTCGATAATGAACGCGATATTGTGTGGCTTGTCAGTGAACTACGGCTCTGTCTAATAAATGCCGCTCCATTTGAAAGCAGGTGATGGCGATTTAGCGGTAATCAGGGAACCGGCTTTACTGACGAAATGCGCGTGACAATCGCATGCGATTAATCGTGCAGCCCTACTCTTAATCCTACACTTAAACATTTGTTGCATCTCTAATTTTAGTTTAGTTTTCATTAATTTTCAGATTAAAAAGTGCTACACAATGATGGTTGTTCTTGCATATCTTCTGCCACCATTGCCTGGAAGTAGATGCAATGTTAAATCTGAAATTTCATTTCTTTCAATTTAATTTTGTACCGGTAAGTTTTACATGGACCGTTATTTTTGTAATGATGTCTTGATGCATTATAAACTCCTAAAATGTATTTATTTTTTCCCTTAACTCTTAGCGTGGAGCCACTATTGCATCCCTCTGCAGCAGTTTTGAGACCGCATCAAAGACCAGACCACAGCCGATCTACATTGGAAGTTTGAAGAGCACAACATGACAGTACATCATTACGAGGATTGACAGAGTAACCATTCCTGTGGATGAGGGCCTGATGTGCTGTGGACAGTATATTCTAGGTGTGAAACTTGTCCTGTCCACCACAGATTAGTTTGGTCTTTTCTTTCTAAGACTGGAGCATCTAATATTGAAACACCACATTCTCTTCTTTTTAAAACTGACACGGTTTCGCTAGAAAACAACCTCTTCTTCAGCTGTGATCGCGTACAGCCCGTTTAAACACTTCAAAGACTTTTGAAACTGCATTGATTTGGACTTAAAAACGATGGTAACCAATGAACTCCATTGTTAGAAGAAAAATCCAGAAATGTTTTCCTCAAAAAACAAAATTTCTCTCCCACTGAGGAAAGAAAGACATGGATATCTTGGATGGCATTGGGTGAGTAAATTATTAGGAAATTTTCTTTTTGGGGTGAACTAATCCTTTAAGCATACAATGAACACTCACAGTAGCTTTTAGTCAATATAAATCGTTATGTTATCTTTTGTTATGTTATGTTCTTACACTGCAGTAAGTAATGCATTCATAAAGTGATTCTCTATTAAAGTTGTTTAAATGTGAAAAACTTTGTTTATTAAAGTTTATTGCAAACGAAGATTGTGGTGTGCGGTCGTTATTCTCTTTCCAGTATTTTAATCAATAACAATATTGTGTATATTCATTATCGTGATATATCGTATTACAGAATATCGGCACATATTTAGGCTGCTGTCACTTTAAGAGCTGCACAGATCCCCCTGAAATCAAAAGTGTTTTAGCTTTTAATATGAATATGTTAGCCTTAATGTTATGAATAAGCTGGTGTGTTCCAAAACAATAACAAAATTCACATTTAGGAGATATAAGCATTCAAAACGTACAGTCTCTCACTTTCGCTAAAATGGATCACAGATTTTCATGACATCACAACGCACTTCAGCTTCTCATCAAATCTTCTGTCCAATCAAATGCTCTCTATAATCTGAAGTCCCGCCCCCTCCTACACTATCAACAGACACTGAAGCTGCGTCTGAAATCAGTCATTTGTTCACACATTTAGTGCACTATATAGAGAATAGGGAACGATTCAGACAGTGTAAATATGCTTTCCATTGACGTGAATGAAGTCCGTTTTCACGTTAGTATAACGTGAACCACTGCAGCGCGAGCACTGCTCTGGCCCAGGGACACGAGATCACAGAGTGGAACATATCAATGAGTCGGCTCAGACCACGAAATGTATAGGACCCATTTAAATTCTGCACAGAATGCTATAATTTTAAGTGATATAGAGGAGATTAGGAGGATAAACGGTTAGATATTAAAAGGAAACAGAGGTTTTACTGAGTTTAACACCTCTGGCCGAGCTGTGATATAAACAAAACGCTATTGGCTATTTTAAAAAAGGGGCGGGGCTGTTCGATATATCACCCTGTCTTCCTGTTTCAGTTCAAATTACGTGAATGCTGCGCGTTCCAAGACACTTCAGCGGGCCTTTAAGACATAACTGACTGTGTTTATGTGAATACTCACAAAGATGGCCATTATTTGGCCATATATGCTGCAGAGAAGAACTAAAATCAGATTATGCGTTGACCGAAAGTCAGCTTTCTGTGCAGGTGAGCACTTTGCTTATTGCGCCTAATAACATATGTTATTAGGCGCATATGTTATTTATAACATATGTTATTTATTTTCTGCTGTCTGCGTCAAATTAAAACTTAGACTTTTTGTAATCTTTTGAAGTATTAAAATTAACATTCAGTTATCGTAAGTCATTGCGATTTGCATATCATGATATGTATATTTGCAATATTTCTATAATTTTTATATATATATTGTGGAGCCCTACTTTAAAAAATTCATTTATCACACCGAAGGACCATTTAAAATGGAGTAGTGAAGACAAAAAAGTGATTAAAATGGTGAAAAAATGGTGATCTAACGGGAACTAAGATATACACTTTTTTTAAACCAAAACTCTAGATTTTTATTTGAAAAAAAAAAAATCATGGACACACTGTCAACTACCCACAATCATGTATCTTTCTGTTATATGTAGCTGAAAATGCAGCTGTTTTACATACATATGTGTGTATCTGCATGCCATTACCTGTATAAGTCTGCTCTGTTCAGTCTGCAGTGTGTTCAGGTCCTGTCCCAGGTTGCCTTGTCCTCGTCTGAGAGACTCATAGTCCATCTTCAGCTGGCCCGCATGGGCTGACAGCTTAGCAACTTCCTCTGCCAAGTTGACCAATAGTGCTCGATCCTGACCTTTGACAGACTTGAGATCCGTATCGTGGTCGGTGAGTGAGTGCAGCAAAGATGTCTGCACGCCTTCCAGCCGCAAGAAGTTACTGTTATAATCAGGGCAGTTGGGGTCGATGAAGATATTAATGCGTGATCCATCACCTCTCTCGACTGTCACCAATGCATTGGCTTCGTCCTGATTTGTGCTAATATGTGGCGGACCATCCGACATGGGGGGAGCCTGGTAGTGGTTCATAAGAAGAATGGTTCCCGTCACTGTGACTGCGAGCAGAACGGCCACGAAGAGCAGTATGGTACATAGCAGATAGCTACAACTCATCCTCTGCAGACAGGGACAGAAAAAAAAAGACAGAGAGACAAAGAGTTAAAGCATCATAACATAATAATCATCATTATCATTTCGGCAGAACAGAAAGTGCTTTTTAAAGCCCATCAGGGATAATACTGCAGTCTGAAACAACAGCAGGAAAGACAAAGAAGGAGAGATAAAGGTGTTCCCTACATTCCTCTCCTATGCTTTCAAATTTACCATGAGAATCATCTGTTTACTCTAATAAAACTCGTTTCTTAGTTATATTGTTCCTCCTTTATTGCAAACACACAAGCAACCCTCTCTTCCCTCCTCAGCTCTTCTTTGTTTATATGAATCATATTGCTGAGAAAAGGGCTATATAAACAGAAGGATGCATTATTTGTATGAATAACAATCATACATAAGCATAAGAATGAGCTTTATCATGTGTTCTTCATCTGAGAAATGCATCTCACAAATTTAAATCTTACAACCACACAAACGTAGACACAATGTTGTCATGTTTTTGAGTGTGTGGTGTCACTGTGGATTATCAATTAATTCTATAGTGTTTCCGTAATAGGAAAAAAAATTAACTAGTTTGATTTTACCATGCAAATAAATGCATGTATGTGTAGTCTGGACATGTGTGTGCAAGGATGCACTGGCAGTGTTGGTATGCTCTCTGTGTAAAATATGTTATTCCCAGAATAAGTGCGTACACATATGTTCTTTTTTTTTCCTTCCTGTTCATAAATATGCAAAACAGCCATGCTGGCATTGGCCCATGCTGATGGGTGGTTAATGGCTTGCTTTATGATTTGGCTTTTACGATCAGCTCTGGGAAAATAAAAAGGATTTCGGGGAAGCACTTCAGTGAACAGTTTACTCAGAGACCAGAGATCCTCTCTCCTCCATCTCTGAAGGCTAGCGGAACATGTTGAGGCACTATATGTGATAAGCTCCTAGTATGAATTAATAAGATCAAACCACACTGAACTTGTTTAATACATTTTGTTATATACCTCAGCCTATCCTTCAAAGAATTAGGGGTCGACCGATATATGTTTTTCAGGGCCGTTGTCGATACTGATTATTACAGATGAAATAGACCGATATCCGATATTTTGAACCAATATACATGTCTGGTGTAAAAATGAAAATAACATCAAAATTAAGAATAACAAGGGCTCTGACAAAATAAATAAATAAATACATTTTCTAAATGCTTTTAAACATATCTTTAATTCTGAGAACTGTTAATAATAACTGTGGCGAGGGGGGCATGGTTCAGCGAGGAGAGAGAGTCGGGAGACACACGGTGAGTGAGTGGGTTAAACGCAAATAACGAACACCTGTCTCTTGTTTCAGTAACTGACGTGGAGAGAATATAAAACGCCAGGAGAAACAGGAGTGTGCGAGAGAGAGAAGGACTGCTGACTGGTGGATATTACTGAGCCCTGAAGTCTCTGCTGGAGTGAAAGTTATTTTGTGACTGTGTTTATGTTTTTTTGCCTGTCTGCACAACGTTCTGTTTTGAGAATTTATTACAATAAAAAGCCACCGTCAGTCAAGCCGAGCCTGTCCTCTTCCTTCCCTTACAAGTACCTTGTTACACTGGTGCCGAAACCCGGGAAGGAAGAAGGTGAGCAGCCGCCATGCAAGCATCGTCCTCCACATCATTTGCGGACGTCATCGTGTCCCTCGCGGTCCTGCACCAAGAGCAACATCAGGCCCTGCTGGATTTACGAAACGACCAGGAGAGGAGTTTCCAAGCCATTCTGCAAACCCAGCAGGAGGACCGCGAGAGGTTCCGGAGCTGGATCGACCTCGAGGTTTGTACGGAGACCACCGGGCAGCCTTTTGTGCCAAGCCACCTGCTACTGAATAAAATGGGGCCCCAGGATGATCCGGAGGCATTTATTGATCTCTTCGAGAAATTCACTGAAGCGTGCGGATGGCTGCGGGACCAATGGCCCATGAGACTGATCCCACTGCTCTCTGGTGAGTCACAGGTGGCGGCACAGCAGCTGCTAGTACAGAACCTCCTGGTTTTCAACGACCTCAACAGGGACATCATCCAGCGGGTTGGCCCTTCGTGATGGCCCAACAGCTCCGGGACTCCTGCCGCAAATGGCTACTGGCTGAGGGAAGCGTGGTGCTGGAGCAGTTCATCACTCGGCTCCCGAAAAAGACGGCCGAGTGGGTCCAGTGCCACCGCCCCACGTCGCTGGACTCCATCCACCTCGCGGAGGACCACATGGTGACGTGCCCAGGGGTCGGCGAACCTCTGCCATCTGCTTCTCTCTCTCTCCCTCTCTCTCACCTCCTTCTCTCTCTCGACCTATCCCTCTACCTAGGTCCCGTCCGCCCGGCCCTCCTCGAGTCCCGCCCCGGGGGCGGGGCGGGAATGACCAGGGTCAGTTTGTGAGTCAGTGAGCCCCACCCAGGGGGGCGGGACTGACCGCTGCCGGGCCGGACCCCGCTCATGTTTCTCCACTCTCTCCACGCCAATAATTTACCCCACTCTCTGCCACTAGAGCGGCAGGGAGGTCTGGGCCGGCCTGTTGGTGTTGCAGGGACCCAGAGCATTTCATGGATAGGTGTCCTGTAATGGAGGTGGGGACAAAGGTCCGGGTCCCGGATGTCCCACAGGCTGCCCCCAGTCAAGCTGGCTGGTACCAAATACCTGTGAGTATCAAGGCGGGTACCTATCAGGCCTTGGTGGATTCAGGATGTAACCAAACCTCGATCCATCAAAGCCTTATTCAATCTGGGGCATTGGATACAAGCCACATGGTTAAGGTGCGGTGTATGCACGGGGATGTTGTGGAATATCATGTAGTGCCTGTCATTATCCAATTCCGGGGTCAAAAGCATAGTGTTGAGGTGGCAGTTAATCCGCACCTCCGGCATCCGTTAATTTTGGGAACTAATTGGCCAGCGTTTACTGAATTATTGGGTTGTTTATGCACGGATACCTTTTGGGGAAGAAATACACTGGAAGGGGACGTGCGAGTGCAGGCAGGAGGTCCACTGATCGGGGACCACTGAGTAAGGCTTTGGGGGAACAGAGCGAAATCGAGAGACTTATTCTCTCGGAGCGCGATGACTTCCCCCTGGAGCAATCTCAGGATGAGATGCTGGAACATGCATTTTAACAGGTCCGTACCATCAACGGTCAGCCTCTCCAAACTGGACGCCCGCTTACCTATCCGTATCTTGCAATCATAAAAAATCGGTTGTATCGAGTGACCCAAGACAATCAGACAAAAGAAGATACAACCCAGTTGTTAGTTCCAAGGAGCCGCAGGGAAATGCTTTTCCAAGCGGCTTATTCTAATCCAATGGCTGGACACGTAGGACAAACGACAACACTAAATCGCCTGATGACCCGATTCTTTTGGCCGGGCATTCAGGTGAATGTGCGCAGGTGGTGCGCGTCTTGTCATGAATGTCAGTTGGTAAACCCACCGGCTGCTCCAAAAGTGCCTTTGCGCCCTCTCCCATTAATGCAGGTCCCCTTCGAGAGAAGTGGTATGGACCTCATCGGGCCATTAGAGCGATCAGCAAGAGGGCATCGTTTTGCATTAGTCATTGTGGATTATGCAACATGATATCCTGAGGCAGTGGCTCTCCGCAACATTTCAACTAAGAGTGTTGCTGACGCACTGTTTAGTCTAATCTCCCGGGTGGGGATTCCGAAAGAAATCCTCACTGATCAAGGCACGGCGTTTATGTCATGGATGTTACGCAAACTTTACGAATTATTGGGCGTTAAATCGATTCATACCAGCTTCTTTCACCCACAAACTGACGGGCTGGTCGAACGTTTTAATCACATGCTTAAAACCATGATTCGTAAATTCGTTCAGGAAGACGTCAAAAATTGGGATAAGTGGTTAGAACCCCTGTTGTTTGCTGTGCAAGAGGTCCCGCAAGTCTCCACAGAGTTTTCCCCCTTCAAGCTTCTCTATGGACGTCAGCCCCGTGGGGTGTTGGACGTCCTAAGAGAAACTTGGGAGGACGGACCATCTCAATCTAAAAAACGAAATTCAGTATGTGCTGGACTTGAGAACAAAACTCCACACTTTGGGGCGGCTATCCATGGAGAATTTATTACAAGCCCAGGACAGACAGAGCCGGCTGTATAACAGGGGGACTAATTTGCGCAAATTTTCACCGGGAGATAAAGTGCTTGTATTACTCCCAACGTCAAGTTCAAAATTACTTGCAAAGTGGCAAGGACCGTTTGAGGTCACACGGCATGTTGGAGAGCTGTTTTATGAGGTAGTATGGTCTGATAGGAGAGGAGCACGTCAAATTTACCACCTCAATCTCCTTAAAAAATGGAATGACGCAGAATCAGTGATGCTGGCGACGGTGATTAGTGGAGAGGATGATCTCGGGCCGGAGGCGAGTATAAAAAAAACAATCTCTCGCTCTGGCCCCAGGGGGAGATCACCTCTCGCCCTCCCAGCTCATTGATTTAGCTAAGTTACAAGCGGAGCCGTGCCAGCAGGCGTTTACCCAGGTGAAGGCTGCTCTGTGTGGTGGGCCATTGCTTCACTCTCCTGATTTTTCTCTCCTTTTTGTGTTGCATCGGACAGGGGGCTGGGTGCCGTCCTGTCCCAGGAGATAGAGGGGGAGGAACGGCCGGTGCTGTACATTTGTCGCAAGCTCTCTAAGAGAGAGACTAAGTACAGCACCGTTGAAAAAGAATGTCTTGTCATCAGGTGGGCCGTCCTCACCCTCCGCTATTATCTCCTGGGACCGGAATTCACCCTCTGTTCGGACCACGCTCCTCTGCAGTGGCTCCACCGCATGAAGGATACCAACGTGCGGATCACTCGTTGGTATCTAGCTTTACAGCCTTTTAAGTTCAAGGTGGTCCACAGGCCGGGTGTTCAGATGGCTATGGCCGATTTCCTCTCCAGAAAAAGGGGGTGGGGGGTTCTGCAGGCCGGACGGCTCACCAGCCTGAGTCGGGCGGTGGGGTTATGTGGTGAGGGGGGGCGTGGTTCAGCGAGGTCTGGGAGAGAGTCGGGAGACACGGTGAGTGAGTGGGTTAAACGCAAATAACGAACACCTGTCTATTGTTTCAGTAATTGGCGTGGAGAGAGTATAAAAAGCCAGAAGAAACAGGAGTGTGCGAGAGAGAGAAGGACTGCTGACTGGTGGATATTACTGAGCCCTGAAGTCTCTGCTGGAGTGAAAGTTATTTTGTGACTGTGTTTATGTTTTGTGCCTGTCTGCATAACGTTCTGTTTTGAGAGTGAATTTATTCCAATAAAAAGCCACTGTCAGCAGTCAAGCCGACCCTGTCCTCTTCCTTCCCTTACAAGAACCTCATGACAATAACATTAATAATAAGAATAATAAGAATAATAATCCAATATAAAATAACTCTACATAGCCTTAACTGTATAAATTAAATATAGATTAATGCTTATTAAAGATTTTCTTTTGTTGTTTGGTTGTGACAGGCAATAGTAGACAGTAGCAGGTTTAAAGGCTGCTGTCTCTTTAAGATCTATAGCAATATAGAACTGCTACACATGCTGTTCACATTCACTAAAGACAATCGACTGTGCTTATGTGTATACTCGTCAGGACGAGCATTTTAACATAACTGTGTGTGTAACTGAATGTTTATGTGTAAAAAAAAAAAGAGAAAAAAAAAAAACCTCAATCTGACACTTGCAGTTTGAGAGGCGGCTGTGTCCTGTGTGTGCGTGCATTGGTTGAGAGCGCACTGACTGAAGACCGTCTCTTGAGAGCGCACGAGTACTTTATGCTTTAAAATGACTTGTATTTTTCAATTGGTATAAATTGGCTTTAAAGCCTTGTATTGCAGCGTACATCTCGACGTACTTTCAAACTGTTTGTGAAACTACGTCTCACAGAAAGTTTTAATATAACTGATATGCTCTGGTAATGTGCTTGGATTCAATCTACATGCTATAGTGCATAAAAGTTTTCGGGAATTTCCCGTTTAATAATCGCGAAATACTCGCAATCCCGCGCCTTATTCAGGTCCTGATTATATTGAGGTGTAGTGGATTGCGATTTAACTTAATCAACGTCTGCTGCTGCTTTACAATTGAGAGACAACTGATGCGTGTTCACTGAAGCAGCTCCAGTTAGCTAGTGCTCACCTTTCGGTGTGAGAGTGCAAAATGTTGCCTTCAGCCTTCCGTGCTGATTGGCCGGACTCACGACTCCCAACAAATCAGATGGGCAGTGGGCGGAGCTTGCTCTAGGCCACAGAGTGTTGCGTTCGGACAGAGGTGGCTGCATCAGAGCAAAATAGTGCATTTCAAAATTAAATTATTTTATCGGCAAATTGGTTTTGAAAATGACCGTTACAGATAATCATAAAAATGCTTAATATCGGCGCCGATAATCGGTCGACCCCTACAAAGAATTACTTTGGAGACAGGTATATGGCTCTCTCTCTCTCTCACACACACACACACACACAGGTTTGTTTTGCTATCTTAGTGAGAACATTCCATAGACGTAATGGTTTTTATACTGTACAAACTGTACATTCTATCCCCCTACACTACCCATCACAGAAAACATTTTGCATTTTTACATTTTAATAAAACATTGTTTAGTATTTTTTTAAAGCTATTTTAAATATGCGGACTCATGAAATGTCCTCATATTTCATGTTTACGTCGTAATACCAGTGTAATACCCATGTCATTATACAAATTTGTGTCCTCATAAATCACAAAAACACGCACACACATTGGGTTTCCATGTTTTATGTGAGCTTTCTATAGACATAATGGTTTATATACTGTATAAACTGTGTAAGGATGGATTTCACCAAGACTGAATTCAAGATTTCTATCCTGTAATAAAACAATAAAAACTCTCTAATCTGAAGCGAGGATCTGTGAGAAAGAGCATGTGACAAATACCCAGCTCAGCCTCCTCTCTTCCCCCCATGCTGAGTTCCTGACTCCTCACACCTTCTTCTTCCTCTCAGGCCATGTAGACCTCACAAATTTATGATCTTAGGTGTTTTAAGTGACCTCAATGTAAATGCGTCTGGTGCGGCTGGTAAGATAGTTTCACTCCCACATCAAAGAGCAAGAATAAAGATAACAGCCTGTTCTCCTGGTGTGGGAAATGCCCCAATCAACCATTTGTTTGATCCCCAAAAACCAGGCGTGTGACCATTTGGAGCACGAGAAAGGTCCGACAAAAGTTGCATGAATATTTGGGTGCTAAATGTTTACTGCTCTTTTGTTAAGATTTGGGTATTTAAAGGGACTTGGCAAACCACTCAAGGAAGAAATCTGTAATCAGAGCTTCCCGCACAACTGCTGTGTGTATCTCTCTATTTGCCAGGTATGCTGACTCTTTGAAATTCTCTTTAATATTTTGGTTTGAATTGTATTTTGTATTTTATGCTGATCGGTTGTGTGATGTATTCTGTTTTGATTATTCTTATTGATGTTTTATCCTGCCTGGCAAATTAATAAATGTTATTCTTGATTTATTCTGTATTAATCTTAAATTCATTATTTCTAGTAGATCAAAGCGAAGGTATTACCTCAAATCTGTGTTCAGGATTGTTCATACGGAAGGTTTGATGAATGGAGCATAGAGCACGTCAATTGAGTCCATTCTGATTTCTGACAATCACTGTCTTAAATAAGTTGCAGTTTTCGTAAATATATCAAAACTATGCTTTTTGTTACGAGTAAGCAGAGCGCGACCGACTTAAAGGTAGATATTTACCCTGCATCCAATGTTTAAGATCAGAACTGACGAGTTTGTGATCGGGAAGAGCATTTAATTCGGCCGAAATGACTCTTCTAAAGCGATACCGGGACTGCAGTGAACCAAATATTTGTAATTATAAGATAATCAGAAAAATCTAAGATCCAAATTTAAACACAACTAATCACGATCAGCTGTTACATCGGAAACATTTTGAAACTAAGAGTCACTTATAATTGGAGTCAGATTAAAACTATTCATGGAGTCAGATTTTTAATTAGACACAAAATTGTATTAAATTAAGATGATTTTTTCAGAAGTGCCAGAGGACTTACACGCAAAGTACCTTCGACCAGACCACTAGACGCCGTCGTTGGGCTAGTGGGTGGAACTTTACAACTGTATATCATTTACATGCATTCAAAAAATGTTTTAATTAATTAATTAATTAATTAATTAATTACTGTATTTAAATTATAATTTAAACATTTAAATTATGGTAACACTTTACAATAAGGTTTCATTTGTTAACATTAGTTAATTACTTTAGTTAACATAAACTAAGAATTAACAATACTTATACAGCATTTATTAATCTTAGTTTTGATATTTACAAATACATTATTAACATCAAGGGCCAGATTTACTAAACAGGGCAAATCAGTGTGAGAGTGCAATTCCTAAAAAGTGCCGATGGGAGTGGAAAGTTCCTTATGTAATCTACTGACGATGTGCAAATTAAAGAACATAGACGCAGCCGGATCATTTCCATACAGAACAATGCATTTTACCAAGAGCAGCGCAAACTTTCCAACAAATGTTTAAAATAAGAAATTAAAATGCCAGCATGAATGACAAGATATCAAACACTAGACATTATTTAATGTAGTTTTCCAGGTCCATCATAATTCTTTGATGTCTAATGCTTCATATTTATTCATGCCAACTGTTCATACTAAAGGACAAACGTTATTTTATTTAACAGGTGTGACTGATACGCTTAAATTCTACATGTAATCCAATTGAACTCAATCCAGTGCCCCCTGGACACTTTCCTTTTGTGCATCGTTTCATCTAGATGAAAAACTGCTAAAACAGATTTATATGGCAAACTCTCAAAAGATTGAAGGCAATATTGATGGTTGTACTATAGAGTATGAGCCATTTTCTCTGCAGATCAACCATCATTGTGACTGTTTTCTTTTCCATGTTCTATCACTGATTCTCTCCAGCTGAGCCTCAGCAGATTGGTAGCTATTTTTGCTTGTAGTATTTTATTGAGTGAATATTACAACAACTTCAGAACTGAGTATCTCTCAGGGTCTCCCTCTCTTTGTCCTTTTTCCAGAACTCTCTCACACACACGGACGCATGCATGCGTTATTCTAAAAACAAACACCATACATAGGCATGTGAGGTCTGTTTTCTCCATTCACTTGAATTTTAATTTTAACACCCAGATAGATGAAGGGTGTTTCTGCAAAAAAAAAATAAAAATAAAAAATGTGTTTTGCAAAAAAAAAAGTGTTTTGCATAACATATTAAAAATGCAACGACACTTCAGTGGATATGAGACAGATGAATCTATAAGAGGACTGACACACAGGGAAGAATATGATGGAATGTAGAATATAAGCCAAGTGTGTGTGCGTGCAAGTCTTATATTGACTGATTGCTTATCAGTACAATCACAAACATGCAATTCTAAAAGACAGACGTGAAAGGATTACATATCAAATGCTAGGTGTAATATAGTAAAATCCTTCCCTTAAGCCCATCAATTTTCCAAAGGCAAGATTCAATCCTCAATTTTATATTCATTTCTTACTACTGTAATTGCACGACTGTCACAGTCACCATCTCTCACCTTCCCTGGACTCTACTTCCCAGCATCCCTCTGTGTCCATTCCCACCTACATCATCCATCTGCCAATTTCCGTGCCTCGGTTTTCAATAAACATCCTGTTAAACACTTACCTGCCTGTCTCCGTCTGTGTGCCTGACAGAAAACCAGACCCTATGCAGAGCACCACGGATTCTGGCTGGGAATTCGCAGGGCAGATTGCGGCGGCAGCTCGATCCAGCCGTGATCTGTTCACTTTTACTGTAAGATTCTGCCGTCTCATCCATACTAGCTCCCTAGACGATGAAAGGATCAAGAATTTGTATAGGATCGGGGTGAACTTTGTTGATCCCAGAGAGCTCCCCGATCTCACTTGTTTGGACTGGGAGGAGGTCATTTACCAGTGTCTGGAAAGCTTTATACCATCATCGGCCTTCCTACCAGTCCAAGCATCCCTACCCAAGATGGCCGCCACTCCCGAGCCTAGTTGCAAGATGGCCGCCACTCCCGAGCCTAGTTGCAAGATGGCCGCCACTCCCGAGCCTTGTCGCAAGATGGCCACCACGCCTGAGCCCTCAGTCAAGATGGCCGCCGCCACGCATGAGCCCTCAGTCAAGATGTCCGCCACTACGCCTGAACCCTGGGTCAAGTTGGCCACTTCACTTGTGCCTATAGGCCTGTTAGTGGAGTATGAGGGGATGTCCTGGGCCCCAGAGATGGCTCCAGTCCCCGGGTCAGCTCCAGACTCCGCTCCAGTCCCTGAGCCTGCTCCAGGCTCCATTCCAGCCCACAAGCCCATTCAAGAGCCTCCTCTAGCCAGCACCTGCACTCCATCTGCAATCACTGATCACGACCAGCTGTCACTCATCTCCACCACTATAAAGACTCTCACTCCCCGCACCACGGTGTCTGGTCTCGTCTATGTTTAACACAAAGTCATACAAACCTTGGACTACTTACCTAAACCATCCAGTTCTTCCATTGTCTGTTCTTCTTCCTGCGTTGATCCATTCATGCAAAGAGACATTTCCCCTTTACTACTTCAGCTAAGTGACTGTTTAATGTGCCTGTGTCTATTCTCACCTGCATTATCCACCTGCCAGTTTCCATGACTCTGTTTTCAATAAACAACCTGTTAAACACTTACCTGCCTGCCTCCGTCTGTGTGCCTGAAAACGTCAAAGAGGGATATCCAAAAAACTTCAATGACAAAACGCAGGAGACGCAGGAAAAATACAACACAGCCAAGAAATTTAGCTATGACATGGAACAAAGAACTGAGGAAACTAGATCTTAAATGCACAGGGGCTGAATCCGAAATCGCCCCCTATACCCTCATTCACTATTCCCTACATTAATTCACTAATACAGTTCACTTGAAGGAGTGACTGAAAACAAGTAAGTGAGTGTCATGGAAATGATGTATAAACCTTAGATAAACAATTTAATAATCAATTAAAAATGAATTTGTAAAATGAATGAATGGATGGATGATTCAGCTGCGGGCACCATTTTCTGGCGAGACGCTGGAATTCTTTCAGCGCACGACTCTCACAGTGCATTATAGGCGTTCTCCATTGAGAGACAAAAATTACGGTGCATTGTGGGATTGAACAGGTGCACTCAAAGTCCACTAAGGTTTAGGACACCACTAAAAATGGCTGTTCCATCAAATAGTGCCATATTTAAGGGTATAGGGGGCAATTTCGGACACAGGGAGGGAGTAATAATGAGGTAACTCAAGGAACAACAGGTGAATGTAATTAGTAACTATAGAAACAAACAAGGATCAAGAACACAGGCAAAGGGGCATGGGGAGAACCAAACTAAAACGCATTGAAACTAAACAGAACCAAAGCATACACCTGACAACTACAATTTTCCACTGACAATGAATTGTGAACAAGCCTATCCATCATTTAAACTGATATATACAAGATACAGTGGGGTCAAAATGTCTAAAAACAAGAGTGAAAATTCAGTTTTTTTTCTGCATTACAAACTATAGTTTTAGCTATTAGTATCATACTGTTTCTTTGTTTAATTATTTATTTATTGTATATTTCCAATTAATTTTAAAATGTAGACATTTGGACCCCACTTTATATGCTAGAAAAAGTTCCAGGAACTAATAATCTATCAAGCTTTAATGGTGTGAGAGATTGAAGCCCTTACCTTGGGCGGTGTTTGTCTGACTGTGTCTGAGTCTGACCAGCGGTGTTTGAGCTGAGAGGAGTTGGGCACACACTCACAGAATGTCTGCATCAAACAAACAAACATAAAACTAAAAGTGATGTTTCTCTTTGGCATTTGGTATGTGTGTGTACTGGTTTGGCTAAACTTGTGAGGGCCAGATGTATTCACTAATATAGGGAACTATCATGACAACTGACTTCTATAAGGGCTTCTATAAAGAAGTCTATGAGATGTACTCACTATAGTCAAACAAACCTGTGTGTGTGTCTGGCATGAGAATCATCCATTTGCTCTAATAATGCCCTTTTAGTAATATAGCTCCTCTTATCTTACAAACACATAAGGTCACATATACACTTTCATAAGCATCTCATCAGATTTCTTTATGTCCCAGGCAATAACTGTGGACAATATTGCATTAGCTTTTCGCTATATGGTAACAAAATCAGATCACTGAGACATTAAGAAGGCCTGTCAGTGCTCTCTGTAACACCGCTTTCAGAAGCTCCAGATGGTCCTGTTTTGCAATCACTCGTACAGATTTAGTGTGTTCAACCAAACAACTCAATGGTGCATGATATTCCAAAGAAAAAAATTGTGTGACTCTTAAAAACTTTTTTAAAAGACTTTTTTTTAGACTTTATTATTTTTCAACCCCTCCCATCCAGCCATCTATAGAGAAAACATTCTTTGGTTAAAGCAATTCACAATGAATAAAATTCCTCTTCCCCCCTCATTGAATCTATTTTTCTCACTGAAATAGATCACATTATAGATGTAATATGGGTTGTGAATGTGGTTTTACCTCGACTTTACACTCAACACAAAATTACCCAAAAAATTCAATTCATCCATTAAATATTGTTTACAGAAAAGCAATGCACCAGAATAAATGTTAAAATACACAATTTCAAAACTACAGCCACAAGACATTACACTAGTGTCATAAAATCACTTACTAACCTTGTCTGAGTAGTTATCCAATCTTTCTGCTCCTCTCATGATCATGTACATTAAACACCCTGTAACTTTTACATGATACACAAATGGATACCGTCGGTTATGAAGAGAGACATAGAGAGCGAGAGAGAGCAAGAGTGTTCCAGGTCTGCATGTAAGGTGTGCATAAGCTGACTACTTGTTAAGCTAATTTAGAGGTAGAAGCTTTACACACATTCCATCCTCGGTTTAAGACACATAATAAGCCTTGAATTACGCCAGTCACCTGGGAGAGGAAGAAAGAAAGAGATAGAGGAAGCGATGAAACTGAGAGCCTGAAGACATCAGACAACCCATACTGACTTCAGAGCATTCTGACAGCCAAAACTTTGTTTCAGTAGATACAAACAATAAGAGAGACAAAAAACAGACAGAGAGAGAGAAAAAATTAGAGTGTTTTTTTTGTTGTTGCTGTTGTATTTTTCCAGTTTTCACCCAGTGGTAAAAATCACTATCAATAAGCAGGAATTTTTCAGTGGCAGGTTCTTTGTCCTATACAGGATGAGATTATAGGGATTAATTTTGTAAGAACTGTCTAGGAACAATATCATCTGTTGACAGAACATGCAAGTTTATCTGGTGGGAACAGGTGACCAAATCTTTGGTTTTTATTTATGAATACTACATCAAGTACACATTGTTAAAGTATTAAAGTTTATAAAGTAAATGATTACACAGCAACACCCAAACTGCAAAAATAAGATTTGTGTTTGTCACTGTACCACCAAAAACAGCCTTGTGATCAACTTTTCAGAGGTTTCCTATTAGCCGATTCATTTTCCATACAGACTCAAATTAAATTCTGCTTGATAAACCAAATAAATCTAATTTTACCATAGTTATATAATATGATATATCTACTATTCATTAAGGATACACAAATTGATGGAAAATGTATCAAAAAGATTTCTATTTCAAATAAATGATACTCATTTGAACTTTCTATTCATCAAAGTATGCTAAAAATATTTTCACAAAAATATTAAGCAGCACAACTGTTCAATAAAAATAATAACATAAATATATTCTTAACAACTGAATCTGAATATTAGAATGACACTGAAGGTTATTTTAAATAGTAATAATATTTAATAATACTACTGTATTAATGTACTTTTGATCAAATACATCGCCTTGGTGAACATAAGAGACTTCTTTTAAAAACAGACTGCGTTTTAGAGTTTGGAAGATTAAAGGTGCCCTAGAACCAGTTTTTACAAGATGTAATATAAGTCTAAGGTGTCCCCTGAATGTGTCTATGAAGTTTCAGCGCAAAATACCTCATAGATTTTTTTTAATTAATTTTTTTAACTGCCTATTTTGGGGCATCATTAACTATGCACCAATTCAGGCTGCGGCCCCTTTAAATCGCACGCTCCCTGCCCTCCGAGCTCTCGATTATAATACAGTGCATTTACAAAGTTCACACAGCTAATATAACCCTCAAATGGATCTTTACAAGATGTTCGTCACGCATACTGCATGCATGCGTCGGATCATGTGAGTATAGTATTTATTTGGATGTTTACATTTGATTCTGAATGAGTTTGATAGTACTCCGTGGCTAACGGGCTAACATTACACACTGTTGGAGAGATTTATAAAGAATGAAGATGTGTTTATGCATTATACAAAAATGAAAATAGCGACGGCTCTCTTATCTCCGTGAATACAGTAATAAACGATGGTAACTTTAACCACATTTAACAGTACATTAGCAACATGCTAATGAAACATTTAGAAAGACAATTCACAAATATCACTAAAAACATCATCATAGCATGGATCATGTCAGTTATTATCGCTCCATCTGCCATTTTTCGCTATTGTTCTTGCTTGCTTACTTAGTCTGATGATTCAGCTGTGCACAGATCCAGACGTTAATACTGCCTGCCCTTGTGTAATGCCTTGAACATGGGCTGGCATATGCAAATATTGGGGGGGCGTACATATTAATGATCCCGGCTGTTACGTAACAGTCGGTGTTATGTTGAGATTCGCCTGTTTTTCGGAGGTCTTTTAAACAAATGAGATTTACACAAGAAGGAGGAAACAATGGTGTTTGAGACTAACTGTATGTCATTTCCATGTACTGAACTCTTGTTATTCAACTATGCCAAGGTAAATTAAATTTTTGATTCTAGGGCACCTTTAAGATAATAAGTAAGTAATTACTCTTTATTACTCTGCCATTCCAATTCAACTGAAATTCAGTCACAAATTAAAAGGAAAAATGCATAATCTACTTCACCCAAAAATGAAAATTCTATCATCATTTACTCACAAGTCCATTTTATGTTTTTCCATACTATGTAAGTCAATGGGGCCCATCTACTGTTTGGTTACCCATATTCTTATAAATATCTTCTTTTTTTCAGCAGAAGAAAGAAATTCATACAGGTTTGGAACAACTCGAGGGTGAGTAAATAATGAAAGAATTTTCATTTTTGGGTGAACTATCCCTTTATATGCCCTGCCCTGCTGTGTTCACACAATCTTAAAAATTGTAGCACAACATGTTTATTAAAACGCATTTGGGTCTTACAAATAAAACTGCCAACATTCCTTCTCCTTTCAAACTACCCGTCAAATCTCAGCTAGAGGTCCAGACAACAAACCACATCTCCCTACCTTTCCAATATCCATCTTTTGCATATGTCACACACACATAAAAAACTCAAAACTCAATATCGCTGTACACTAACCCATCTCAGGTTTCCAACAATCTCAACTAAGGGCCATGACAAAGAGAAAAAAATTGCACATTGCACAGATATCCCACGGTGAGGAAGACGAATGGATTTTTCAACCTCGTGTATATATCTCCACTCATACATAGGAGAGTTTCCTGTGAATAATGCATGTAATAACATAAGAATCAATACCATCTGACCACAAAGATGAACTCTCTATCACTCGCTTTCTCTTTCTATCTCTCTTCTCAATTTCATTTGCTCCGGCTTACCCTTCCTTCCTCCACTCTCTCTCTGTACTCTCACCTGCATAGTCCAAGTTAAAAACTGGAACGGTTTTGCCTACATGGACCCCAACGGAATAGTAAAACCTGAAACCACCTACAGTGTACTGTCCACATGAGGAAAACAGCTTATTAAACATACTAAATAATGTTTTAATTAAACTCTAAACATGCACATAAGTTTGTGTGAGGGTTATATTTAAGGTTAGGGGATAGAAAATATCATTGGCTTAGTATAAAAACGGAAGTCAATGGAAAGTCTCCACCATGATAGAAAAACAAACATGTGTATGTGTGCGGATGTGTGCTCCTTCAACTCTAATCCACCCCAAATGCTATCGGGTGTGAAGTGATGCCCATTACAAATATGAGATGGAAGGGCGAGCCAAGGACGGCGTATACAAACACACACACACAAAGATCCACCACTGAGACACTGGGGGGCAATCGAGGCCACGGGCATGTGTGAACTGATGCTATCTGAGGGGAAGAAATGGGGGCGTCTTGAAGCATAAATGGGTAAACTGAATTGTCCTGGTTTTCTCTTGCACTCAATAAGATTTATTTACTTCAAAACCAAAAGAGAAACTTCACTCCATTATAGGGACATACTCAAAAGGGACTCTATTCAAAAGCCTGTGGATTTTGGATCAATGCAGGGCATAGTTCTATTCATACAAGACGCTGTTATTGAAAATATGTAAGAAACTATTGACAAACTGTAAAGACCATGAACACAGCAGGAGAAAAAGGAATTACAGTTGTGTGTGAGATGCATTTTCTGTCTAAAGTTATGGTTCAAATAATGATTGCTTGATGTGGTTTCAAAATTGCGGTTAGCTTTGCGATCTTTAAACCACTATGGGCTGATTTCTGCTGCAATCATTGAATGACAGGTGGCCTCAAGCTGAACTGAGAGACCAAGACACCTGCATTCCAGTCCACTGAGATACCAATGAGTTCATGCTAGGTAAATGAGGTCATGATAAGTGAACTGATTTGGATTGCAGACACAGCTGAATATTGATTCAAGGTTTCCCCTTATAGTCATATAGTTAAACAGATAGTTAAATAAAATGTAGAAATTGCAGAAACAGCAAGGACACAGTTTTTTATGAGATTGCAACAATACTTTCAAATAAATAACAATAATATCATTATAATAGTAATAATAGTGCAGCTTTATATTTTATGATTTTAAAGGGACAGAACATGTGGCTCAAAATCATGTTAACATATTTTGATCAGTTTATTAATTATAAATATTTAATAAATATAAGTAAATAAATAAAAACCTCACAAGCTGCATCCAAAATCACATACTGTCTGAGGAGGTATTACATTTGAATAAGAAATGACCTCTTGACCATAAAAAGTATGTTCTATATAGTACACTGTAAACCCAAACAGTATAACTAACTTATAATGGAAAGTACATTTTACTTAAAATGTGCCAAAAAGTTTAACTATGATTTTTGAGTTCCTTCAACATCTATAAGAGATTTAAGTTAACACTAAATATTTTTTTGTGTTTTTACAACTCCGCTAAAGTTTAGAGTACAGGGAACTTGAAAAAATAGATTCAACCGTAATCACATATTTTAATGTCAAACATATGCCCTCTAGTGGCATTTTTTTTAACCAAAATGTGACATCATCACTGAACGTGCACTCAAGGCGCTTCCCCTCCACACAGATACCCAGACGTTCGCAGGGCAGTTGGATTCGCCAGCAGGTCAATTCAAGTCCAAATACATGCATTTTTATTTCGATAGCTATAAAAATATGCAAGTATTCAGCTGTTTATAATAATGTTTCAGACTGGACTAATTATAGTTGGTATCGGCTACACTCTCATCATCCACCCACAGGTTAGGTTATCCACAAACTCTAACGATCAAAATAATTAATTGGTTTGAGTAGGACAAACTTAAATTAAACAAATTAGTTCAGTCAAATCAACTTTTATGAGTATTTAGAACTTTCTTTTTCTTTCAAGTTCACAGAACTGATATATTTTATGTAAACTGAACAGTTTCATTGTTTTGAGTTTTATGAATGTATTTCTTTTAATTTAGACTAACTTAAGTTAAACTGACACGTGGCTGGGATTTCTATTTCCCAGCATGCTTTACCCATGGCACTCGAAAGGGAGAGTAAATGCTAAAATTAAGTGTTATATAATGTTTTTTGTGCAAGATTAATATTAAGTGGGAGATTTAGTAGTGATTAATGTTTTGTTATGCTAATTTAGAAGAGTTTCTGTTAATGTGGACTTTTGAAGAGTTACCATCATGGTGACAAGTGGTGCATGTGGCTTGGGTTGAGAGCAAGCATGTTAAATTCTTGATACTGCTGTACTCATTCAGCAAACGTTATACCATGCTATTGTTAACATGTTAACAAATTAGCAAGTTAGCATTTTTTGAATTAGTATGTTATTTTTACACTAATAAATATGTTTACATTGGGGTTACAAGATAATTTTAAGTTAAATGTACAAGTGTATTCAAACATTTTAAGTTAAGAACAATTAAAATGTATGAGTAGTACATAATAAAAATCTGCCAGTTTTGCTTACTTAAACTTTGATTTTCTAAACTTAAAAATTTTGAGGCAACTGATTGCCTCAATTTTTTTTGAGTTTTGCCAAATTATTCGGGTTTACAGTGCACTTAAAACTTTGAGTTGCATTAAATTAAGATGAACAAAATGCTAAACATATATGTGACCTGTCACGGAAACCAGGGACACAAGTCGGCAGTACAACTCTCGAGCAAAATGAGAAAGAAGCATTTTTTTTCAAAATTGGTGATTTTCGTTTTTTTGCATAATCTGTTAGCTGAGATCATGAAGAAGCCTTTCCGTGTTTAAAATAGCAGTATTGGTATATTTAAAAGCGTACATTTTGAGGTTGAAATCAGCTTGTTTTTCGGAGATTCTAGCATGCAGTAGGGGCATGTCATGTCTGTGTGTATTTCCATACTGGGAAGCGTGGCTACTTATTATGCAGCGCTCTGGCCGGCTCTAGCTGATATCAAAATTCAATGAAGAACCGTGGCCGTTACACCGAAAATGTTTTGAAGTACTTCTTCGACAAGCCGGATGCTTATGAACAAGCGCTCACTGATTCTGAAGACGATCTGAGCGACGATGAAAGCGGCATAATAAGACATTATCTCTCGGGTAACGCGCTGGCGCATTTTGCAGGATTTTTTTCACATTGCAGCAAAACAGACTTAAAATACTCCGTCATTTTTTGTCATAGAGACATAAGTAATATATCAATTGAAACTATAGAATGTCTTCTTTTATTTGTGTACACTCAGAGTAAAAACAAAATGTTGTGCTTTTTGAAAAATAAAGAAAACTAACATGATGCGTGATCTCTCGTCTCCCTCTGAACAAAGTCCAATCTGATAGTTCTCAGAAAATGAACTGTAACTTAGTGAATACTAATCACAAAAAAATACTTATTTCTGAAAAAACGTTGAAATGTCAAGTTTTAAATCGTGTAAGTCAAATCGAAAACAAATATTCTCTGTTTATGTAATCTGTATGAAAAAAGAGCCATGTCAGAAGTCTGTGATTCAGCTCATTATCCGCTAATGCGGCCACGCCCACGGAGCCAGCGCTATTCAGACGCAAATTCAGTCAATACATGCAGACATCATTTCAATCGTCTATTTATTGTCTTGAAAAGTGTTTTGAATAGCCATAGTTAGCGATCTCTGGCCTCTGTTAGTTCAGTTAGTTCCTGGATTGCCTATTCTTCTTTAGCAGGCATTTGTGGACTAAAGGTGTACAGAGCGCCCTCCGGCTGCAAGTATGAATTAAAAACACCAGCGCTCATAGTGATAAAAAATATTGAAGAAATATTACTCTTCTGTATAGAAAATTGACATAAACATATGAGAATCCATCAATATTTCTCCAAATGTACATGCTTTTAAGCTAAAAGCCTATATGAAATACCATAGAGGTAACACTGTTCAGACACTTTGCATCACAGAAATACATTAGGCTATATTTTAAAGTATATAATACCATTATTTTAAATTGTAATTATATTTTACAGTATTGCTGTTTTTTCTATATGTTTGATATACACCATCACAGAGGGTTTTTTCACAGCCTACCTGACTGAAAGGCCTCATTATTATGCAAGTCATTTCAGGTCATTATTATGTGATTCTTTTGTCTTCTCAGGTGAGAAAATTTAATTTCATGATTATAGTGACCAAAATGATCACGGTTATCATAGAATCCTGTTCAAAAAGTCCTAATGCTACACAATGAAATCAATTCACCAAGTTTTATGTGGAAAACCAGCAAATAACAAATAAAATTAGCATCAATATGTACTTTTTCTTTACATAAACATTAAAATAATAACATTAAAAATGATGGGCAGATTTTAAAGGAGTGTCTTACAGTGGCAACATGCTATCTACAATGCACAAATTCAAATAGAGTTTTGACAAAAAAAGTTTTATAAAAAGATAAAACTCACATATTTCAGCCTCTAAATCATTTTTATAAAAATCAAAAAAGATAATTTACTGACATTTACAATGCACATTATCCTTTATTATTAATAGTATGTGGTCCATGCAGCTTTACAGGGGGGAGCTTTACAGGGGGTATGGCTTATCTAAATGAGATGTAAATGAGCCCAATTGTCACTCCCAGCAGGTGAGAACAGGTGAGAACTGCAACTTTAGAGGCGTTTTTCTCCCTATAGAACTTTCTTGAGTGCCTACCTTCAAATGGCCACAACTTCTCCAAATATTATCAGATTTCCATGTGTTACACATCGTTGGAAAGCTTGGAGACTACACTTTCAGAATCTGTGAATAACTCAAAATGCCCCAGAACCGACTTGTGTCCCTACTTTCCGTGACTGGTCACATTTTGATTTAAATGAATGTTTATTTGTAATTTACAGTTATTCAAAAAAAAAAATAAAATAGCTATGCTTACTGATGATATTTAAGTTTGCAAACTCAAGAAAATAGAGGCAATCAGTTGCCTCAATTTTTTTGAGTTAGTAGAACTCATCCAGGTTTACAGTGCATGAATGTATGTATTTTGAATAAAATCTGGTTATATTTTTTTGTTGAATTGATGTTTTTTTTTTTGTTTTTTTTTAAAGACGCCGCAGAATGTGATGTCATATCACGACTGTTGAAGTGTCTGTAGAAAGTCTAGTGTGATGGCAGTGGCTTAAGTGATGAAAATCTCCATTTTTGGGTGAACTAACCCTTTAATTCTGAGACTGGGATGACAAAATTACACAAACTTTTTGCTTAGAACTTATTTTTGCCAAAAATGTCTAAAGCAAATGTCTGGACAAACAATGTCTTTCAATGTCTGGTAGGACATTTGTTTTGCGGTTCAAACAGGGTTTCATTTGTTGTAGACAGCACCTGGTAACATTATGTGCTTTGATGTACTTGTGTGCATGTCACCCGTGTTCAAGTCTGACTCTGCCCTATTAAAGGGCACCTATTATGCAAAATTCACTTTTACATGGTGTTTGACCATAAATGTGTGTTGGCAGTGTGTGAGCAAAACCACCCTAGAATGAGAAAAATCCACCCAGTGGTTTTTTTACAATCTCAATAATTCATAAGCACTGTCTCAGAACGCCCTGTTCTAAGATTGCTCTCACTGTGACGTAGAATTGCGCTAAGCCCCACCCACGTGGTTTGATTGACAATCTGGTTTTGGCATAGACCCCGACCTCGGTGATCTGTCAACCATCCTCCATTGTTTCAAGGACAGCCGGTAATGTCTCCTAAGAAACATAAGTGTTCTGTTGTGGGATGTAATAATGAACATAGTAGTTTTCACTTACTTCCGACATCAGAGCCACTGAAAACGCAGTGGATGGATTTTATTTACGAAAGAAAGGCGCCACTCAAAATTCCAAAATACGTTTATGTTTGCGCGAATCATTTTTTGACTGACTGTTTTGAGAACGAGGGTCAATTCAAAGCAGGTCTTGCTTCAAAGTTAATCCTCAAGTGTGGATCATTGCCTACTGTTCGCGATCCAACGTCACCTCCAGAAGAAGTAAGTGTATTTAATGTTTTTTGAGCAAATAGTCATTTCAGTCGATGTCAGCCAATTCAATAACAAATGCGTCTAAAGTTGTTGTCGTCGTCGTAGAATGTCTGTGTATATAATTTAAACCTTGTTTGTATAGTGTGTATCCACACGTATATATATATATATATATATATATATATATATATATATATATATATATATATATTTTTTTTTTTTAAAGATATTGTATTAAAAACTGTGTATGTTTACTTAGCAAACGTTATCACAGTATTTGTGTTTGTAGTTTCAAAAAATTGCGCGAACGTTATCACAGTGTGTGTGTGTGTGTGTGTGTGTGTGTGTGTGTGTGTGTGTGTGTGTGTGTGTGTGTGTGTTGCACATCCATAATTGCAAAGGGGACGCGATTAAAACTCTATAAGTACATAAATGTATCAAATAACCATTCAGAGACGTCCTGCTCCATTCTCAATTGTGTTTCTTCTGCCGGAGTCTCTTCATCATTTGGGTCTGATTCCGGTTCACACATGTACGGCTGAATGCCATACAAAACAGCAGGTCTCTCACTCTCAGCCATTCTGCTTCTACCAACTGTTTATTGCCATAGGTATGCAAGTTACGCCCTCATCCAAAGGCAGGGCGGGGATATGCAGCTCATTTATATTTAAGGTGGTACACACCAAAACAGCTCTTTTTAAAACAGGCCCCAAAAATGACATTTTCAAATGGTTATAATAAATTAACTGTGGGGTATTTTGTGCTGAAACTTCACAAATACATTCTGGGGACACCCAAGACCAATATTACATATTGTAAAAAGAGGCATAATAGGTGCCCTTTAAATAAAATACCCCCCACCCCCACCAATATTACAGATTAAGTAGGTATCAGGTTTAAAAATATTTTATGAAAAATATGACACACAGAGGTTTCAAAGCATCTATTGGATCTTTGGTGTCATAATGATTAATTTAAAAAAATTCAAACGTCTACAGAGTTCAAAAGTCTTTTTGTAACCCACACACAACACTTACCATGAAATTACAGTAATAAGCCCAGAAAGCCCTAAAATGCTTCCAAAGAGACAATTACACGACTAAAATGGCTCAAAACCCTTGACACCAAATACATAATCCCCAACTTCCAGCACAAAAGCACAGTCTTTTGGTATAGAAAATACAGTTAAGGGAAAACACACAAAGCCATGCTCTCTGAATACGAGAGGCATGAGAAAAGAGGCTTTCACACTTTCAAGTGAGCAACAAAGCTTAATTGTCACAACTTAAATATTGTACCTTTCACGTATGTTCTTTTCTCGCCCATCTGTCATACTTCTCTCTGTCTCTTTCACTCACCCATCCATCCCAGCTTACTTTCTCTCTCCAACACTGAGCATCAGAGAGGACGCCTACCTAACAGTGGGTGGATTAGAGAACTCTCAGAGCCTGTGTGTGTGTGTGTTTTAGAGTAGCTACTAACCTCCAAAGCTGTGCATTGATTCACATGCCATCAGAAACTCTTTTCAGGGCAATGCGGGTGACTAGGCCTCTCCAGAGCCAATTGGAAGGCAGAGATTTTGGAGTGTATTATAGTTTCATATCACTAAAAATAAAATAACCTCATTGCGTCATCCATTAAATGTAGGTCTCTTGAAGAAAAATAGCTAGACCAAGACAACAGACCTTAATGGTCTCATATTTTTTTCAGTAGCTACAAGGTAGTGATTATGGAGATTGTGGTGAAAGCTTCTAAATAATCTAAATATTCTCTCTCTTTCTCTCTCTCTCAAGAGGGTGTCATGTTTGGGCAATGGTGAGTAATTCAGCCTCTCAGTTGTTCAACAACGCAACTGACAATTTGTGGCATAACAAAATCTGTAATTCAATGCATGCTCACAGACTTTGTTTTCAAACATCCCTACAATAGACTCTTATCCCTATGACACACATCAGTTTTTTACCAATTCAATATGCCACATACTGAAAAGAAATAATGATATTTCCTCTTTGAAAAAAGCAAAACCTTTCTCAAAGATGAATTGAGCTCACCATTGCTCAGAAGTAACTATAATTCCAGTGAGAGTGAGATAATTTTGCTGAAAATGAACAGTTGTAGCCTACAGTGGTAATTGTGTCTGTGAAAATATGATTATTTAACCAGAGCACCTCTTACTTTTAAGTGTCATTGCTGTTGTGACAGGTGACACTCTGTTGCACAATGCTGTAACTAGATGAGTGTTTTAATAGGTTTAGAAAAAACAAGTAATATACGCATCACACAACACACAGTTAATAACAGCTTATGAAGTTTGAGTTTTATTTAAGCTTAATTAGGGTCTTTGCTGTAGTTTCTACCTCTATCACCTCCCAGGCAATTTCACAGCAAAACACAGGTGGTTAACATTCAGCTACTTTCACACTGGTGAAAGGGAACTGCTCAGGTTTTTGTAATCACATTTGTTATCTCTGTTAGTGAACACAGACAGGTTTTATCATTTAAAGGCTCTTCTGTTTGCCTTCATGCAAGAAGTGGTTTGCTACACAATCCTATAATTTGATCATTTGATTAACAAATCCTGCATTCATCAACCTTGTATTCTGGAAATCTGTGACTTCCATAGAACAGGGTTGTGTATAATTCAGAATTGAATTGAGGTTGTCTTTTAATTTCCTGAATTTGAACTGAAGTTGATTTGAGGTAGCAAAGAGGATACAAAATGTGAGGAAGCATGACTAAAATAAATTGAGTAGAATGAAAGAAATTAATATTAAACTAGGAAAGCAACACATGTCAAGATAAACACTGAATGTTGTCAAAAGAGCATGAGATGTGGTACTAAATTTGGTATATTATCTTAAAAAATTTTTTTTGCAAGTTTTGAAAAAATTTTGAAAGCCATGAAGTTTGAAAGATTATAGACATGACAGACAGATAGAAAGACAGACTGACAGTCAACCAGCCAACCAGCCAGACATATGGATGGATGGACGGATGGACGGACGATGGATAGACAGTCAATTAGATAGCTATATAGACAGAGAGACACACAGACAGATAGACAATTATGAAGAATTAGGATACATTTGCTAAACTAACTTCTAAGTATACTTCACCCAGATGTCTTTATGTCTATAGTGACTCAAACCTTTTTGCATCTTCAATCCACAATTACCCGTAGGTTCAGTGTGAACATGACCCACTTAGTGAGTCAAGTGAAGAGATAAAGCCCTACATTGTGCTAGGGGACTAGACAAAAAGATACAAATTTGTTCAAAAAATTATTTGCATCTAGTAAAACAAATGTGTCTGCCATTTAATAAATGTCCAGCACAAAGATATTGTTGGTAATTAATACTCAATGTGGTTCTGGGATGTGACCCAGTTTGTATTCGTTCAGACAACATGACTTGAATGAAATTGCTGTTGGCACTTAAACAAGCCTTGTAGACTCTTAGGCTAAAGCTGAAGTTAAGCCCACAAATATGGTATGACTAGGGCAAATGGCATTCCTCTCTCATACTTTCAAGTGATGTGCTTGCCATATTAAACTTGGGCCGGATTCATGAAAATCTTCTTAGGAAATAATTTTCGTAAAGAAATTTCGTAAGATAAATTCCTAAGAATGTTCCAGGGTCATGTTGCCTGCTCAGTGCTGACAAGCCACCTATGCAATTCACCTGTTACCATGGAAACAGATAACCATACTTTGACCTATGGCAAGATAAGTGACAACTGATATTGCTGCTGATATCAAAACATGTAATATTGTTACTAACTGCATTTATTAATGCATAAAAACAGTAACTTTATGATTAAATTAACTTTATGATGAATGTTCCCCCAGCGCAACCAAATCAGGCGCTGGAATCCAAACAACTTTGACCGAATTTATGATGGCAAATGAGATTTGACACTTTTTTTTATCTTCTCTCGTGTGTCACAGAAGTAATAAAGTTTGAAAGGTTTGAAATGACATGAGGGTTAGTAAATAAAAACTTTTTTGGGTGAACTATTGAACTCTACACTCTTGGCCTGAGAATACATTCGTTCATAATGCAATGATAACGATGAGCTATGAATCTTATAAAAACACAAAGGCATTTTCAGTTGCCTTTATTGCATAGTTTGTTTCACTAATGAACTTAAACTTCCTCCTTTGCAAAATCAAACAAATGCTAAAATGTCTTACAAATCTAACAATGATCATCTACAATTTATGCAAACCTCATCTGAGCCTCATTTTGAGTTAGCCTAAAACTCATTATTACCTTGTGGCAATTATCACCATCTATTCAGAATGTTTCAAAATTAAACTTTAACAAGAGCTGTGCTAATTTAGTGAATTACTCAGAAGAGCTAATGATAAAATTGCCATTTGGCTTTCCTTGCCTTTAATTGGGCTCATTTAAAAGCCTGACAGTATCTCCACAGTGGCTTTAATGTGGAGCACCTTTAAAGCACACTTCATTTGCTGCTATTGCTGAGCCCTTATGCAATTGAATTTGCCTTACACATCCATTATTGCAGCACCTGTTTTAAATCACCTTTAAAACACAAAACTTCATTATGTAATACTAATGCAGTAAGTATTTAAAATAATTATTTTGATGGCAGTATTTGACAGGTAGGCTACAATCCAAATCAGCTTCTCGTTTTCGTGAAGGGTTTTCATCATCTGTTTGTTTATGTCTCTATATGTTTTAGCTTGAGTTTTGAGTGGCAGATCTCCAATCCTATCAATCACAGTAGCAGTCAGCCATAACTGAGACACACACATATAAAGTAAGAGACTCATTATAAAGTACACCTGTGGCCCAAAGTCACTCAGATGGAGAAAGTCATTATGTTCCTCAAATACTGCTTCAGGTCTGCACCAAACTTTTGCTCAGTCAGCGCAAGAATACTGCAGACGAATGGATTTGTGCTCAGTGTTTAAAATATGATTCCTATTGAATTATGTGACATTGGTTTTATTATGCATAGTGAAAGCATGAAGAGGAACAGTGATTCTTCCTGAACACACCGAAAAGTTTTTTTGTGCTGTAAGAAATATGTCTCATAGAAGCCATTAAATCTTTTTGTTTTCAAAGAACTGAGTTGCTCAGCTACATACTAACTGCAATGGTGTATTTTTAGGGATGCATCAATTTTAAAATTCTGAATATTATTAATAAACAGATAATTATTTTCATATTATGGTCGATAGCCAATAAACATTACAATTCTATACAAAAATAAATAAATATAAAAAAACACCAATTGGATATAATTTAATAACCAATATGGTTGCGATATATGTCTGCTAATAAAAACTGCAAAGTTAAATGGCTTTCAGGAAATAGATTGCAAGAGAAAAAATTAGGGATGCACCGATACCACTTTTTTCCAAACGAGGCTGATACTGATGCTTTCATTTTTGGTACTCGCTGATACCAATACTGATACCTGTATTTCACTGCATTTGTAATTTTTAAATATATTAGGTAGAAAACCAAAGGAATATGAATCATATTCATTGATTTAATTTGTTAAACAAATATATATTTCTTTCAGGTATTTTCATGCTTGATTATGCCTGTTAAAATGTACAAGCTCCTGTTACTTTCACTGTTCATTCTATTGCATTATCATATTTTATCTTTGAATATTTAGAGCTGCTTCAGCAAGGCTCAATACTAAGGATTTTTTTCTACTGGCCTGGTTGAGCCCGAGACCACGTTTACATGTACACTTGTTTGCCATTCCGATTGAAAGATTCGGTGGACTGTTTACATGAGACATTATCTAATCCGATATGATGTTTACATATGCTGGCGCTTTCAATCGGAATGACTGTGTGATATTGCGCACATTAGTTTATGTCCTGTTTGCTGCCTCCTGTCAACGTGGAGTTCCATTATTTCGTATCCATGCTATTTTTATGTTAAGTGTTGCTCTTAATCAAGCAACAGTGTGAATTTTAGCATATTACTGCTTGAAGGTATGAGGAAAAGACAGGCGCAGGAAGCTGACCTTTTTTGTGGTTGTGCATTTCTAAGCAGCATCTCAATACTACCCCTCCCTCTGAAAAAAAGCAGAAGCCTGTGTATGAAGGTCTGTAGTAACGTAGTAAGTTCCTTCAGTGTATTTAATAAATGTGTTGTTTCAGTTTTACTCCAGTTTGATTTTGCCGCTGCCATTGTGCAATCTGATGACCCCCGACCTCTTGATGTGATGACGTAGATGTAAAATAATCGCTTTAACTTGTTTACATGGCAGAGTTTTTATTTTGTTCGGTTTATAGGAAGGTTTATCCCACCCCTCTCAAACCGATTACAATTTCATTCGGTTTGGGCATTTTTATTCCTATTGAGGTGTTTATATGGAGCATTTTCATTTGGATTGGACTTTTAAACCGATTACAATGCTCCATGTAAACGCACGTAGTGTTTCAAATGTTTAGATACCAGTGAAATATCACAATTCTCTATTACAATTTTGATACTACAGCAAAAGCTACTAGCCTAATTAATGTAAATGTAAAACCTTACTAAAGACCAGTAAACAGTCAGTATCCAGTCAGCATAAATAGCACAAATAAATACAAAAGAACAAAAATACAAATGAAATAAAATTTCAGGTTTTCAGGTCTAACAGTAGTTTTCAGGTACAGTCATCAAATATAAAATAACACTGCATAGTCTTCATGGTATAAATTAAATATAGATTAATCTTTATTAAATTT
Organism: Megalobrama amblycephala; assembly: GCF_018812025.1. NCBI lineage: Eukaryota > Metazoa > Chordata > Actinopteri > Cypriniformes > Xenocyprididae > Megalobrama > Megalobrama amblycephala. The sequence goes on from NC_063047.1 coordinate 24,781,175, forward strand.
ACAAAAGTCAGTCAGGCAAGAGCAGAGAGTGGTTTCTTTGTCAACTGTTGTTTGATTAACATTAAATACACAGCAGCAGGTTTATTAAGCTGCTGTCCCTTCAAGACCAAATGCACAAATCCAATATAGGCATACTGATACACATGTATTTTATTTCTCAACTGCTTATGTTTACTTTACATTACCCACAATATTTACTAGGATACTCGGAAAGATGGCCATTTTAAAATAATTTTGCAAGAAGACATGAAAGGCATTTCTGAGATGCAGCTTTCTAGGTGTGCATTTTGGATGTTTGTGTCCTGTAAAAATCCTGTGATAATGTAGGGAACCACTCGTTATACATAAATCATGTAACAGCATATAGGATTTAGTGTGCATGTGTGCTGAGTGAGCGATCAGCAATCAAGAGCATGCAACAGAAGTAGGGCTGTGCGATATGACAATATATATCGTTACCACAAAATAAAATGTCTATCGTTAGAGAATTTGCTATATCGTATGTATCTTAGTATGTAAATATATTGCACTATTGACACGTGCTTCATGTTAAAAGAGTTATAAGCAGAATATATCCTGAAAAGGAACTCGGTGCAGTGCTCGTACTGACTGGCACACTGCCGAAATGTGTGCATGAAACCTACATTTCACAGAAGGTGATCGAGAATTAGAGACGTGCTCAATGTTAAAGTATATTAAGCACAATAAGTAGGGGTGGGCGATATACTGGTAGACACGATTAGCCGGTGGACAGCGAAAGACAACTCATTTAAGTATATGCACGCGCTCTCTGAGAGACTGCTTCTCAGCACCGTCTGAGAGATGTGCGACATGAAGTCACTGCTCATACAGAGGGTGTGAGGACTGAACTGAGTGCTTTTTGACGCCTAATTGGGCTTGAACGGTTAAATACACATACCTGTGTGCCAAAGTGACCGCGTATTTGCAAGTAAACAGAGCCATTTATGTCTTAAGTGAAGGTACAGTTGAGAAAGACAAGGCTCGAGTTAACGGATTGGTGCAGTCAGTCTTAAAGGGACAGCATCCAAATTTACCTGCTGTCATTATTAATGCTAATCAAACAACAAAAAGAGAGAAAATCTCTCACTGCTTGCTTTTGTAACTTTAATAAGAATAAAAGTATATTTAATTTACACAGTAGACTATGCATTTTATACCATATATATGTAGGTCCATTCGTCTTTGTTCTATTGTAGTTTGTTTTCTTTGCTCTTTCTTTATCACAGTATATTTGTCTTTAGTAAGCTTGAGAGTTTTTTAGGTTAGTATTAATTTTTTTAATTATATTGAAATTGATGATAATTATGAAATTTCAATGATATGGAAAATGTTGATATCATAAAAATCATAAGATTTCGGTCATATCGCCCAGCCTTAAACAGAAGTGCGCTCTCTCTCTTTTTACCGTGAGTTAACGTTGGTAATGTGCCTCAATTTACGTTCTTTGCTATTGACATATCCGAGTGAACTACAAACTTTCGGCGATGTCTGTGAAAAAGGGATGTGCGCTCGACAAGCTTGTGCGTCTGTGCCGCTGCACGCTCAATCTACTCCGTGTTTTGTTTTCGTTACTTTATAAAAAAAAGTATCGGTTTAAACTGCTAACAGTTAGGCCACGTTCACAAAGCAGCAGAATATGGTTGTCAGTCCTGTATCTGAGTCCTTAATACGGTTATGTTCACACACAGTACGGGTGTGACAACTGCATTCTATAACCAAACTCACACCCTTAAATTTTCAGGACTCGCAACCGGATTCTCAGAATTTTCGCGCTGTGTGAACGGAACCGCACTGGACAACTAGTTGTCTGTCACGTCATACAGTGCGAGAGCGCCGGTGTTTTGTGTATGGTTTCACTTTTGGTAATTTACAGCGACAGAGATATGCTGTGCGTCATCTCAGGGTGTTAGATCCAGTCACTGTTCTTCACCAGAGCGGCTCCCGTCAGTTTTGTGTTTCTTTTCCAAATTCAAATGCCAAGTCATGCGCGAGACGTCGCAAAGGACACGACATGCGAGTGCAGCGGTTAAACACTCCGGCTATCGCGTATTTACATGCTGCTGTTGGTTAATGAAGTTAGAATGAATACACTCGCGGTTCAGTTGGTCTCTTGTCATGTCAAATGTGATGAGACTTTTCAGTTTAATGGACGTCGCCATCTTTAATATTACATTGGTCACTGTCGTTATGGTTACTAGTAAGAGAATACGGGCTTGACTCTCGCTGCACTTTCATACAGACAGTGTTCCAGACGCTACTGTAAGTTGCTATGTGAACGGGACATTTCGAGACTCACACCTGTAAGTAAATGCGGTTGTCAATCCCAGAAACTGACAGTGTGAACTTGGCCTTAGAGCACTAATAAAAAAACTAAAAATTAAAACATGATTAAACTGTCATGAAGAAAGCTAAGAAGACTAGAGGTTGTCTGACAGATAATGCCTATACACAAACGGGAATGAATTTAAATGTAAATGGACCTGCAGCACACTTACAGCAGCTACACTTAAACTGATCTCACTTGCCCTCAGCAGTTTCAACACCACTAATGTTGGTCCTGCTTTCATTGATTTATACATGCTAGAAAACAAGAGGGAGTGTATATAAAAATGGCCTTTTAAACAGTAGATTGTTTTTCAGGGATTTGTTCTAGGGTTTCACGAGGCAAAAAACACATTCATGGTTTCTGATGGAGTCACCTTCTTATACTGGATTTTAAGCAAATAAGTGGTTACTGGTCATAAATTCACATGTTTTATTTATTTAATCCTCTGGCCTCTTTCCCAACGCCTCTTATCCGGTTCTCTCACCTCACTTCAACCCCTCTGCACTGCCTTAAAATGAGGCAATCTTGCAGCTATCCATTCTCAGCTCTTCAAATTGATTTGACATGTAAATAATTTAGCATTTGAATAACTTCTTAAATTCATTTATTAATCTGCCTCCTCTCTCCCTCCCTCCTTGCATCCATCCCTTCTTTTTCCTCCCCCATATGTTGTGCAGAGGAATTGATCTGTGTTCACTAGATTGAGTTTAGACGCAGTGTAAATAATTCATGTGCTGGATTACTGTTACTGTGGGCTTGGATCTTTAGTGTGAAACCTGCAATGTGAGTCTCTTTCTCGCCCCTTCACTTTTCAAATCTTTCACGCAATCTGTTAGTTTATTGGTCTTTCAAAAAACGCTATGTGAAACTACTGCCATTAGCAAACCTAATAGCTGCCGCCCCCATACAGTCATCATCTGACAAACTGTTTGTTGCTGAAGTCCTCAAGATATGAGATGTGGTTACAGACTGCTAAATCTTGAAAAGGTGAACTGTCTCTTGCTCTCTCTTGCTCTCTTTTTCCCCTCCTTTAATCTCTATCTCTTGGCTGTAATTAGTTCAGTGATTAACCTTGACATTCCTGATCACATCATTCCACCTTAATGATGCTATTACCACTCTGTGTTAAATCAACTCACACATCCACATTCCCATATACCACACACATAAGCATAAATGTATACAAACACAGAGCAGACGAGAAAAATAATGCTAAATGATATAATTTATCAACAACCTAATGCATGTGGACAACAGTCAATTTAGTGTATGACTTCAGAAATCTACCAAAGCCTAGGAATGTCGAACACTTGCCTTATTGCTGCCTGACGTTATTTCCCTTTTTCAGGAAAATTAAACCTTTATATGCAAGAATAATGAGTTGATTTTCTCAAGTTCTCTGCTCTTTTGAACATTGACTAGATCCCAGGTGTCTGACTTCAAAACACAATCAATCGACAAGTCCAGGTTCATTAAGAAATCAGGCTTAAGTGCAAAGAAGCCAAAATGAACACTATACATACACTATTTACAATAGCACAAAACTGAATACTTGAGCTGGCAGCCAACAACTGCTGTATTCATATAAAACAGCTTCAAATGTTTTGATTTATTCAATATTAAACTTTAATATCTAAATTGACAACTGCAACTGCAACCACACAGTTCATGTTTTGACTCATGATTTTACAAGTTTCACCTTTCTAGCAAGGCTGCAGTTCTCTACAGCTACTATGTATTTCATAAGACTGCACTTCTCAAAACAGCAAAAGAAAGATTAAAATAAAATAAAAAAATCAAGGTAACATGATGAAATGAGATGCTTGAGTTCTCTCAACAACTTAAGATGAATTGTCCTCAGTAACACCAGCCAATTTGAATTTGTTCATTCCCTAAATGCAAAATGTATCATTCAGCCAAAAAATCTTTGTCAAGGGCAGGCAATTAAATTAAGTTAGCGCTGCAAACATTTTGCAAAGCAAGAGACATCATGTTCAAAAGTTTTACAAAGATGTACATAGACATCAAAACACATAAATCTCAATAACAGAGCCAATCTACATCAATAAATAATAATATAAATTTGTAACATTGTCAAACAAAAAAATAACAGTGATGACAAACACAACAACAACAATGACATAAAATCAACAAACAGCACAACAATAATAGTGTTACACTATTGTATAATTTATTCATGGTACAAAATTGATTATCCAGTCTTTGTTTGGATAGTAAGTACAACATTTCAGGAATAATTGTTGGTCTAACACAGTGGTCTCAAACTGCCGGCCCGCGGGCCATTTACGGCCCGCCCTTCCCCTCTACCCGGCCTGCAACTGATCTCAAAAATAAAACATAATCCGGCCCACTAAATTATTATTATTATTATTCACTAGTTGCTACCGGTCTGATATGCAAAGAAAAAATCGCCGTTCTATGAGGGCATTCACATATCACGTCACATAAGCGGCCGCGCCGCATTCTCCTTCTTTCCAAAGCGCTTTCGCTCCAGTGGCGTCTGTCGTTGCTATGCAACCATGAGCCACGCTCTCAACCGCGTCGCTTCTATTATGAGCGCGCTTGCCTAAATTACAGTAAAAGCACTCGACTTTAAATCACGAGCGTCGATTTAAACCACCGAAACGCGTCCGATGCAACTATTAAACGTTACCGATGCTCAAACGGCATCTTGGACAATTGTGTCTCAGCTGTGTAAATGTTAAAAACTAATAATGTATGTAACAATGAGAGATTTTTATTTTTTGGCAAAATAAAGTTGATATATATAGCTCCAGTTTTTTGTTTATTTCTGACCCCTCCACGCCACAAGTGTTGCTGGTTTTGTTCCTAAATTACTAATTTTTTTATTCCATGCACCTTGTTGGATGTGAGAAATTGCACCAGACTATTGCAATTAATAGTATTATATTAGTAGTATTATATTAGTATATTAGTAGTATTATAAGTAGTATTATATTAGTAATAGTATTATATAATTATATTACACTCTGTAACAATGAGAGAGACACTGCTGTTTACATTTAGTATGGTAAATAAAATATTTATAGTATAGGTATACATTTTTTTAGTAGGCCTAATGAAATTTGAAGTAAATGAGAAATAATGCAAAGGAAAGTAAATTTTCTGAAATTTTGCGCTTTCTTGCGCTTGAATGTTAATATGGCCCTCCTATGAGGTGTCAATCACAGAAATGGCCCCCCACCAATTTGAGTTTGAGACCCCTGGTCTAACATGTGTACTACTATTGTATTCTACTAATGATTTACATGATTTCATATTTCTTACAATCTGTGACTCAAAAAGTCCTACAAACTATAAAAATCCTTCTAAGTGAATTGTTTTGTCTTAATGTCTTTGTGTTTTTGTGTTTTTGTCTTAATGAATTTGAAATTCATTAAATTCATTAAATAATGCAGTATGAGATCCCAATTTCTAAAAACAGCCTGAAAATAGAACTGAAAAGTAATTTTCACAATGCACTAGGTAACTCTGAATAAAGCACAAAGGCATATCATTTTTAAGAAGAATGGCCCATCTTTTAACTCTGGGTTATGAAACTGTGCTACAGAGCAGAGCACACTGAATTGTGAAGGTAAAAAGTGATAGCAAGCTGTTTAGCAGCAATCAACCAATCATTATTTATTATCATCATGCATTATGTACAGTCAGGGAAACTGTCTAGCAGCATCACTGTGTTTAGTTTCAGCATCTACAAGAAAAAAAATAAAATGTCAATAGTGACAGAGACCAAGTTAACCAGATACTGTATTGTTTGTTTTTACTTTTTTAGGTGGCTTAAAAGGCAGAGCAGACTTCTGTGGCAAAAAAATGCAGTTGTTAAAACAGGATGTGTATGTGCTGTATTGAATGTTACTAAACTCATAAATAGGCAAATAAAACATTAACATTAAGGTTTGCAAGTGTACAGTTTAAAATCTTACATCCTAACTATCCAGGATTCAGGATAAAATGTGAACAAAGTAAACAATTTAACATTGTTTAATCAATATTTAGAATGGCTTTGGGTTAACAATTTTCATGAAAGCCCCAAAAGATTATATTTTGGTAGTATTTAAGCCACTAACAGTACAAAGTAAATAGTATATAAATGTTATTTATCAGAGAGGCAAAAGTGACTCACAGTACAATTATTACAAGGACAGACCACCTGAAGCAACCTGAGGTTAAATGTCTTGCACAATGTTGACTGCTCATGGCTCTGGTGACCAGCCCTGAACTTTAACCACTATACCACATCAACACAGTAGGGGCTGTACATTCCCTACCCCCAATCCTTTCTTTCTCTTCATCTCGCTCTTTATAAGCAGATTAACACGTTTGTTGTTCATAAATAATTCAGTTACTTTACTGTATTAATTAGCTTCCTATCATTACTGTTCAGGAGAACTTCTTAGCCACCAATCAAACTGTACTAGACTATGTAGACAAATTACCATCAGTGGAGCATTGATAAGGATTCTCTCTGCATTAGCAAGAACAGTCCTTTGATGAGTTTAATTTATAACCAGAGTATGGAAATACAGAAGCATATCTATCAAAGTATGTATTCCAATTTTTTTGGATTCAATTTGGCCCAAGTTTCTTCTTTTTTTTTTTTTTTTTCATATTATTAAGGCAGCATACCTTTATAGCTGTACTGACTGATTGCCAATTAAAGTTAGCACACAACTGTCAAATCAGAACACAGTTTAGAGATGCTTTTAAAATAGCTCTAGTAGTGTTTCCCATTAATTACCTAGAGTAGCGGCCCATCATAGTCTAATCTGTGCCGCCACAGTTTCATAATGAACCAAAAATATTTCAAAACTTCTCATAATAACATAAAGGTTCTCTGATGTTGTTTTGCGCCGTTGCGTTGCCAAAGTATCTGTCAAACGAACTAAAATCAAAAGCGCAATATGGCTTTTTGCCCTTAAAAAAATTGCAAAAGGCTGCAATATGTTTGTGCTGCGTGTTTCAAAGCGAAGTACACACTTTGCTCACGCGGTCAGATCGTGATCCGGTGTTTTCCACATCTCAGAACGGCTCAGTTTACAGTGAATGAATACAGTGAACTCCATCTCTGCATGTGCTGCGAGTTTAGCATGCAACTGGGGAACGTAGTGGGCACCAGTTATGCATTATTTCATAATTTCCAGCATTTTTGTGGGAAGAAGATTACAGCATTTCACTAGATTTGTAAAGAGACGTGCTTGTAAACCTGTTTTCACAAAAACGGTAGTTTTCTGCCTAAATTAAAGCACAACTGCAGTTTCTGTCAAAATAATAAGAATAAAAAATGTCATTGTTATTATATTCTAATTGTTTGGCTTCCTAAAACACCAGTGTGAATGGAATGTAGACTGAGACACTATATCACAACTAAAAAGAGAGGTTTGAGTCCCCTTTACATTTTTTTTTTTTTTTTTTTTGCACACTGAACATAGAGCTCTTAACTTTAAAGGTCCCGTTTTTCGTGGTTTTTTGAAGCTTTGATTGTGTTTATAGTGTGCAATATAACATGTGTTCATGTTTCGCCTGTAAAAAAACACAGTATTTTTCACATAATTTACTTATCTGTATACCGCTGTTTCCACTGTCATAAAAACGGGCTGATGACTTCCTTGTTCTATGAAGTCCCTCCTTCAGAAATACGTAACGAGTTCTGATTGTGCCAGCGGTTCCTGTGTTGTGATTCGACAGCTCTGAGCGCACCGTGCCCGGAAAGGTCACGCCTCTTACCATAACGTGGAGATGCACGCGCTCAGTGTTATTGTAAACATGTCTTTAATTTTACCCTATCAATTTGAGCCGGAATCAGACCCGGTGATTGGACTGCGGGATGAAAATAACAGCGTTTCGATGACATGGCGACAAACACACTCTACAAACGCAACTCTTGTGTATTCCTGTGGGCGGAGGTTAGTCAAAAAACTGTTTTAGTGACGTCATTAAAGAAGGAAGTAGAGGGATGTAGTCCAAACTGGCCGTTCGATGTAGGCGACTTCTGTTAAATAAAATATCTCGCTTGGCATTAAACTTTGAGCTTTAAAATTTTTCAGATTTTATTTATACTCTAACAACAACATTACACACTAACTAAAGTTTGAAACATGGGATCACGAAGAACGGGACCTTTAAACTCTCAAAGCGCACCAGTTTGTGCATTGATTGCATTGTCCCTTGTTAAAGGAGCAATATGTAACATTTTTGCAGTAAAATATCCAAAAACCACTAGGCCAGTGTTCTATATTTTGTTCACTTGAGTACTTACAATATCCCAAATGTTTCCAACTATTTGTAAATCGTGAGAAAATTGCAATTTTAAGCAAGGCTCTGGGACATGTGAGGAGTCGCCTGTCAATGGCTTCATACCCACGTTAACCCTCGGTTTCCGGTTTTATTTTGTAGAAACCATGGAAACACCAAAGACGCTTTAATATTTTACATGTTTTAATAGACAAGGGAACAACTGTTTTGATATATTTATAGACAGAAAACTAATTGTTGTTATACTGCTCAACACATTTAGTCTTATAGTTTAAAATCTAATTTTCTTGATTTTTTGCGAGTACCATGCTTTACCATGCCTCAGAGAAAAACACTATTTTGTCAAGTAGCTAACATAGCATAATCAGATGCAGCTTAATTTAAGTAAAAGTAATACAGAATTTTCTCCATCATACGTTTTGAAATTATTTGCATTCCTTTTATCAACACAAGCCATCCAGCATTTAATATGATATTCTAAAATCGATCTACTGTATCTTACTGTAGTGTGTCTCAAACAAGTGTCTCACAGCAGCTGCCGAGTGAACACAGAGTAACGTTATAGCATCATTTTCAACACACTCAAATGTATCTAATATGATAAACAGCGCTGTGTTACCTCATACTCAGGACCGGAAAAGCGGAAGCAGTGCTGCCGACTGTAGCATAATAAAAGTTCCGCTGCTCGTGAGGCGTGTGTTGTGCAGTAGCTCCAGCGTCCTCATTCAGCTCCCACAGCACTCGGTCCTGCTCTGCTTCATACTACAATAACGTTAATAATCGCATCCATGAACATGATTTCTTCCCGAGTCCTATCCCGATTCTTTTGCACCATCCATTGAGGTGGAGACCACGTCTCAAGATTCCACTCTCAAACTTGGCGTCATCAAGCTACACCTTTGTTTTGAATAGGCCTCTAGTGACCTCTAGTGGACATAATTCTTACATCCTGCACCTTTAATGCAAATGATGAAGAATTGATAGATAATGTTGAAAACCCAACTTGAGTTGTATCCAAACTTTGGAAGGTCACTGTACATGGTGAGGTAAAACAAAAAGTAAGTAGATCCAAAGATTCTAAACTTGATCTACAATAGAAAAAGTAATCCTGAATGCAATGAGGTATTTTGAAATCCATCTAACAATGAGTGTAACCACCCCCACCACACACAAAAATAACAGCAAAAAATACATGCCACTTACATAGTTTCTCATCTGCGCAGTAAGTGCACTTCAACATGCTTAACCCATAACCACAATTTATGACTCAGCCTAAATCTCACTATATTTTCACTACAAAAAATTTCACTACAAATGATTATGATAACTATAAGGGCAGCGTAAAGTTTCCATTTCATACATTTTTCAGCAATGGCTAATGACTTGAGGCTGTTGTCACATGTGATGCTGAATGCGTAGCATGAAATGGATTGGAAGGAAGAGAGAATACAGGTACTAACACAGCACACAGCTGCAGGGTGGAGAGTTCCATCAGCATGTGAGGGTACAATACTCTGCACAACATAGCCAAGGCAAATCTCGATTCATCATTGTAGTGCTCTTCAGTGATGATGTGTGTACGTGTCTGCGTGCATAGCTCATGTTCCTTTTAGTGTGCATATACAGTATGTCAGAGAATGCAATAATACAGAGAGGGATAGATGGGAAAGTCAGAGGAGGTTCAAGGGAAAGGCAGAACATGGAAAATAAAAGAAAGAAAACGATCATGCCCCCCTAGGCCTCTATTGACGAAACTGTCAGTGTTTGACCTGATGGAGGAAAAAAAGTTAGAGGTTGACTGACAGGGTGAGGCAAGGTAAGAGACAGATGGTGAGAGAGAGGGAGAAAAAGAGCAGAGAAAAAGATATACAAGAGGAGAATAAGAAAATGAGAAAGGCATGGGAAGAAAAACAAACAAAGATATTCACAAGGACACATATAGAGAAAACACTCTGCCACACACGGACAGTTAAAGCATGTTAGGCAAATTCAAGAGATGGTAGCATTTCAATTCATGCATAAACAGAGCACTTGTTTCAACAGGAAACCATGCTGTAGAATGCTAATTTAATGTACGTAAACATATATGTATGTGTTTGCCTTGCAGCGTATCCTAAAGCAAACAGGAATCCCCAGAACTCCCTTCCAGTCCTACCTGACATCCCTCAAACTTGCCTCTTCATGTCTCTGTCTCCTTTCTTTCCCTTCTTTCCATAGAGGGAGAAAGCATTAGTCATTCATAGCTCAATCTGTGAATGAGCGGCGTGATTTGTCACTGCTCTTCATTTTTTAGCTTTATATTTAGCTTACCATTGTAAACTGCCCTCTTCATTACAGCTGTACAGAATGTCCTAAAATGTTTGTAAATCTGCACATCTGTTTATGGCCACTGTATTATTCATTTGAGGTGTATTGCTCATGGTGCAGTTGTATTGCACATTTGCTGATCATTATAATTCAGGGGTTTTCAAACCTTTCCTGGCATTTCACATTTAGAGACATCCAAAATGTGCAGTGCATGAATGGTTTGATAATCCTTGCTTTACTTCATTCCTTCATTTTTTATTTTTTTTATCTTGTGAGACCGTAAGGTATTTTAAGACATTCATGACAGAGACCAAGCAATCTAACTGCCTAACAATCAGGATTATCCTGATATGAACTGTAGCCAATTAAACATTTCAATTCACACTTTCTTCTAAAGGGGGAGACTAGGGCAAGTTGTCACAGGGCCCTATAATTTAGTACCTATAAGTCCAAAGTGCATAAATCTTTGTTTTTATTAGCAGTAGTTGTCTTGTGGTTATGTTGGTTGTAAACAATTAGTTCAAAAAGTTAGTACTCCACAGGTTCTGTCCATGGTTCTGAATGCGACACATAGCATGTGGTTGTTGCTGTCCATGGTCCTGATTTTTTAACAAACAGGCATTTGGATACAGTAGGTGTATGTTTGAGTATACTGTTAAAGATTTAACTTAATTTTTATTTTATTTTAAAATCTTTACACTGAAAAAAAAAAAAAATGTAAGTGCACTGTCTTAACCAATTTAGGACAACATGAATGTGCAATGGATAAATATGGGATATTGATCATAAAATGTTCTCTGTAACATTGTTCTCATAACTAACTTCCTCAGCTAAAACAATCACAAAAATACCAACCAATTTCCAAAGGAACAGTCACTTACAGTCAATAATTTAAAATGCATATATGGAGCCCAGCATGGACTGTTGTCAGCAAAAATCACATATCAAAAGCCTAAAAACAGATCCCAATTTTGTTACCCTTGAAGTTCATATACATTCTAAACATATTCTTTTACTTCTGCACAACATCTAAGCCTAACTCACCAACAGGATAAAAAGACAATTGGCAACCAAAATGACATGAACTGACATTTATCAGCTGCTAATGCAGGCACCTTTACATAGAAACAAACAAAAAAGTGTGTGATGTTAATTTCATTATCAGACACAACTTAAATCCAAAGACCTCAGACAAGAGCAAATCAGATCACTTCAGTCACTGTAGAAGAACAACATTCTTATTCTATTTTCCTGCCCATTTTCTCTAATACAAATACAAAGAAACACAGAACAGACTGTGGTACAGTGGCTTAAAATTCTTGGTTTAACCTTTAAAAAAAGCCTTAAAGGATGAATAAACATCGAGATGAATGAAGACTGAGATGAGGGGAAAAAACAAGTTGAATACTAATTGCACTGTCTACTCTCCCTCTACAGTCTGTGTAGTTGATTGTGTAATGGTGTGGGTGTGTACTCAAGCCTTGAGTATTTATTGAGCTATTTGTTGGTTTTGATATTGCTTTTGATAGTTATGTGTTTTGTTTTTCATTATGTTTGAATGAATGTGTGTGCGCGCGCGCACGCTTTAAGGGTACTATTTCCAGATATTTCTCTTGTTCCACCAGTAATGCCACTAACAAATACATAGACTTAGTCAACACTGAAACCAGATTATAAATCACTACTGTCCATTAAAACAGGAATTCACCATAAGCCACTTAACAAAATAGGTGTCTCTGTGGCTTATCCACTCTTTACCCAATCATGTATGTTTTAATCAATCCCAACACATCAACATCAATGCCACAAACAAAAATGTATCTGATTTTTCCTTCATTAATCAAATATTAAAAGTTCCCCCTTCCCCACTATACCACCACAGTACTTATTGCCAAATCAACAGAGCAGCTGTATTTCGCATGACTGGCGCCCTTTTCCTCAGCTACCCGCATAAACGGAAAACAAAATAGCCACTTTCTGCCGCACGCATGATCTACGGGCGCGCTTATGCGGAGTGACAGGCACAAGCCGCACTCAACTCATTGTGCTATTCACTGTTCTCTGTCTGTACCAACACACACAGACAGATGAGTAGCTATTGTGTCTCATTCTAAAACTACATTTAGTATATTATGCGAAGTGTAAGCGAGCGGGGGACACACCTGGTTTTTGCCCCGCTGTCCGTCTTCGAGTTCCGGTGAGCTGTTCATGGTTCCCCATCGATCATTGAGCATTCTCCAGAGAAGAGCCAAACCTAAACCGCCTGTCAGTTACAGGCGGTGGAAAAACAAGACACCTTGTCGTTCAGTCGTTTTCCTTATCAGTTATTCCATGGGTAGACAAATAACCTTTGGGGGAAATAGGAAAAGGATAGTGAGGAGAGTGCGCAAGATCGAGAAGACACTGATCTAGCCTCTACTCCAGGACCACACTGACTAATTCTGGTCTAAAAGGGGCGGCGAAGACTCCACCACCACACACATCGTAATATCATACGTACTTGATAAGGAAAATAATAATAAATAAATAAAACTTCTCAAATTTCCATAAAGTTATTTTTCGAGCTGTTTTTCTTTCCTCCAGGAGCGTTGAATAAAGTCCTCAGATATTCCACACTAAGTAACAAGGAGAACGACGGGAAAAAACGGCGCGAAATTAAGTCGCGCGCGTGTATATCCAAGCCAGTGCCACCAAATGGCGAAAAAAATCCAGATGTTTCTGTCAAAAAATGAATAATCTGTTCAGTCGATTAAAAGTGATAAAACTTTATATTCCTGAGCCGTTAGCGGGATGGACAGAATGTGGCGGTTAAAGATGTTTCTTCAAGCGCAGCGCGCGCTGGTGTTTCGAAAGGGAACAAGTTGGCTGTAAGGGAATTCAATTCGTTTCCTCGGCTGTCCTAGTTTACCGGACAGAGCGCGACGGAGTGTCTCGTTTTGACAAGACTACCGCAGATTAACGGGGTTCCTGCTCGTGAGCTAAGCTCCCCTCTCTCCTCGAGCGTCAGAAGCTGTCCGTTAAGCGCGCTCCCGGAGCGCGCTCAGTTTATTTATTTATTTTTTCGCTCCCATGCACCCACACTTATATGACTTCTCAAAACCGTCGTCTAGATCAAGAAACTCCCACTTCGCTTCGATCAACTCAACGTGCAAGAAAAGGACACGTCACTAAAGACTGTGTGAGAGACTGAAGTCAAACTGAATTCCAGCTAGACGCAACACAATAACTAAAGTTGTTTTTAAATGGGTATAGTTCGTTTAATTGTATAATCCTAGTCAAAATGATACAACCGTTACAATGGACTCACAGATGTTTTTGTCATGTTATTCATTAGATAGTCTACCCTTGACAATTTCCGGTAATTATATCTGACAGCACAGAGATTAATAAGGCGATCATTTCAGTTTAGCAACAGTCAGTCAGTTTAGCAACAATTACATCTTCCCCACAATTACTGAACATGCACAGATGCAATCCATGTGATAACGGGTAAGTTGCACCTACTGCTTGTCAAATGGGTTCCCAAAGTTGTGCCCCTATCCCAATAAAATTTTAAGGAGAGAACAATCTTTATTATTACAAAAAAAAATGATGATGAGCACTGCATTTAGTGATTGATGGTCCTGGCAATATGCTGCCATGGATCCCCCTTGGTTTCGGCATTGACCTTGCAATTAAACAAATAATGCAGGAGATATTAATAATACAAGAAGATTCATGGCAACGTATTATGATACTGGGTTAGTCAGGCTGCTGTACTGAGCTAAATAAAAATAAATGAAACATCATAGTTCTCAAAATAATCCACAGACTGAAACTTTTTGTACAGTATAAAAACCATTACACCTATGGAATGTCCTCACTTTGATAGCAAAACAAACCTGTGTGTGTGTGTGTGTGTGTGTGTGTGTGTGTGTGTGTGTGTGTGTGTGTGTGTGTTAGTTGGAGCATCCAGTAAGACCTGCATCTCAGCCAGAAGCCTTAGGCAAGGGACTTTTGGAAAGACTTAAACTGAAAAGGAGGAGGGCAAACCTTCCCATGATAAATGTGGACACCAGCTTTTAGAGTGTATTTACAGCTTATTCTTTGTATGTTTGTCTGAGTTGTCTTGGCGCTATATGTTCTGTTTTAACATTAAACATGTTGCTCTATCTATGTGTGTGTGCTTACAGAAGTGCGTGTTTTCACGGATGGTGGAGCTTGTGGAGAGAAGCAGAGATCTGTGAAGAGGCAGTGGCCTGCATGCTCTTTTTCAAATGCCAGAGTCAAAGTTTGTAAAACATTTAAGGGGTGAGGGAGAAGGAGAGGAGAGGGACAGTTGTTTTGAAAGAATAATAATAATAATAATAATAATAATAAAGCATAAGCCCCAAAAACAGGTGTGTCAAATTTGTAGTCTTTGTATTGGTGTTGGTTTTGAAACTTTCATACCATTTTGAACAAAGTTTTAAAGTTAATGATTCTAAAAATGTCATGTGGTGTAACCAAGTAAATTACTACTTGACGTTTTTAAATATTTGCAATATTTTTTTATTTTATACAAAACATTTTTTTTTTTATCATGAATAATTAATTCATAAATATAATTCATATTTGACCTTTTTAATATACTAATATACTTTCAGGGAATCACACCACATGATATTTCATAACTTGAACCATGTCGTTGTCTTTGCACGTAACTTGATGATTTACCAGAAGTTTTCCAAAAATCAAACAGTAAAGCAGTTTTGTGTAATCTATCTTCATTTCTACTTTTTTTCTTTTTAAAGAGGCAATTAAAAGGCTTATGTTAATTAATCTAAATTAAAACCATGCCATCATAGAAGAGGTGTTATGAATGTCATTGACCTATTATTGAAACAAATGTCTGAAACTGAGGAATAAAATGAAGTCAAGAACTGAAACAGTTCCTGACTCACTGGTAATTTTTTTTTTAAAAAGGCCATTGGCTACTATCAGTCATGGCCTACTATATATATATATATATATATATATATAAAACGGTACACAGAAGTCACGGTTCGGTACGTACCACGGTTTTGGGCTCATGGTTCGGTATGATTTCGGTACAATAGGAAAAATTTTGTTTAGAGTCCAATTCTCACTATTAACCAACTATTAACTATGACTTTTGCCTCAACACACCCCTAATTACTGCTTATTAATGGTTAGGAAGGTAGTTGTTAAGTTTAGGTATTGGGTAAGATTATGAGATGTAGAATATTGTCATACAGAATAAGGCATTAATATCTGCTTTATAAGTACTAATAAACAGCCAATATCCTATAGTAATATACATGCTAATAAGCATCATGTGTTACAAAAGTACAAAATAATTAGAATAATGAAAAATAAAAACTTGTGCATTAGGAGTGAAACAATTTGCTCTACTTAAACTATATTTAAACATTCAAAGCTTAAGCCCAACTCTCTGATACCTCAGATACTTTTCCACGTTTCACGCACAGTTGAGTGCAAGAGCCTTTCAAAGTATTCTCCTATGTCCATGAGTGCAGAAAGATCCATTCGATGCGTGTGGAGTATTTAGTGGACTTTGTTTTCAAACTCTCAGGTCATTTGCGTATGCGCTGTTCTTCTTCCGCTCTTTTTCCCGTTGTGGCAGTTAGCAAACAGCATTGCATTACCACGCATGCCTCCTTCTGGATTGGAGCGTGGATCGCCCGTGACTGACTGTATTCGTCATCTGATTGCATGCACCAAACCGTGATGTCCATACTGTACAGTATACATAATTTCATCTCAGTGTACACTGACTGACAACACCACATATCCTCTCCCCTGATAGCTGATGTGATAGGCATTCTGATGCACTGTAGTTGCCATCATGTCATCCAGGTGGATGACACAATGCTGGTACAGGAGAAACTCCCACTCTCTATTTGTAAAGTGTGAGAAAAGAAACTAATTACAATTATTATTCTCCTCACACAATTCATCCAATTCAGAAAGAGACAGTTAACCAAAGTTTCAAATTATAGTATATGTTTTCTACTATTAGACATGAAATAAGTCATCCACACACACAAAGAGATAAATGTAAAGAAACTGAAAATGTAATTAAACACAAATGTGCCACAATTGCCTTCAAATAGTGTGGTCCAAAAATCAATAAAAGGTCCAGGTGGACAAAGAAAGCAGTCTTATTAATAAATAATGATAGTGTGAGAGAGAAACTGAGGGAGGGGAAAAAAGGGTGAGAAGAGTGTAGGATGAACTTTGTATATTGTAACCCTTGATGACCACAAGATATTGTGGAATTGAAGAGAGTGGAGCAAAGAAAGACGAGCAGTGATTTTCCACGACTGCTTCCCAGGATTGGTTGGGAATGAAGCTATATCTGCAGCAGTAAAGAGAGAATGAGCAAAGTGGAGAGAGAAGGAAAGAATCCTTTTATTGATTCGCTCTCACATCACATGCTCTCCCCTTCTCTGCAACTCAGCATCTCTCTCACGTCTCTTACACACACACAAACACACACACACACAACACACACACAGGCAGGGGAGCTTGGCACATAAAAGGTGACATTCACTGATGGAGTAATTAGTGGCTAGCGAATCACATGTGGTCAGTGATGTTGATGATGTAGTGATGATGATGTACATGGTAATGATGATGTGAAAATAGTTGAACCGTTATTAATTCCATGATTATTCTTACAAATAACTGAATGGATTAATTGGTCCACTGAACATCAAATAAGGGTTTGCTTTTAAAAGTCATACATTTCTGCCTCTCCTAGTAAACAAGTTACGAATAAAAGCGGATATAATTGTTGTTAATTAATGAACAGCATCAATATATGCTTACATTCACTCAAAAGTTTGGGGTAAATATATATATTTTTTTTTTTTTTTTTTTTAAGAAAATACTATTATTAGGCAAGGTTGCATTAAAGGTGGACTCAGTAGAATTTCAAATTCACTGTTTGGAAGTTAGTCAGGCTGACACCAACAACAAACATGTAACCAATCATCATTAGGGGGCATATGATGGTCAAAAGAATATCAAGAATATCAAAAGAGCTCAAAAGAATATCACTGGAATGGAAATTGATGACTGGGCAAGCGCTTTAGGACCCACGTTTATGTTAGAAAATCTTTCCAGCGCTGGAGAGAGCTAAGTGGGAAGGCCTGAAATCAGATGCGGAGGCTGCTTTGATCCGCTTCTCATTTCACGGTTTTGATTGTCTGTCAACGAAAGCTTTGTATGTACTCTTGTGTACTGTGCGTTCATGTTGTGCTCCCTTGTTGTTCGTTCATCAACTGCGCTTTATTTTTTGTGAAGCATTTTGTTGCTCGTCAACTGTGATAAACAGACATCCACTCGCATTGTGTGTGTAACAGTGGCCAGATAGTGAGAGTTTTGCAGTTAAACTACTGCACACTGGCGACTGCTAGAGAATGTGGTGGTTAGCGTCATTGTTAGTGCATTCGCCTCGCATGCCAGCGATCGGGCCGGGGTTCGAGACCGACTCAGAGCAGGGTGGTTAGGATTGGAGTGTGAGTTTTGGAGGCGAAGCAATGAAGAGAGGGGTGGGTTTGTTTGAGTTGATTTCAAATATCAACAATGTCCAACAGCGTTGTTCAAAATCTACTTACCGCACCTTTAAGCTAATCAAAAGTTACAGTAAATGTATACCCATTATGGGGACAAATGTCCACAAAGATGGCAATATCCAAAATCCTTGTCCTTATTAGGGCTGCACGATATATCGCATGAGATTGTCACACGCATTTCGTCAGTAAAGCCGGTTCCCTGATTACACTAAATCGCCATCACCTGCTTTCAAATGGAGCGGCATTTAATAGACAGAGCCGTAGATCACTGAAAAGCCACGCAATATCGCGTTCATTATCGAAGGCGATTCATCTGCGATATGAACGCGATATTGCGTGGCTTTTCAGTGATCTATGGTTCTGTCTATTAAAAATGAAACGTGATCAGCAGGATAGATTGAACTGTTAAATAAGCTCATGTCAGACTGATTCAGTTCTACATCATTCCAGCTACTCACAAGTTTCTCAGCTCGATGGTTTCTGCCTCTGTGATTCTGTGATGTCTGTCAGTGCAGGACATCAGTGAGAGGTTTGTAATTATCTGTGACACTCCCTTGAGCTCTGCTCTGGAACTTCCTGGTGTTCGGTTCTGTTCTCCATGTCTGGCATTCACAAAAGGCCAGAGGGAACAGGGGAATAGAACCACACTGGAAGCCACTGTAAATAACAGACATCCGTGTCCCCACAGCCTGAATCAGGATATGTTACCTAGCTTCAAATCATAAGGGAGCGAGAATGACCTTCTGCTAGTATCTAAAGTGGCATTGTCTCTATTTTCAAACTTATCTGTCATTAATCTTCATTCTACTTTTTTCCTACTCCATTTTTCTTCTCATGAATTTAGCTCACTCACTCAGTGCTTCATAGTTGCACAAGGATGTACAGTTCACACAGCCAAGATATCAGTTTGGAGGGACACGTTTGGCCATAATGAATCGTAACATTTGAATTCTCACAACAGCCATTCACCCCCTCAGCCCACTTTTCATCATTCAACTCAGTTGTCTCTGGTCATAACTCAAACGTATAACAAGCTGACCTTTTGAAAGCATAACAACTATATTTTAAATTCATGGCATTTCTCTCATTCCACAACCCCCTTGTTGAAAAGCTGTAGAGGAAAAGGCTTTATTTCCATTGCTGCAGGGGAAAATGATTGAGGATGGAAAAAAAGAGGAGATATATACAGATTTATTCTTTCTTTCTTTCTCTTTCTTGCTTTCTTTCAGTCAACTTATATTTGACAAGAGACCTCGTTCTCCTCTACACAGATCATCACAGGAGCAGAACTGACTGCTGTTCTCAAAAACCATCTTGTTTAAATGGCACATACCGGGAAAGAGCAATTAAGGATGTTGAAAAGCACTATTTGATATTTAAAGAGCAGATGCAGTCTGGACAAGTTCAGATCATCACTTCCACTCCAGCGTGAATGAAGACAACTGAATCTCCAACACATCTGAGAGCAGGATAATGATATAGGATTTGATCAACTACTTCATCAGTCTCAGTTGGCTGGAAGGTCTTGTGCCCTGAAACACAAAGCTAAAACGTCTCAAACATCTTGTCCTCAACTGACTCTCAAAAGAACAAGCTATTACTCGTACTGAGACTCTAATCGCAAAATATCTTAACAGTTCTTCTGCTAGTTCAATTTTGATCTTAAAAAGAAAAGTGTGGGAAAAGGTAATTCTAATCCCAGACCTTGAGAACTACTGCCAGGATAATTCTCGAAAGACGCGGTCAAGATTCTTGTCTTATACTAGTCCTCTTCAATGTTCTTTATACAAATGTCAATTTTATTTTGGGCTTCAGAAGTTCTGGGGCTGGCTGCGTCTATTGTCAATAGTGTAGCAAAGTATGAAGCACAGCTCACACAGAAGTCACTTTCAAACCAAACAGATGCTGTTGGTCAACACAATGAATTTGCATGACCAACTGAACCCGATGCAAAATCTGCTTTGAGAAAATCTTGTGGATTGCTATTAAAAAGCACTAGATTTCATCTGTATAAAATCATCAAACAATGACCATACCTTAAGTTATAATTTAGAAACTGCTAAATGTTTGACTTGGACCATTACACTTATTTAAAACCATTAAACTCTCAATTCAAAGTAATGGAAAGGGACATGAAATAATGTTTGAAATAAAACACCTCAGTGAGATCATGTTCTACCAGACAGACTTCAATCATTTTTAGACACATGATGCCATTGACATTTATATTATTTTAGCGATTTTTAGCTAACATTATTGGATATAATAAAGATAAACATTATATTTTGTGACTACACATTATTTTATGGGAAGCTTTATGGCAAGTCTTGCCTTGGTGCAAAAACAACAACCAATAGTGCAACCAAATTAAGTACAGACAAACTGACTAGCACATCAAACTGTGATTTACATCACATTTCAAGTCAGACCATACAAACGGCTGATCCAAACCTATTCCAATTTGGAACACAATCCCTTTATATTTGGGCACCTTATATAAAGAAAAATAAAACCAAACCCAGACTAGTACAATAAAACAAGACAAAGCACTTTAAAATGTCATTCAAAGAATAGTAAATACCAGCTGAAGTCCTATTCATCTCTGTTCTTTTAACTGGGGCTCAATATCGGAGAAGGTGTACGTTTATTGATGTTCTCCACCTATTTCAATCTTTTTCCTGTAATTTGAAATGAAGCCTGACTGTCTGTAAACCTACAGATTATGAATAGCTTTCTTTAAACAAAACCTAAAGCTTATCTATGAAACCTCTCTCCATTCAACAGGTGAATTCTCACACAATAGGAGGACTTCATTTTGAAGCTCCCCTTTATAATGTTTTATAATAAGTTTAAAAACTAGACCACTAAATGGTCATGAAAGAATAATCTTTAGAAACTAAAATTTCTATTACCATTTAAAAAAGAAAGAAAGAAAGAAAGAAAGAAAGAAAGAAAGAAACAGTAGTTAATTAGTATCTTAAATGTCTTAAATGATTTCATATACTGTATGTGTGTGTGTGTGTGTGTGTGTGTGTGTGTGTGTGTGTGTGTGTGTGTGTGTGTGTGTGTGTGTGTGTGTGTGCATATTGTCACAGTTATTCTTAGATTGATGTGTTCTGGTTTGGTTTTCAAGGACTTTTAGTGAGTTTCTCTTTGCTTCCTGTTTCCTCCTATGTTCCCTTTTTTATAAGTTACCATGGGTTTTTTTTTTATTATATGATTATTATATGATTGGAATACTACATTTTTTGTTGTTTTATTAAAGTATTCCTACTTATTTGCAAGATATCTTCCTCATTGTCTTCCTTTCCATCTTAATCTCAGAACACCAGACTGCCTAAAATGGATATAGCCAAAGGGTGATACCTGCTGGAGCTTAGAAGAGTACATCAACTTCGCTCTGTGGGTGGATGGATCCTCCTTTACTGTGGGCAAAGCTGAAGAGCAGAACATCACCATCGTCCAGCCCCACTTCACACCTGTTGTCACGCTGAAAAATCCCAGTCAGCCATCACCCCCCAGCATGGACATAATGCCAGAGCCCACCACAGAAGGTGAGCTCGAGTGTGCTGCGATGCAGGAGCCAGCACCTGTAACAAGGACTGAGCAAACCATTGCCCTAGAGCCAGAGCCTCCAAGAGGGTCTGACAAGGTGTGTGAGCTGGCAATATCCTGTGCCACCATGGGACTGCTAGTGAAGTTTGAGGGAATGGGGGAACCCCATTCCCCAGCTCCACCTCGGCCCTCAGTCCCACCTGCTCCACCTCAGTACTCTGGCACCCTGGCTCCACCTCGGACACTGTTGCTCAGCCTCGGCCTCCAGGACCATCAGTGTTATTCAATCCTGCTCTCCGTCTTCACTTTGGTCTCCACTACCATCGGCTACATCTCTGTCAGTCATCCCCCTGGTGTCATCAGCCAAAATTTCACCATGGCCTGGTTCTATCATCGCCTCCCTGGTTCCTCCCTCCATCTATGCAACCCTGGTTTCTTCTGCTGGAGCTTCTTCTGGGTTCCTGTCCTTCGTCTGCCCCTCATCCACCTCCAGAGCCTCCACCCTCTCATCCACGTGTATTCTGGGGTTACCATGGTTTTTCATTTTATGATTAATTAATGCACACCTGTCTGTATTTTAGTTAATTATCTTGCATATATGCCTTCAGTTTATTCAGTTCTTTGTCTGGTGTTGTGTGTTGCATTGCCATTATCATTGGAATAATACCATTTTGTGTTGTTTTATTAAAGTATACCCACTTATTTACAAGCTATCTTCCTCATCGTCTTCCTTTTCATCTCAATCCGTAACACATATACATACAAAATACTGTATATTACAATTAATATCAACACATAAGTGTAAAATATTAGTACAATGTACCAAACCACTACAATCATCAAATCAATTACTGCAATAAGCTATGGTATGAGATTCATCATGCACCACATGTGCTTATCTGACAGTAAATACAGCTATCATTAATATAGCGCTTTTTGTATTTCACATAAGCATCTCTTTGGCTTAAGCAATTGTTTCCACTACTGTTTCCCGATTTGGTTCTGATTTGATGATCCATGGCACTTTACCATCAAATTAAATGTGCGGAATAAACAAGTTACTGTTTGAAAGAGGTTTGTTTGAAAACACTTTGTTGCTAAGAAACAGCCGGGGGATATTTCTGGATGAATGTGAGAATTTTTTTGGAAGTGACTGACCAAAGAGTTGGTCAAAATTTTAAATATGGCTCACAGCTAAACGAATGATACTAATCAAGCATATAGCGTTAGTTCTGGCAGGTCACGTTAGTCAAGCTCGCATCAGTTGACACTCAGCTGATTCACATTGACCTATAGGAATATGATGCCTATCAGCGCATTTGTATATATATGGTCCATTCAGTATTATCAGCAGCTTTATCGCATGCTCAGGAGCTAATTACCCTCCTCCGTCCCCAGCTCCTCCTTCGTTCAGTCAGGACTTGACCTTCTGATTTTTCTTTTGATCAAACTAATTTCTTCAATTATGTTACATTAATTATTGTCATTAAAAAAAATGAATGATATTGCAATACTTGGTTCTGTTCTGTTTACCCTAAGAAGGGTTATCGCTGCTCTCCCTGCTCTTATCCATGCTAGGCTGCATGGATGGGCAGGGAGTTTTTGCCCAGAACAGAACCATACCACCAATCCAAACTGCATGCTAACTACCAGTCATCTTTGACGATAGTGATCCTGACAGAAATAATATTATCTTTATACCGTCTACATGTAGAATACCATGGAAATGATTGTCCTGTCTGGATGGGCTATAGTTCTCTATAAGTATTTATTCTATTTATAGTTGTATGTATGTATGTATTGTTGCCCAATGTTCCTTAATCAAGAAGTTTCTGCTGCACCTCCAAGCGAATCTTACTCCACTGAAACTATTCTGAAAGTAAATTGAGAAACTTTTACATTTTCAGAATCTCCAGAGGGGTTTCTATGCCTAACAATGTGTACCTAAATGTGGGGAAAAAATAATTCAGCTATAGCAGGGGGGTGAAGAACCCAAATGAAGGTATGTATCTGCATATGAGTCCATTCCACTGAATTAATATACAACTCTCATTTCAAGCTATTCTAACACATTGATGGAGGTGAAGAATGGTTAATTGAGGAAAGGGGGTGAGATGCATGGCAGGGAGCAAAAGAGAACAGAAAGAAATATCAAAGGCAAAAAAGGAGCAGGCTTTGAAAAGTGTTGAGGGGAAATGATTTTGTCTATTGATTTTTAAAACTTTTGTTTTCTGTTCATTTGCCTTCTGTCAGCGTTCTGTCATGGTGGGACATGAAAAATTAAAAGCATTATTTTTTAAAGATATTCAAATGTCACTGTGTAGGATAAATTTGTTTTAGATACTATGAAAAGAAGGAAAAACTTTCAAACAATAATTTAAAAACTATAACTATAAAGGGAGCAGATTGATAAGACAATAGCCAAACATAAAAAAACACACAAAACAACCAATAACTACACTGACTCATGGTTCTAAACTGCAAACAATAACTTGAAGAGACAGTCTAGCCAAACATTTGTTAATGAAGCTTTGAACTGTTTCTGCTTCATTCCCTGCTGAGAATTTGGATGTAAAGACACATCCAATCCTTTTAATTTGAGAGCCTCTGTTGGCAAAATCATCTGGTCTTTATTAGAGAAAACACAGTACTGTGCTGTTCTTTCTCGCTTTCTTGCTTGCTTGATTTGCAAGTTTCTTCCTTTCTGGACATATGAATTAAAGAGTAAAGGTTTCTTTCTTTTTCTGTCCATCTAACAAACACCAAGGTGATTGGAGCCACAAAACAGGCCCCTGGTGTTGAAACACTGCAACAAGTGTGTGTCAATGAGTGATGGATGCTCCCTTGCTCCCTTTCTCAGTAGCTCCAGCAGTTTGAACTCTTTAAATCACAACTGACATTGTTCATGGAGATTAATAGTTAAAAGTCAAAGTCTATATGAGTGATTATTGTTGAAACCGAGCAGCCAACGTTTCAAACCAGCAGAGAATTACTATCACAATTTGATGTGTGTCATCTATACAAATATACAATGATAGCCCATAAATTACATTCTAGCATGAACGGATGAAGTCTGGCATTGTTTGTGGTTTTTAAACCTTTTTTAAAGAAGAAGAAGAAGAATCTAAAAGATATTAAAAACATGACTTTGAAGTTGTGAAGTGGATGTGTGGTTGTGTGATATGAAAGGGTTTTCAGATGGCTGTCTATTGTGCTAAGGTCCTTGGCAGCATTTTGTAAACAGAAAGTGAAGGTTTCTTGATTATAACCAGAGCAATACATCTAATATCCATTTAAATACAATTACTAAGTTGTCCTTTCCATGCTCCAAAGAAAACTCTACTGCAAATCCTCTTTTTAAGAAGCCTATTTATCATATAATGGCTTGTTTACACCGAGCGGTACGATGTAAGTACAGTTCAGTACAGTACACATTTTTTGCTGTTTCCATTGTCAGAAGTTGTGAATGGTACCCTAACCGTACCATATCACTTTTTTGGGACCCTTCCATTGGGGTACCAAGCACAATAGTACCAATAGTACCGGTACCAAAAGGGTGGAGCTACACTCATTTGCAGCCTTCAGCCTTTGCTCAAACAAAGCTACTGTATGTCCTCCATTGTTGTTTACTCTCACTTTCTTCTTCACACAAGAATGACGTTGATTGCTGCTTTCCAGCATACATCACGCCTATCAAGTAAGGGTACTGTTGGCGGTGGAAACACAAGCCGAATCAGGGTTTGCTGTCCCGAATCGTACTGTACTGTACTGAACTGAACTGAACCGTACCGCTTGGTGGAAATGAGCCATAACTAAATAATTGTTATGGCCATAACTAAAAAAACTGCTTACACATAAAATCTCCTTGAGCTTATCTAAACGGTTGTGTTGCTATATTTGTGTTTGTGCTGTACCTCTGAAATCTGACAATTCCTGGTACACAATCCTTTCTTTATCTTCTTGTCGTGTTTTTATGTTGTTCCTGTGAGCGTTCATGGACACTATAGGGTGAATTCTTGACTTAAGTAACGTAATGTTCGCCCTGATTTGGTGAGAGGCTGATACTGGTAAGTTAGACTTTATACAATATTACTATGATGAAGGTGTGACTCGTGAATATTAATAGTGTGTCTGGATACTCCAAGAACATTATGAAGCAAAGTCAGCATGACCTAATAAATTTTATTTAAAATTTAATGAGCTAGGGCCGCCAGCGAGTACCGCATGGAGTAGACATATTTTTTCTGTGTACTTAATTTCCCTTGATTATTCTTTATTTTTACCAATATTTCTACTGTTAATTTTTGCTCATTGTCATCCTTAACGATCGCAGGCGTTATGACTAAGCCAAAATCAAAGAAAGGAGACAAATCAGCTGAGGATTTGGGTGAACAAGGCATCTGTCAGTCAGTCAGGCGAAGTGAAGGCCGTTTCTAGCCCCACGGAACCTGTTAACCTTGCTGATATTATGGAGGCTATCAAATCAATGAATGGCTCCATGAATGAAAAATTCGATTCTTTGGAATCTACGCTGTCTCAGGCTTTGGCCACGCTTATTCACTTCCCCTTCCAAAATTAAGTCAAACTGATCAGGAAATGCTGAATGCCGACATTACTATTCAAGAGATACTGGATGCTTTTCATGCCTTCCCTAACTGGAAGGCTCCTGGCCCTGACGGCTTTTGTATCGAATTTTATAAGAGGTATGCTGGTAGAATTGCACCCCTTATGTTACGGATGTTTAATCTTTCCTTTTGTAAGCAGAAATTTCCTCCTTCTCTTTACTTTGCCAATATTTCTTTACTTCTTAAGAAAGGCAAGGATGAGACCAACGTGTCTTCTTTTCGTCCAATTGCTCTTCTCAATACTGATTTAAAAGTGTTCACCAAAATTTTGGCAACTAGATTAAACAAATGTATTTCGACTTTCATTCACCCTGACCAAGTCGGCCTTGTCCCTAATAGATTTTCTTTTTTCAGTGTCAGACGTTTTTTAAATATAATCTACTCTAAGCAAAAATCTCACTCAAAATTGGCTATTATTGCATTAGATGCTGAGAAAGCTTTTGATCAAGTTGAATGGAATTACATTTTAACCACTATTAGAGAATTTAATTTAGGAGATAAGTTTTCTTCTTGGGTCAGTATGTTGTACCACCATTCATGCACATCCGTTTTAACAAATCTTGACAGATTGCCACAATTTGAATTGCACAGGGGCACACGACAGGGGTGTCCACTTTCACCCCTGTTGTTTGCCATCGCCATAGAACCTTTGGCAATTGCTATTAGACACCATCCGCAGATTCCACCTTTAAGCATAGGCCAGGTAGATCATGTTATATCTCTTTATGTCGATGGCATTCTTTAGTACCTTTCAGATCCTGAGCGCTCTGTTCCCCCTCTGTTGGATTTATTAAATTCATTTAGCACCTTTTCAGGTTATTCTGTTAATTGGCAAAAAAGCGAGTTCATGCCCATCAGCAATAATATAGATCCAGTTTTCATGCAGAGTCTGCCTTTTAAACTGGCTTTGGACATGATAAAATACCTCGGTGTGGTCGTCCCCAAGAATCCAAAGGATTTAGTTAAATTTAATTTTTTTGTGCTACTAGCTAACAGGACATAGAAAGATGGAGATCACTCCCTATATCAATGATTGGCCGCATCAACGCAATTAAAATGGTGAGCCTTCCGAGATTTTTATATCTTTTTCAAAATGTGCCCTTTTTCCTACCCAAATCTTTCTTTAAAACTCTTGACTCCATTATTATGTCTTTCATCTGGGGTTTCAAAAGTGCTCGCATATCTAAGACTCATGTGTATAAACCTAAAAACTTGGGGGGTCTCGGTCTGCCTAACTTTCGTCATTATTATTGGGCAGCGAATTGCAGAATTTTAATGTATTGGCGGGATTCTTTTCCAGGCATCGTTAATGCAGACACTCCCCCCTGGCTAGCAATAGAACAAAGTGCCTTTCACTCTTCTCTTTCTGCTTTGCTTTTTTCAGTACCCCTGCTTAGTAAAGAGGTTCCCAAAGATAAGTTAATCCTTAATAATTCTATCAAAATATGGTACCAAATTAGAAAGGTAAACAAGTTACCAAGTACTTCCCCACTTACTCCTATCTGTTATAATCATGCATTTAAACCATCTCTCACTGATAAAGTTTTTAAGGAATGGCAAAGCAAAGGAATTTTCAGTGTTAAAGACGTATACTTTAATAAGGCTTTTGCCTCCTTTTCTCAGCTCAGTGAGAGATTCAGTCTCCCTTCTTCTCATTTCTTCAGATATCTTCAGGTCAGGAACTATGCTCGAATTAATATTTCAAATTTTGATGTTTTGTCTTCAGACTGTAAAATGTTTGACTTATTCTCAAATTCTCCTAATTCTAGAGGCCTAATATCCTTATTTGTTAATGCTTTTAAAGATGAAACAGACTTTTCCTCCCTTCATTTGAAAGCTGCTTGGGAAGAAGACCCAGATTCAGATTTCCGAGAGTGACTGGGAAAAATGCCTTTTGTCTGTTTATTCATGCTCTATAAATTCAAGACATCAACTTATTCAATATAGGTAAAACAAAGCTTAGCAAATTCTATCCTTCCGTCTCCCCCATATGTGATAAGTGTAAAGCAGCTGAGGGTACCCTGGCAAATCTTTTCTGGTACTGTGTACAAATTCATAGTTTTTGGCTAGAAATTTTCCAGTTTCTTGCCAAGGTTTATAACTGTGTTTTACTCCTCAATACAATGATATAAATTTTTGGCTGGTCAGATTTGCTGGAGTCTCTCAGTTTGAAGGTACGGTTACCTGTTTTATATGGAATGATTGTAGCAAAGAAAGTTATTCTGTTGTTGTGCAAGAAAAATGTCAGGCCTCTCTTTTCTGACTGGCTTACTGCACTCACTTCCACCTTCCACCTGGAAAGAATGAGATATACCATCTCTGGGAACTCTGCAAAATTTGACAAAATGTGGGAACCATTTTTTTTTTTTTTTTTTTTTTTTTCTGAAGAGCCACAAGGACTAAAAGACTTAGTTAGTTGTCTTAAAAGACACAGTTATTCCGGATCTGTAACAGTATTTTTCTATAAATATGGTAATTACACTCTGTAGGAAATTTATTTTTGTATATCGTCATTCCCCTTTTTTGTGTGCTTTATTTTACACATTGCGCAGATTGTTATTATACGAAGGGTCTGTTTGTCTGTTGTTGTTGGTTTTTTTCTGTATGTTTGTAAAAATCATAATAAAAATATATTTTAAAAAAATTAATGAGCTAAACCTTTACCACTGTAAGAATCGTAATTTCGCCCCCTGCAAACCAATTTAGTACTAGTGTGGAAAAGCTGTTATTGTTACATTATTTCATTTTTGTTATTGAGCTGGTACCAAAGTGTCTGTACTTTTAAAATTCATATTTCTCTCTCAGTGTTTGTTGTGCAGCAAAAGGAAATGAAGGATAGTGAATGTCATTAAGCAACAGAAAATTGCTTGCACATCTCAAATTCACTGATGATTGATGTTACGCCTCCAATATACTGCAGTTGGCCAACTGCTTTCCAGCTGCACAACATTAAATACAAGGACACACTTAGTTAGAGGATATACTTGGAAGCCACAAAACAATTAGTACTTCTCCAAATTGAAGCTATTCCACTTTACTTCTCTTCCACCAAATATGTTAAGAGTTCAGAAGTTTCCATCCTAAGCCTAATTATTGTAAGTCTCACAGAACTACTGACCTTGTGTACTCTATAGTATGTTATCTTTAAAAACCTTAATAAAATGGCAATCTGTCAGCATCTAAAAGGCACCTTTAAAGGATTAGTTCACTTTCAAATTAAAATGTCCTGATAATTTACTCACCCATGTCATTCAAGATGTCTTTCTGTCTTCAGTCGAAAAGAAATTAAGGTTTTTGATGAAAACATTCCAGGATTTTTCTCCATATAGTGGACTTCAATGGCCACCAAATGGTTGAAGGTCAAAATTACAGTTTCATTGCAGTGTCAAAGTTCTTTAAACGATACCAGACGAGGAATAAGGGTCTAATCTAGAGAAACCATCGCTCATTTTCTAAAAAAATAATTAAAATTATCTTGAGCTAGTTCTTGTCTAAATTGAACTAAATTGTCATATACAATATGCTAGTGCAAGTATATAACAAGTAGTTCAAACTTTGACCTGTGGAGGGCAGTAATACACTTAGCAGTGTCTACACTGCCGGAATTCTAATAGAGAAGAAGAGAACTAGTTCAAGATGAGCATTTATGGTTAATGTATAAAATTTTATTTTATTTTTTTTTTTAGAAAATGAAAGTGATGGTTTCTAGATAAGACCCTTATTCCTCATCTGGTATCGTTTAAAGCCCTTTGAAGCTGCAATGAAACTGTAATTTTGACCTTCAATCGTTTGGTGGCCATTGAAGTCCACTATATGGAGAAAACTCCTGGATGTTTTCATCAAAAACCTTAATTTCTTTTCGACTGAAGAAAGAAAGACATGAACATCTTGGATGACATGGGGGGTGAGTAAATTATCAGGAAATTTTAATTTGAAAGTGAACTAATCCTTTAAGCCTAGTGAAAACTCCACAGAATCATCAACCAATCTGTCCCACTGTCCCAAGCATCCTTCTAAAGTAGGCCATGTTTAGAAATCTCCTGTGAGGTGAATCTGCAAATCCTCCTGTAAAAAATGTTGCTGCTTAATACTCAGTCATTGTTGAACAAGTCCCTGCTGCATGGTTTGGTATTGTGATTGCGATTACGCTATTCTTAACAGAACAGCTCCCCCAGGACAGCACTTTGAAAAGATGCCCTGCTAAAGTGTAGGCTGCAATTATACTGTATGGTGTTTTTCAGGGACACTGTCAATCCATGCCTGTTTCCTATCCGTCCTACCTTGTTATGCCGTGCCCTGAAATTACACTGGCCATCACGTCTACTGCTTATCTATTGACTACAAAAATCAAGCACTGGATCAGATCTTTCAGCTTAATTTATTTCCAGCACTTGACGACTCTGACTATCTTAAATTCACAGTTTTAAAAATTAATTGTAGATGAACCGATATTAAAATTCTGTCTGGTATTGATAAGATTGATAAAAATGTTATAGAATCATGCATAAATGGCCACTATTAAAATTCCATACTATTTTGTCTATATGAATTAATTTAAAACACTAAATGCTATAAGTGAATTTAGGCATCACAATATTATGAAGTGCAGTATGAAAAAATTATTTATTTTGAGATTTGCTATTGATTTTAGACAAGCCATTTGTCACAGAAACGCCAGGCACTACACTCACCCAATCACAACGCACTCCCTCTCCTGAGTATTAACAAGCCACACCTGACACTCATCAGCACCAGTCATCACAGCAGCATAAATGACACTCCAGAGCATTCAGTCTCTGTCCAGTCTCGTTAACGCATACCTGTTATGCTTACCTCAAGGACTCTGCTAACGACTACTTACCTGTCTCCAGCGTTCTCCGTGATTCCTAGTGTCTCCTCGTCTCCTGTGAGTGTCATTGTGTCTCGTCTGCTCCACGTCTGCCTGCATCCACGATCCCTGGGTAAGAGAAAAAGACAAGTATCAGATCCAGTATAATCTTCAGTCACAGACTTAACCTGCTTTTACTCACCTGCACTCTGCCCGCCATCTCTGGTTGTTCAATAAACTCACCTGTGTCTCCGTCCCCTTCTGTATGTAACAGAAGACCGGACCAACACCATCAGAACAGCCAAGATGAGCAATCCAGATCCATTTCAAGACCTTGTTGATGCACTTCGCCGCACACTCAGCACTTCCATGCCAGCACCTCCAGCGACCACTTCCGCATTCACCGGTGCATCTCCTTCACCATCTGCGGTCGCCAGTCCCATGGCCAAACTGGCGCCCTTCACTGGCTCGGCGGAGGACTGCAACTGATTCCTCCTGCAGTGTTCGCTGGTCCTGGAGATGCAACCGCACTTGTATCCCGATGACAGTACTAAGGTGGCCTTTATAATCTCTCAACTCGACGGAAAAGCTCTTCGCTGGGCTGAACCACTTTGGACACAGAAAAACGCAGTTGTAAAGTCGTTGTTAAAGGGATAGTTCACCCAAAAATGAAAATTCTGTCAGTAATTACTCACCCTCATGTTGATACAACCATGTAAGTCTTTCTTTCATCTTCGGATCACAAATTAATATTTTTGTGATTAAATATGAGCGGTGGAATACTCCTCCATTGGCTTTAAGGGGGCCCAAACTTGTCCGTCCAGAAAGTCAGTGAAGAAATGTTTAAATAGTCCATGCCACTACAGTGGCTCAACCGTACGTTTCTCAAGCAACGATAATACTTTTCGTGCGAAAAAAACAAACAAAAGAACGACTTTATTCAACTATTCATTTTCTCTCTTGTAGGCCTCTGACGTTAGTTCACGAGAGCTCCATGACGCATGCGCGAGAACTAAACTGACGACGGTCTTCTTCTACTACTACTTGTTACTGGCTGCTCACTCCTTAGGAGTATTACCGCCACCTAGTGTTCAAGATGAAGTGCTGGCATAGCCGGAAGCTTACGTATGTAAGCTATTGAATTCGACATTGATCGTGCTTTTGGTCTCGCTCTAAGTAATTGTTTACAATGGTTAGAAAGTGTGCATTTCCTGGATGTCCGAATCGTGAAAAACTAACGAGTAAACGTAAAGGTGCCTTAACATTGCCACAAAATGAACGGCTTACCTTTCACCGTTTCCCATCAAATGATCGTGAGCGACTGAATCTATGGCTGCTGGCTGTTCAACGGGATGTTAATTTACCGATTAATTTCGTGAAGCACATGAAGTTGTGCAGTGAACATTTCTCTCCAGACGACTTCAAAACAGTTCAACAAAAAAGATTACTGAAATCAACAGCTGTGCCCAACTTGTTTATACAGACCAACAAGGTAAGTGGAAGCAGTATGTGGTAATTGTTAAAGTCATGATACACTCATTTAGTTTTGTCTTTATTTGTATATGGCTATATATTAAATAAAAATAAAAAACATAATACATGATACAGTGAATTATCTTTCGGAAGCTTGAGACTGTGGTTGTGTTGCAGCGGCAGCCTCTTCCATCTCTTGCATTTCAATGTCTGTGTATTCAGGTTCGAATAAGTAAGGTTGGTTAAAAAAATTCAAGTCTTCATCTACGTCAAAATCTGCCGACATATTTACAAATAATGGTTTTTCCATACAGCGTGCGCGTTCACCTGCTTGTAAACAAAGTTTAGCGCTTCCGGCTATGCCAGCACTTCATCTTGAACACTAGGTGGCGGTAATACTCCTAAGGAGTGAGCAGCCAGTAACAAGTAGTAGTAGAAGAAGACCGTCGTCAGTTTAGTTCTCGCGCATGCGTCATGGAGTTCTCGTGAACTAACGTCAGAGGCCTACAAGACAGAAAATGAATAGTTGAATAAAGTCGTTCTTTTGTTTGTTTTTTTTCGCACGAAAAGTATTATCGTCGCTTGAGAAACGTACGGTTGAGCCACTGTAGTGGCATGGACTATTTAAACATTTTCTTCACTGACTTTCTGGACGGACAAGTTTGGGCCCCCTTAAAGCCAATGGAGGAGTATTCCACCGCTCATATTTAATCACAAAAATATTAATTTGTGATCCGAAGATGAAAGAAAGACTTACATGGTTGTATCAACATGAGGGTGAGTAATTACTGACAGAATTTTCATTTTTGGGTGAACTATCCCTTTAAGCTTCATTTCCCATTTCAAGGAAGTTTTTGGGAAACCAGCCTGGGATTCATCTATCAGTGAGAGATTATGCAAATTGAAACAAGGTCTAATGTCTATGTCTGATTATGCTCTCCAGTTTCGAACCCTAGCTGCAACAATTGGTTGGAATGAACAAGCCCTTATTATCACCTATCATCAAGGCCTTGATCCACGTGTGCAGTTGCATCTCGCTGCATACGTGGACTCCATCGGGCTCGAGAAATTCATCCAGTTATCCATCAGATTCGCCACTCGTATGCAGCTGTGTCTCGAAGAGCACCAGGGCCAGCCGTTGTTTCCATCTATCCTCTGCCAGCCAGAATCCGTCAGCCATCCAGAACCAGCCAGCGAACCCATGCAAATAGAAAACTCACGTCTTTCATCTGCTGAGCAACAGAGGAGGCTGACCCAGAATCTCTGTCTATATTGCGGCCGTGCTGGGCATTACATCTCTGAATGCCCCACTCGTCCAGTGCGACCTATGGTGAGTGTTATCATGCCTACGTTGAATAAGATGAAACCACTCTCTATTGTTGTAAACCTTACTGCTGCCGACTTCTGTCTTCCAGTCAATGCGCTCCTCGATTCTGGGTCAGCTGGAAACTTCATCTCTGGAGCCATTGTCGCCAGCTCCAACTCAAGACCACCGCCATGCTGAAGATATACCAAATCCACTCAGTAACTGGAAAACCTCTCTGTCAAGTACGCTACAGTGATGGGACCTCTTCATCTCCAAGTCGGTATTCTCCATACGGAGGAGATCCAGCTGCTGGTTCTGGAGGAGTCAACGGCTGACGTGATTCTAGGGCGCCCCTGGCTTGAGCAGCACAACAGCATCATCTCCTGGAGGACAGGAGAGATCCTGAAGTGGGGTAACCAATGTTTTAATGACTGTTTTCCTGAGTTTCCTGTTCCAAGTCTTCCAAGTTCAGAAGAAATCCAAGTCTATGCTACTTCTGTGGAAAATGGCCCGTCTACTTACCCTGCTGCTTCAAGTTTTTTCTTTGTGGCGGAGGCTTGCGGCCCTGCATCAACTACAGAGCTTTGAATAAAATCACCATAAAATTCAGGTACCCACTTCCTCTCATCCCATCAGCACTGGAACATCTACGCAGCGCCACTGTGTTCACCAAGTTGGACCTCCACAGTGCTTATAACCTCATCAGAATACGTGAGGGGGATGAGTGGAAGACAGCTTTCGTGACCCCTACTGGCCACTATGAATATCTTGTCATGCCGTATGGACTTGTCAACGCCCCCTCCGTATTCCAAGACTTCATGCATGAGGTGCTCCGGGAGTTCCTGCACAAGTCAGTTCTGGTCTACATAGATGACATCTTGATCTACTCCCGGAGCATGGCCGACCATCGCCAACACGTTGCGGAGGTCCTCCAACACCTGAGGGACTATCATCTGTTTCTCAAAGCCGAGAAGTGTACCTTCCATCAGCCCTCAGTGCAGTTTTTGGGATATAATATCGATCGCAGTGGCGTCCGCATGGACGAGAGGAAGGTAACTGCTCTCAAAGACTGGCCCATTCCCACATCCGTGAAGGAGTTACAAAGGTTCCTGGGTTTTGCAAACTTTTACCGCAGATTCATCCAAGGTTACAGCTCCATCACCAGTCCGCTTACAAGTCTCCTCAGGAATAAGCCCAAGTCTCTGTCCTGGACTCCAGCCGCCACACAAGCTTTTGACACACTCAAGACAGCGTTTACAACCGCTCCCCTCCTGGCTCACCCTGATCCAGATCTCCCTTTCATTGTCGAGGTAGATGCCTCAACCACAGGAGTGGGAGTGGTCTTATCCCAGCAGCAGGGGAACCCCGTAAGCTCCATCCATGTGCTGCCTTCTCCCGCAAACTCAACCTGGTGGAGGTCAACTATGATATCGGTAACCAGGAGCTTCTTTCCATCAAGCTCGCCCTGGAGGAGTGGAGGCATTGGCTCGAGGGAGCCAAACACCCATTCATGGTTCTGACAGACCATAAAAACCTGGAGTACTTACGGGACGCTAAAAGATTGAATCCCCGCCATGCAAGATGGGCTCTGTTCTTCACAAGATTAAACTTTACCACCTCTTACCACCCTGGATCAAAGAATGTAAAAGCTGATGCTCTGTCCCGCATTCATAGTCCTGAAGAAAGCACCAATGACCCAGAGCCCATCATCCCCAAGAAACTCTTTGTCAGTCCCATTACCTGGTCTGCAGAAACGCTCCCCGAGCCGAGTGCCTTCACCAACACCCCGCCGGGTTGCCCCCGAGGGTTGCAGTATATTCCACGGACATGCCGCACTCCCCTCATCCATTCTTCACATATTTCACTGGGCACTGGCCACCCAGGGGTCAATGAAACCCTCTCGCTGTTGAAACAGCGCTTCTGGTGGCCCAACATGGCATCCGACGTCAAGAGGTATGTATGGGGTTGCCAGGAACGTGCCGTCTCCAAAAGCCCACGTCATCTTCCCTCCGGGAAACTCCAACCTCTGCCCGTTCCAAACCGCCCCTGGTCACACCTAGGAGTAGACTTCATAACGGATCTTACAGTCTCCAATGGTTGCACCTGTGTATTGGTGGTAGTGGATCGGTTCTCCAAGTCTTGTCGACTAATTCCCCTGCCTGGACTGCCAACGGCAATGGAGACAGCGGAGCTCATTTTCAACTATGTGTTCAGATACTGTGGACTGCCCTGAAGATATTGTGTCTGATCGTGGATTACAATTCACCTCCAGAGTATGGAGATCCTTCTTTAAACTCCTAGGTGTGACCATAAGTTTCTCTTCTGGCTACCATCCCCAGACGAACGGGCAGACGGAGAGGAAGATTCAGGAGATCGGCCGTTTCCTATGTACTTCTGTCACGGCCACCAGGACTCCTGGAACCAATTTCTGGGTTGGGCCAAGTACGCCCAGAACTCTCTCTGTCAGTCCACCACTGGTCTAACTCCCTTCCAGTGCATACTGGGATGGGGAACCATCGGACGTGCCGGCAGTGGATTACTGGTTCCGGGAGAGCGAGAGGGTCTGGGACTCAGCTCATCTGCAACTCCAGGCGCAGGATGACAGCTGACCTTCGACGTTCCCAAGCACCCAACTACCAGCCAGGACAGAAGGTTTGGCTGTCGACCCGGGACATCAGGATGTGCCTGCCCTGTAGGAAGCTGAGTCCTAGGTTCATGTGTAATGTCACAGACACGCCAGGCTCTACACTCACCCAATCACAACGCACTTCCTCTCGAAAACGAAATCCTATATAAAACTAAAAAAATCAAGTAAAAAACACACACATCTGCAGTAATCATCTATAATACATTTACATTTATGTTATGTAATTTTAATAACTTCAGTAGCTTAAAATACAAGATATGTTAAAAGAAAGCTTAGTAATGGATGCATTGTTTTTGCCATTCTATTGCCATGGCATTCTAATTGTATGAATAAGTGCGAGGATTTCTTGGCTCATTTTGATTCCTGAAGGCCATGTTCTTGGAATTGTGTTCAAAATTGCAGAAATCACATTCTGAGAAGAAAGAAAAGATTTTCACTCAAAAAAAAAAATCAATCTGTGACATGCACTTGACTCTGAGTAATGTGTGAGATGGCCTGGCAAGATAAACTGTATAATGTGAGAGACTATAGTACAAGTCTTCGGCTGTTTAGAGAGGTCTGAGCAAATAGCACAGTGCTTCACAGCCCCATGAAGGAGTGCACTGGTGGCATGTGCAGCACTGCATAACATCGTGCAGAAAAATGGGCTTCCTGTCCCACTTAACCCTGACCCCAACTGAAATTATAACCCTGACTGTGGCCTTCGTAAAATGGTGAAAAATACCATTGCAGTTCAGCAGTGTTTTGCTGTCAAATGTAAAGGACACAGTAAGTTTATCTGCTGCAGGGTGTAATTTAAAAAAAGCTCGGTCAGTGTGATGTCAGACAATATTGTAGCTTGTTGTTGTATGCTCAGTTATCGTAGTCTATATAATATATGCTTTTTCAAATATTACCCTTCATCCAGGGAGTAATATATGGAGCTAGAAATATGACATAATGATCTGAATTTGAATTGTGTAAATTTGAATTATTGACAAGTGTCATTTAACAGAATTAAATATTAAGTGCCATTTTATATAGATTTGAATTTGAATTTTTTAAACTTGAATCCTGGACATTTGAAATTGATTTTTTTTATGGCATAATTTTCTACATATGTAGGCTATTTTCAAACAGCGTAATTTTTTTTTTTTGTTCTGAATTCTTAGACAGCAAATATTCACTTCTTAAAAATACAGCTTCAAGTTTCAACATGAATAACAAATTCAAAACACCAAATTCAATATTCTAAAATTCAAAACGCAAAAATTCAGATTGTATTGAAAGTAGGTCAGAGGTCTAACTTCCGGGTTCCACAGGGAAGAGTAGAGGATCTCGGAAAAGTCGAACGTTGCATTTTGGCCAATTACAGAGCAGCAATAATTCTCAGCATGCCAGACATTTATCTCTGGGGGTCTCTGCTTTGCCTATTTGTTTTAGTATAAAGTATATTTAGTATGGAAGTGAAAAACCTTGAGACGCGGCTAATGTCTTCATTGGCTACTCGTGAATAACATCTATTTTGACCTGCTCTCAAATACTGAAGTTGTAGTTGAGATATGGAAGAGTTTAGTTTGTGTTGTCGACGACGTATTAAAAAGAAGCTGTTTTTAGTGCTGCAAATCCATTTTGCATGCACTTTAAAAAGATGAGAACTCTGGCTGGAATTAATATGTAGGGGGGGGGGAAACAATGCCATCGTTACTGTTGGTATCACTGTGTGTACAAGCGCAGAGGAAGCCTCCGGAGCTGAAATTCAGATGTGGTAGACCCATCACAACAGACTGGGCCATCTGACCAATCAGAGCAGAGTAGGCTCTTGGAAAGGAGGAGTTTAGAGAGACTAATAACACAAAGTTATTTTGAAGAGCACTGGTGTCCAAACAACAATGGACAACCCACTGACTTTCATTGATGGAAAAACAAAATGCTCCACAGATAAAGTTTGGAATGTTGTAAGGGTGAGTATAAAAGTTTTTTTTTTTTTTTTTTTTTTTTTTTTTTTTGTGAACTTTCCCTTTAAGGTTTTGAGAGCTAAAACAAACCACTAGAGCCATTTTTATGCTGCAGTAAAACATGAAAAGCCTGATAATGCCTGCAATGTGCTTCAAAATGTAATAGACAATGAATATCACACAACAGTTAGTACTGATCATTATCTGAGTTCTTTATTTTTTGGTATTAACTTCTTGTTTATAGAACTGTTGTATAATATCATATGCATAATCATGCATATGGTCCGACAAGCAGCATATAAGAAGTTTGTCACAACCTCCAACACAAAAGAGGAAAGGTTTAGTACCTTATGCTGTATCCAAATCATTCACTTTGTGTGATTTTAGGAACATCTGGGGCTTTTTTCTCTGAATTCTCTTAGCATGTGATGCAACATTGTGTACGCAGACCAGATACCTTGAATATTCCTCCTCCTTGAACATGGTCTTGTATATACTGTATATAGACCATTCTATTCTGTATACAATATTACTCATATTTGCAGGTGCCGACACACATCTACACACATATGGCAAAGAAGCACACACAGTCACTATGATTTTTGACACGTGTTAGAAATACTGAGGGGCTGCTCACTTTAGGTGTTAGGGTCATCATCGCATTGACCTGGTCCTGTGGTTCATTATGAACATGAGGATTTTGAGTGTTCTCGTCTTCTCTTCTGGTAAGATGCTGGCAGTACAACAGAGCGCTGGCAGCACTCAGCTACTTAATGAGCAGAACTCTGACAGCACCATCACTACACTCAGTCGCCAAGTGATGATCAGTGGGTGCATTAGTGAGCGGAGGGTTACATGGCTCTGCTGTTATCAGAAGCAAGCAGCTGATGTCTTAGCCTCCTTCCTTCTGCAATCCCGGCTAATCGATTCTCTTCATCCTTCTCTCCACACATTCACCAACTCTATTTTTTCCTTCACTTCATCTTTGCCAGTTATAGGATTATTTAATCACTCATTTTCTCACTTATGTATGTGTCCTCTGTGACTCAGAAGATGGGGATAGTGGTGTGGGAGGATTTTTCCCCCCTTCAGTTTCTTTCTGACAAAGTCATCACTAAAAATCAATATGTCTAATTTAACTTATTTCATTGATACTTTTCTTACACAAAGCACCAAACTCTGTGGGGCTTTTTGGCTTTATTACAGTGTGTAGACATGAAGAAAAATTGGAGAAAGAGAGGGGAATGGGATCGGGAAAGGACTGTAAGCACTCGGGTTGCCCGAAGTGCAACAGCGCTACATATTGGCGCTGCCCACGAGGCTATCGGCGCCGACAGCAATTTGGATTTTTAATCAAATGTTTCTTTTAAAACTGACTATTTAGACAGCAAGTTACATTTCCACATTAGTTGTCATGACAATGGCAAAGGACAAGGATTTCGGATATTGCCATCTTTGTGGGGATATTTTGACTCTCCCCCAAAACAAACACACACACACACACACACACACACACACACACACACACACACACGCACAAAACAACCTACAAAGGCGAGGTGCATCAGGTTTGTCAAAATCAGTTTTCATGTGTTTTTCCTATTCAGACTAGTATTGTTAAAGTTAATTCAAGCAGCATGAAACAGAAGTCTTTTCTTTTATATTCCATAAAAAAAGAAGATTTTCCAACTTTGACTTGATGGTGACTTTAATAGCTCATTTAAAAAAAAAAAAAAAAAAAAACCCTGCAATTTTCACCATGGTCTATTCAAAGGAATGAAGAATAATGGATTCTAGGTCTTGCATTATCATTTCATTTGGATCTCATCAAGACACTGATGGGTTCATCCACTTCATAATAACAACAGAACATAAAATAGCAAACTTCATCTGTAAAATTATCCAGATGTAATTTAAAAATGTTCACAGACTCATTTGAAGACCCAGTGATGGTTTTTCTATTTTCTTAATAGTCATTTCCATTTTCATAGTGCACAAACTTTGTTGGCATACTTGTTATACCCTTCTCCTTCCCTCACCAATCACCCCCCTACCCATTCCAGACAACAGATTGAAGGAACTCACCAGGTTTCTCTCTTCCTGCATCTTCTATATTTGCATGTTCTATTTTTGTTAGCAGCCTCAGGCCACTATTAGTTTCATATAAAGAGCCAAGCCTAGCTCTGCTCACAAGCACTGTTTATTGTAATGTTGATGTCGCGTTTGCTTCTCTCTCGTTTGTCAAGGGGTAAAAGGGTATAAGAGGACAGAACATGTTTGCATCATCTTGGAAGTGAGAAGTAAACTTCATTTGTTTGTCTAGTCCTTATTTAGCCTTGACCAGCTGATCTTGATGATCTTGTTGTACCAGAATGGATAGGGTGGCTGGATGCTGGCAAAGACCCATGAACTGATGACATGAGAACAGTTTGCCCGTTTTCACTGCTTTCAGAGTGGATCTGAGATCAGCATTTTTCTATCGCCCTCTCCGTCACTTTGATCTCATATTCTTTTGACTTTGTGGGGTCTGCCAAACATCTGGAAGTCTGGAAGCACCATCTGCATCCTCATGTTGTCGAATATTCGTAAAAAATAAATAAATAAATAAACAGGTGTAACAAAGTTAAAGGCTCAGGGAAGATGGAGTCGGTGTCCAGCAGCGAGGCCCCGTTCCAGCTACACCTGCTCCTCCCTATTACGGCGGCGACAAACGCCGACACCTCCTCCGACCCTCCTAATTGGAGTCTATCCATCCCCCGGCAAGCTCTTCTAGCACCACAAACCTCATGTGTCCAAGGTGGCAGACTCTGCTCAATCCATATAGATTTTTGCCACAGTGGCGAGGGCTCTTTGACAGCACGTTCCTCCTTCCTCCTGGGTTTCAGCACCAGTGTAACAAAGTTAAAGGCTCCTCTATTCCTTCCGGAGCTCCTCAGTGGGACTCGCTCATTGACGCTCATGCCACTCGCCTTGCTCCATTCCCACGGCTCTCGGCCCCATATTGCTCATCGCAACAGGTTATTTCCATTAAAAGCTAATGGATCTTCTAGTCCATTAGATGATGAACAGGTACAGGATATGTAATCGCCCTTCAGTGGAATACACAGGAGGAATGATAAATGCTAATTAACAGAATATCTTTCTGTATTAGTCATGGATAGTGATTCACTTGCTGTCACTGCGTGAGGAAGGCTAGAAATGTATGTAACCTTAACTATGTTTGAAGATAAATATGGGACAATGTGTAAAATGTTACAATACAAATTTGATTATGAAACCAGTTGCTTTTATTAATTTCAGACTAAAAAAACAAACAAAAAAAACAACATAGACTGTAATTTCTATGTTAACTCAAGAAAAGAGATGTCTTATTCAGTTTAGGAATTTAGGTTAACATTTTTCTTGCCTTTTGCTCATGCACTTAGTCTCCACTTGATGGATCTAAAATATGTATATCGGAAAGTATTATAAAAAAGGATGGTTGTTAAATATATTCCTAAAAGGTTCTAATTTTGTTGTTGTTATTTTTATTTTATTTATTATTTATTTATTTATTTAAAACAAGCTTGGGAAACATTTGCCACTGAACTTTAAATAGTAAAGGTTTTGTTTTTAAAAGTCAATTTTTGTCTCTCTTAAGTGAATATAAAATGGGATATATGGAAAATTTGTTAATTACTGAAAAGTTCCAATAAGTATGTTTACATTCAAAAACTGATTAATACTTTTATTTCAAAAAGGATGCATTAAATCAATCAAAAGTGGCAGTAAAGAAATTTGTTACAAAAGATTTCTATTTCAAATAAATGCTCTTATTTTGAACCTTCTATTTCTCAAAGAATCCTCAATAATAATAATAATAATAAAATCTAGGCAATAAAAAAAATTTTGATCAGCATAACTGTTTTTAACATTGATAATAATAATAACAATAATAATAATAATAGGAAGAAATGTTTCTTGAGCTGCAAATCAGCATATTAGGATGATTTCTGAAGGATCATGTGACACTGAAGACTGGAGTAATGATGCTGAAAATTCAGCATTGCCATCAGAGGAATAAATTAATTATGCTTTAATTACTAAATATATTATGTAAATAGAAATTTATTTTAAAATCTTTTTTATTTGAACGGTAGTGTATCTGTTCATATTCTGTGGTAAACATTTTTTGCAATAATGCTTGTTGATTGTTGATTCATAAAGTCATTTTATAATTTACTGAATGTAAATATTTGGCCTCTGTATGTTGTGTGTAACTCAAAGAAGGAAATACTGAGTAATAAAAGGACAGTATTTATCTGCTAAAAAGCACAAAATTACCACCAGTCATGTTATTATGCACATTCACATGGTGGTCCATTCACATTCTCAGTATATCAATATTTTTTTTTCTTCTTCCCTTTCAAACCGAGAAAATTAGAAAATCTTTCATCCATTAGTGTTTGTGGTTGAATTCTAGACTTCTTCACCCTTTCTTTAAAATGACTTTTTAAATCAATGTCTAAAACATTGTCCATATTCCATCAGTTCAACTACTCGTAATGTTTTTCCTCTCCTGACAGATAAATACTGTCTGTGTCCTAGTGATGAAATAAGTTCCATCATTGAGGGGAACATAATGAAATAAATATAAATCTTACTGGATGTGTTGGACCATGCTGTACCATTGATCAAACATGCAAGTCTTTACTCTGTCCCTTAAAAGGACAGAGTTCATTGTATGGACAAAAACCTAAACAAACTAAGCACATGGGGAATGTATTGTGAACCTTCTGGATTTTTCACAAAATCACAAAAAAAAAAAAAAAAAAAAAAATCACAAAACTCTAGTGAACACAAATTTAAGACCAAATCCCGCCCTATCTAAAGTGACAGTACTCTCAGTGTAAAAGGGGTTTCTTGCAATGTAATACGAATACGATCACTTGGGCAAAGATCATCTACTGTACAACTATTTTACCATCCATTGTGAAGTGAACAACTAATGCTACTTCTTACATTCATTACCCTTTTACACGGATGAAAGGGTCTACTTATTCTCTATCCTTAAATCCCTACTTTACCCCTCCCATCAAATGGTTCTCCATGTGTGCGGACACATGGGGGATGAGTCTCGCGGTCGCCTGAGTAGATAAGACTAAACCTTTCAGATGAATATAAATGTCCCTCTGACTTACTTACTCCACTTAAGCCTGACCAAGGAGAAAGAAAGAGCATTTAAATGACTAAATTGTCTCATTGTTTAACCACCATTATCCTGAACTGGAACTGTGAGTGGCTGTAATTTTTTCATCAATGCTGTTTATTTTCTATGGGTCATTGCATGAAAGCATGTTTCAAATATGGCAAAGCTGAATTTTCAGCAGTCATTACCCACTTTATTTTAAGCTGATGTATAAGTATTGAGGGTAACACTTTATTTTACAGTGTCCTTGTTACATGTACTTACTTTAGTAATACAGTTAGGGTTAGGTTTTGGTTTAGGGTTAGTTACTACGTTACTACTACTACTACTACTACAACTAATAATAATAATAATAATATTTGCATTATTTTATTTTATTGTTATTATTAATAACAATATTGAATTAAACTCTTACATTTACAACTTAAAGCCAAGTCATTCTCTAATATGCAAATAATAAAGCAATAAACTGAATCTGTGCTAAAGTCAGCAAGGACATCAACCATTACTTTTACTTTGGCGAATGGTAACATACAGCAACATACTTGCAGTGAGCGATCTAGCAGGCACAGTTCAACAGACAGTAAGAGCTGCTTAATGGGTATTCAGCACTGAGCGTGCACCTCGTTTCACCTGGGAAGTGAAGAGGACAAAATACTTGTACTGAGG
Organism: Megalobrama amblycephala; assembly: GCF_018812025.1. Classification (NCBI taxonomy): domain Eukaryota; kingdom Metazoa; phylum Chordata; class Actinopteri; order Cypriniformes; family Xenocyprididae; genus Megalobrama; species Megalobrama amblycephala. The sequence goes on from NC_063047.1 coordinate 24,825,934, forward strand.
CCACACATGTTTGAGTGATCCCTTTGACTCTTAAGACAGCTCTCCCAACAGTTCATCTGTATGGGAAAGGACACGGTTTTGTGTCGTGCTGCCTGTAATGTATAAAACCAGGTGTCGGCAACCTTTTTGTCATGTAGTGGCATATTTAATATTTTTTGTTAATCACCGTACCCCAGTTTCTATATAAATTGAACATTATTAGAAACAAATAATGTGCTAGGAATTAACCGATTAAAGTTTGGGGTCAGTAAGAATTATTTGTATTTTTTTTAAAAAGAAATTAATACTTTTATTCAGCAAGGATGCATTACATCGATCAAAAGGGACAGTAAAAACATTTATAATGTTACAAAAGATTATATTTCAAATAAACGCTGTTCTTTATTCATCAAAGAATCCTGAAAAAAAATATTGTACACAAATATTTTGTACAATTGTACACAATAAATGTTTCTTGAGCAGCAGATTGTCACAGATCCCCTGTCTCCCTGGACTACAATTCCCATGATCCTCCTGTTCTCCACACCTGCACTCACTTCCCTCGTCATCTCCCCATCTTCACGGATCACCTGCACCTGGACTCTATTATCAGCACTCCCTTTATATTGCACTCACTCCCTTCACTCCTGGTCCGTTCTCTGTTTGTGTTAAGTGCATGTTTGGTGTACTCTGCCTTTTGTTTATTAAAAGTATTACATGTTTGTGGAAATCCGTATCTGCCTCATCTCTACACCAGCAGCCGTAACACAGATCAGCATATTAGAATGATTTCTGAAGGATCATGTGACACTGAAGACTGGAGTAATAATGCTGAAAATTCAGCTTTGACAACACACTCATTTTTGCATCACCCTAATTTGAGTAAAACTGAAAAATGTGTAATCTAAGTTATATTATTAACCTTACTTTCATGTTATAAGTTAAACAGATGTTATATTAAACTTAGTCTTGTCAACATTTTGGAAATCGTTTTTGTGTTCATTGAGATATTGTGTATATATATATATTGGTATATATATACCTATATATACCAATATATAGGTTCATGATAACGGTTATTGGTCTGCTTGATTTGTAATAAGCAGTATTGGCTCTGAAAAACACATATCGGTCTACCCCTTTGATGTGCACATACATACTGTATATACAGTAATGCTGTAATTTACGTGTGGTATGTTGCAGTAAAGGTGCAGTAAGCAATTTCTGTGAAACACTGTTGATTTTTTTAAATCAACCTAAACAAACACAACCCTTCCTTCATTACTCCAAAATGCACAAACATGCAATGCAAGAGCAGATGTCTCTTTGTCATAGCTGAAGCAAAACACATTCATGCTTCATGATAATAATGCAAGATGATGAACGAACGACAAGGAAGAACAAAAAAAATGTACATACAGTACACAAGACTCAAGAGTATACAGGGAGTGCAGAATTATTAGGCAAGTTGATTTTCTGATCATATTTTTTTCCCAAGCACATTTTACCAATTCCAATCCACATCAATCTTAATAACTACTATTAATATTGTTTTTAATCATTTATAAGTGATATATAATTGTTCATGAAGGCTGGAAATGAAAAATGCCTTATATTCAGGTGTGCAGAATTATTAGGCAAGTTTTCTTTTACAGGCAAAATGAGCCAAAAAAGAGATTTAACTCAGACTGAAAAGTCAAAAATTATTAAATACTCATGAGAAGGACGCAATACTAATGCAATACTAGAAATTGCAAAGTTAAAGCATGACCAAGGGACAGCAAAATGCTCATTGGGTCAGCGGGGTCAGACAAAAACAGGTGGAAAAGAAAAGACACATGTTAACTGCAAAATAATTAAGAATTAAGTGTGAAACCATCAGGAACCCTTTAGTCTCCAGCGCCACCATTTTCCAGAACTGCAACCTACCTGGAGTCTCCAGAAGTGCAAGGTCTCAGGATCTCAGAGACTTAGGTTAGCTAAAGAATCCTAAAAAATGACCCGCACGTGATAAGAATCACAAGCTGAAGTGTTATAAAATACATGAAGACTGGGTTTTTATAGGCCTTATAAACAGACAGCTTGAGAGTGACTCCTGAAGGACCAGCACCACATCCTCTTGTACCACTGTTTGAAGAATTTATCTTCCAGAATCTGGCAGTAAGTTTTGGAAGATCATTTTTAGTCCATCTCTGCAAGACAGACATTTCAGGATAAGAGATGGACTAAAAGTGAACTCAAACACCTTACTGCCAGATTCTGGAAGATAAATTCTTCAAACAGTGGTAAAAGAGGATGTGGTGCTGGTCCTTCAGGAGTCACTCTCAAGCTGTCTGTCTATAAGGCCTATAAAAACCCAGTCTTCATGTATTTTATAACACTTCAGCTTGTGATTTTTATTAAGAGCAGGTCATTTTTTAGGATTCTTTAGCTAGCCTAAGTCTCTGAGATCCTGACACCTCACACTTCTGGAGACTCCAGGTAGGTTGCAGCTCTGGAAAATGGTGGCGCTGGAGACTAAAGGGTTCCTGATGGTTTCACACTTAATTCTTCACCTTAATTCTTAATTATTTTGCAGTTAACATGTGTCTTTTCTTTTCCACCTGTTTTTGTCTGACCCCGCTGACCCAATGAGCATTTTGCTGTCCCTTGGTCATGCTTTAACTTTGCAATTTCTAGTATTGCATTAGTATTGCGTCCTTCTCATGAGTATTTAATAATTTTTGACTTTTCAGTCTGAGTTAAATCTCTTTTTTGGCTCATTTTGCCTGTAAAAGAAAACTTGCCTAATAATTCTGCACACCTGAATATAAGGCATTTTTCATTTCCAGCCTTCATGAACAATTATATATCACTTATAAATGATTAAAAACAATATTAATAGTAGTTATTAAGATTGATGTGGATTGGAATTGGTAAAATGTGCTTGGGAAAAAAATATGATCAGAAAATCAACTTGCCTAATAATTCTGCACTCCCTGTATACAAGCAAGAGTTCGTTGTTTGTTGTCTGGAGCTGATGTGCTGCTGGCGACAAACAAGAACACTCAAAACTGTCCTGTTACTATAGCTAACATCACAGCAACGGCATATAGTGGTTCTGTGAAACATAGCAAAACCAATGTTCCTCACTTATGGAGCAGAAAAAGTGCAACCTTGGAGTTCAGGCCTTCCTAGAAACATGGGTACTAGAGATCTTGCCTGATCATAACCCTGCTTTTTCCAGTGATATTCATCTGACCTCTTCTCTTTTGTAATGTCTCTCAGCTATCTCTCTTTCTACAGTCTTTCTTCAAATCTCCCTCTTGCTCACACTGTCTCCTCCCCTATCAAGAGTGGACACGCCCCCTATGCTGATTGGCTACAAATGTGTTGTGGTGCTCGGTCAAATTCACTTTCAACATCGTTTCTCAGAAATCGCTTATTGCGCCTTTATGGATACCAAGCTGAAACCTAAAACTTAGCTGAAACTTTTGCTTTGAAAGGTAAAAGCAGCAAATTCAGCAGAACAATAAAATGTCACTCGGCACAAGCTGTGCTTCTGTTGACAAGTGCAGGTTAATTCTCACAATTTAACAGTATTCCTAGAAATAATTACCCCGCAGGTGCAAAGGACTCAGTACATACATCTCTCTCATTATTTCTCACATTCCAGTGATTTCCCATCCTGTGCCAATGTTGGTATAGACTAACTTAAACTGTTACTGTACATCTGACTATATGCTGTATAAGTTAGCATTATACATCTTCTACCCTGCTCACGGAGGCCCACTGCCTTGCAAAGTTTATATCTAACCTGCTTCAGCTTGTGATTTTCAAGCATTTCTGAAGAGCTTGATTAGCCGCTTTGGGCATGTTTGATTAGGGTTGGAGCTAAACTCCGCAGGACAGTGGGCCGCCGGGAGCAGGGTTGAAGACCTCTGCTCTAGAGTTCATCACAATATAAAAAATGAAATAAGTCAACAGTGCAGTTGTAATGCTGCTCTAGTCCAGCAGAATAATGGCAAATATTATTAAAGTTGTCATGAATGAACTGTCACAGCTGTTTACAACTCTAGTTGTAATAAGCACAAACTAGGTCACACTAAAAGTTCTGAGCAAACATGATAGTCGTCATGATTTATCAGACTCTGCTGGTTTATGCTACTGTGTTATTTACCCTGCAGGCTAAGCTGTAGAGTAGACAACATAGTGGATTTTACAGCTCATTTCACGGCTCCTTAACCTCTATGCTAAATGAGGGAGTGCATATCTTTTTATGATTCCAGGGCTGTAAATACTAATCAAAACTTCTTAAATCACTTGCTAAAGGCTAATGATGCTACAGCAGAGAATTAGGTAAAACAAGAAAAAGAGACAGAATAAATGAAAGTGAAGGAAGAGTTCATAGAGCACTTGCTGTCTAACACCATGACTTAACCAGGTCATATAATAGTCAATGATTCCGAACTTCCAAAATCAATCTCTCCTCATAAATGTCTGATGTGGGAATGAGTTTGGGTCTAATAAGTTTTCAGTATGGGTGGGTTAATCGGTGCAACACTGCTTAAATAGAAACCAACTGTCAGCTGTTATAATGTAGTGGTTAGAACAGTTTTGCATTCCGCTGCGCTACCCTTTTTCTCCCCTATTTCACTGCCGTGTTTTGGGCTTTTAAATGCAAAAATAAATGCAATGGAAATAAATTAGTGTAGGATTTACTTATTGAAACAATTTTCACTCAAAAATTGCTACTAAATTTCACAAACAATTACAAATAAATGGCAATTAACATTGAATTAAACATGAAATTTTGAAGTTGAAAGACTGAAATGACATTTTCTTGTAAAATGTACTCCAATAATCGTTTTATTTACAACTTCAAGAAAAAAATAACATTTTTACAGTGTGTGTGAATGGCCCCTTGCCCTTACTATGCCATCAAAGTACACTGAAGGCGAGGAAGAAACTTTCCTTTTTGTGGAGAAACCACAAGACATTGTTCACACACGCTCAAAGAAAGACCACAGAATTCCAGAAGGAACATCCAGTCTTTTTGTATCGTCAAGCCACAGGGCCTTGAACTTGGTGTGGGCTGAAACTGGCAGCAAATGGGGCAAGACAAAGAGAGGTGCAACGTGGGCTCTCCTGGCTCTATTGAAGACCAGACGCTCTGCCGCCTTCTTGTGCATGAAAGTCTAAACCCATTTCCTGATATCAGCTAGTGATCCAGAAGCATTCATTTAGAAACAAACTGAAAAACATACTTCAACGGAAATCATTTTCAGGCAGAATTTTATTAAAAAAGCTGTGAATGTGTGAAAAATAAATTCTTTGCAGATGGTGGAAAATTTTATCACCTTAAACCTCAATATATTTACATTGTACACTGTCAGAAAAATATGCAAAACATGTACATGTAGGGGTACAACAGCTTGTTACTGGGACAGTACCCTTAAAGAGACATTGTTGTACCTTATCTTCCCCTAAAATATGCATATTACACTGCGTTCCAAATTATTATGCAAGAGACAAATCAGTAAGATTTCTGTACAATAAACATTCAGATTTTAGTTTTTCTAAGAAAATGTTTGTTCGTTTATTTATCCATGTCTTTTTAGATAACTGGTATCAATCTCAGACAAAATAATTTGCCAGATCTATGGAAACCCTACTTAGAGGTTGTTCCACATTATTAAGCAAGTCACAGTTCTCATGCAATATGGGGAGGAAGAAAGATCTTTCTGAAGATGAAAAGCATGAAATGGTGCAATGTTGTGCAAAAGGCATGAAAACAACTATATTGTGTGAAAGCTGAATAGAGATTATCGAATTATCGTAAGATTTGAGAGTGATTTAGAGCAAAGCAGAACTCGGTCAAATAAAGGCTTATTGAGGAAAGTTCCTGTCAAAAAAATTAATTGTATTAAAAGGGCAGCTATAAAAAAGCCAGTGTTGAGCAGCAAACAGGTATTTGAAGCTGCTGGTGTCTCTGGAGTCTCAAGAAGCTCTCCATGCAGGCTGGCAGTTGTGCTTAAAGATGCATTTCAGCCACTCCAAACCAAACCTCACAAAGAGAAACATTTACAGTGGGTGTAGAAATACATGAAGACTCATTTTTAAATAGTTTTATTCACTGACTAATGCCGTACTACAATGGATGGTCTAAATGGATGGATTTCTGGATGGTTGGTGAATGGCCACCACGTTCCAACAAGACTGTGACGTCAGCAAGGAGCTGGTGGGTGATGATTTGGGCTGGAATACTGGGAAGTGAGATGGAGGGTATTAAAATGACTTTTGCAAGATATGTGGAGCTCATAACTGGCCATTTTCAGCCATGGTATAAAAAGGAGGATAATGCATAGTACAATGCACTATGCACTATCCCATGCTGCAAAAAACACCACAGCAATAAAACTGTTTGAAAATGTATTTCTACACCCACTGCAAATGTTTCTCTTTGTGAGGTTTGGTTAGTGGTGTCTAAAATGCATCTTTACGCACAACTGCCAGCCTGCATGGAGAGCTTCTTGAGACTCCAGAGACACCAGCAGCTTCAAATACCTGTTTGCTGCTCAACACTGGCTTTTTTATAGCTGCCCTTTTAATACAATAAATGTTTTTGACAGGAACTTTCATTAATAAGCCTTTATCTGAATGAGTTCTGCTGTGCTCTAAATCACTCTCAAATCTTATGATAATTCCATAATCTCCATTAAGTTTCATACAATATTAGTTGTTTTCATGCCTTTTGCACAACATTGGACCATTTCATGCTTTTCATCTTCAGAAAGATCTTTCTTCCTCCCCATATTGCATGAGAACTGTGACTTGCTTAATAATGTGGAACAACCTCTAAGTAGGGTTTCCATAGATCTGGCAAATTATTTTGTCTGAGATTGATACCAGTTATCTAAAAAAGACATGGATAAATAAACAAACAAACATTTTCTTAGAAAAACTAAAATCTGAATGTTTATTGTACTGAAATCTTACTGATATGTCAATTGCATAATAATTTGGAACGCAGTGTAGTACATTAGACTGTACCCCTAAGGTACTTCTATGAAGGGGTAAACAGGGGTTAGGGTGAGGGTAGTCTCGCATAGCCAGACCTTCAGACTGACGGCAGAAGGTCTGGACTCTACCGCTGCTTTCATTGGCCTAGGACTGCCCAGGAGGATGTTTGACTGACATGTAACGCAACCAATCACAGTTCGTTTTGTTCCACGTCATGTTTAAGGGCGTGAAAATGTAAAGTCAATGTCCCTACAATAACAGACCAGCGTGCATCTAATAAATTATTCATTTAAGAACATTGTGCAAGTTTACTGCTACAATGGAGCTGCGAACCTATCAAAATCCAGTGTTTAGTGATGTTGTACTTCTGGCAGATGTCACCCTGGCACTTCCTTAGTCCCAGCCTTTTGTCCAGATATTCATTCAGATTTTCCATCATTTGATCAATAGTAACATTTGGAGGTTCTGTTCCATGTCTTTCTGTTGTTGGCCTCAATGCAGGGCCATTACCATTGTTTCGTGCAGACTCAGCCATGGCAAGTACAGGAGATGTGCCCTCAGAGGTGTGAAAACAGAACAAAAGGTGTTAGAGCCGTTAGGTGCTTATTCAGATTTAAATTCTCAGCAATCTTTTAGACTGACCATTTCAGATACACAGACAAATCAAACATTTTTCCAAAATACGAAATTGTGTATTATAGACTCTACTTGTACTCCTGACAATTCCTAACAATCCAATGTTAAATAACAGTTCAATGTTATTCTTTTTAGTCTGCTAACTCAGCTTAGTTTTCAATACTACATTTAAGACAAAACATTCTGAAAATTAATTTTCAGGCTGATATTCCTTGTTTCCTTTCTGAAAACTTCTGACTGAAAAGACTTGATCTATTCTTTTTGAGTCTTAGTTCACAAGGCTGAATTTAGTTCAAATTGGTCTCTTAGACAATTTACTTTAGATCTTTCCGCATCTTTCATCGGAAGGCAAATAAACGTACAGTTCCAAGGCTTTATGCCATCATCTTCTCACCCAGTTAGGGCATCTATTTCAAAACTAAAATAGTGGCTACTGAATTAGCACCCAGTCAAGAAATTCTAATTTTTGCAGCAATATCAGTCCCAAACATTCTATGGTTTCTGCAGTCTCTGGATGAATGGACTAAACTGTTTCTTTAACAATTTCTACAGACACAAAGAGAAAGGACCAAGCCTTTGCTTCTACAATCTCTTAATGAACGGACCAAATTGTTTCTTTAACAATTCCTACGCACTCCAGAGAAAGGACCAAACCATGTACTATATATCTGTGGCTCCTACAGTCTCATGAGAACGGACCAAACCTCTTCTTTAAATGATTCCTACAGACTCAAGAGAACAGGGCCAAGCTATAAACCTTATATCTATAGTTTCTACAGTCTCAGGAGAATGGACTAAAACATTTAAAAGGTTCCTACAGACTCATGAGAAAGGCCCAAGCCTTATACTACATATCTATGGCTCCTACAGTCTCATGAGAATGGACATTGGGTCTTGCCGGACATTAAAAGGGCTTATGGAAAGATTCAGCGCTCAAGAGCAAACACAAACAGAGATGGCTTGTCTGTAATTTTGGTCAAACAAATTCAACAGCATCTACAGAAGTGTGAGACTGACAAATTACTACGTGAGAACAAAGCAGAGAAAGCAAAGGTTCGAGCACTGGCTGAACAATTGCAGAATGAAAAGGAAGACAAAGAAAGACTACTAAATGAGAAGGCTAAGTTGTTAAATTTGCTTTCCAAACGATTGGAATCAAAAGACTTTTCTGGAAAAAAGAGTCATTCCATAAGATCTAGCAGCAAAGCAGAACAAGAGTTTCTCTATCCATTCAGTGATCTCCAGAAGAATGAGGATCAACAAGACCTTTATCTGCTTGGAGAAAGTGACAGCAGTTCCACAGTGAACTCTGACAGCGATGTAAACACACATGATGATATCATAAAGGACAACTTGAAGGTTAGGCTTGCTCCTGTAATTGTCAAAAACAGAAGGACTGAAGTTGAAATTGACAATGAGGAGGAGTATGAGGAAAATGGTGAACGACAAACTCGAACTGTCACAAAAGTGGTAAAGAAATCTGTTCCACACAGAACATACCAGCCAGCTACTCCAGAGCAAGTTGACAAATGGTCAAAAGATTTGCCAGATGTGTACAAACAACCACGGAAAGCTTGGCAATTTCTTCAGCGTTTGCAGAAAATCTACAATTTGCACCCACTAGATGGAGTGATGATTGTTAATGTGAACTTAAGGGACAATGACCAAAAGAGATTAACAGAAAGTGTTGAAAGATGGACTGGTGAGTCTCAAGCGAACATTGAGGTTGGATGGGAAGCTGTACGAACATTCTTGTTTGAACTGAAACCTGCAGAGGTTAATTGGGCTAAAATTACCTCATGCATGCAGAAGACAAGAGAAAGTGTTGCTGAGTATGAAGAACGCTTCATACAAATTTGGTTGGAATATGCTGGTGTGAACAACAATGAAGATCTAAGTAAAGATACCAGCATGCCTCTTAAAACCGCATTTGTAAATGGACTGAAACCTGAGATTTCTAAAGCCCTTAAAATCAGGTATGATGACTGGGACAGCATTGGAACAGCATTTATGCAGATTGTTGAATGGTCAGCAAAGATTGAAAGAACACAGGAAGTCAATCTCAGAGCTTTGCAAACCAAAACCTTGTCATTCAACAACAGGACAACGGGGTATGAAGAACATGAATATGTGAGATACCCAAAAGCAAAAAGTCAAGGAAGATGCAGGTACTGCAACGAAGAAGGACACTGGGTTCGTGATTGCAAGTTGATTTTAACACATCAAAGTGATGATGATGATGATGACAACTTGTTGAAGAGGTTTCAGCTGCTGACAGACAAGCAAAAGCAGACTCTGCTGAAAGCTTTTGAGCCGCAGGAAAACTGAAGAACCTCTCTCTGCAGCACCAACTAGTGACATCTCATCCAACAACTGATGTACTCCATGTGTATGTAAATAAGACAAATGAAGACCCCATCCCAAAGGTGAAAGCATACACAGAAGTTTCAACAACTGAAGCCAAAGATGATGTCCTAGTAGACGGTGCTGCTAAACAAGCCGTAAAGGAGAGAGGTGCACATACAGCGGCATTAAGACAACTTGAGCAAGACAGTCAACCAGATAGTAAACAGATGCAGAATGAAGTGCACAAAGAAAAAACATCATTGATGGCAAATGGAGTTGGACTGCATGAAGACGACCAATGCAGTGAGGATGACCACAGGAAAACAGGACTAAGCTTCTTTGAACATGTCACAGGCCGGCCCATGCCCAATGAAAATCTAACATCTGACAGCCTTGTCCAAACTGATGAAACACTCAGCCTGGCAGTACACAATGCCAAGGATAAAGTTTTGACACCTCCAAAGGGGGGCCATGGTAGATTAACAATTCAAAAAACTCAGAGGTCACAGCGAGAATCCAGGTGGAAAAGCCCACATCAGGATCTCTTGGTAGCTGATGGAGCAGTTAAGGCGCAAAGAAAAGAAAAGTGGATCGATGTGAGCCAGTGGGATTTGAAACTTCTACCTAGAGATGAGGGATAGATGGCAGTAGTGTTTATCAGAGTCCAGAAATGGCGGGACTAGGGTTTTTAGGCTCTAGCTTGTCGCCTGAGGACGAAGACATAAACATACATCCACTGATAAACACAGTAGTGTCCTGCCAATATTAAATAGGGACAGTTTTAGGAGCAGTTAAGTGTTATTTGATTAAAATATTTTCCTTGGCAAGATACGTTTCCCTTTTCTCTTTTGTGTGATTGCAGGTGTTTCAGCACTCCCGATGATGACCAAAGACGTCCAATACCTAGACCGCACTGCACTGGCCACCTAGCTGAACGTGCCTGAACGTCCACAGAAAACAACACTATCTGCCACTTCCTCAAGACCACAATGTCAAAATAAGAAAGGACTCAAGCATTCAGGAGGATGCAGTCTTCATCATAAACACTTATTCTGTCATTACATTAAGTAATGAAACCTGTATGCAGCATGCTGTATACATGATTTATGGAAGTTTGTTTTATGATCAAAAATGATCAGAGGAGGGATTGAAAGATTATGTGTATTTTCATTATCTTTAGTTAGATGCATTTACATTGTGACTGTGCCTCAGATGCAATCAACTCTGTGTTTGTAAAGGTGTGAACCAAATGGCCCATACAGACGTATGGCCCACAGAAACTGATGGGTGTGAATGACAAAGAAACAGCATTGCTCAGAGCAGATCACAGGGTAGATCGATCTCCTGTGGGAGGTCCTAACAGTGTTCTATTGTTTGTAACCCTTTTGTCTTCATGTATAAAGTTCTGTCCCACAGACAGAACTTTGGGTTAAGGTATTTTGAAGGCTGACGTTAACATCGCCGCTGAAGAACTGTGCTACACTACTACCTTCAATAAATTCTTCTCCCCACAAGAACTCTAGTCAAGCTTACTTATTTTATGTATTAGAGAAATCTAATACATTGGCGAGCCACCCAAACGACTGCACGGCCAAATACAACAAAATCTAACACGCTCATTGTCACAGTTCTAAACAAGACGGCATTCTTCTTCTTCTTCTAATTTGGCATCACGGCATTTGTTTCCAGGCGGACCATTAAAGAACACGACACATATGTCTCTCAGACATTCTATAGAATTCAACCAACCAGAAGACGACTTCGAAAATCCTGAAGTGTTTCCAGTTAAGTGTGCCATATGCATCAGACGTTCAGCCAACGGTCCGTGGGCGTAACATCTGAGGCTGAGACTAGGGTGAGGGTGACAAGCTGTTGTTCCCCTAAAGGTACAACTTTTTTTTTTTTTTTTTTTTTTTTGAGTGTGTATATTAATTTGGATTTGACAGAAAACATCCCAGTGTTCCCTATGACAAGTCCATCTCTGAAAACTAACAAAGTCATCATGTGTTATTGAGTTGGTGTGAGAGCGCTGAATTTTTTGAACAGTCTCCAGGTGTTTGGAGTGCTGCTGATCTTGTTTGTGAAGAACATGAGAGAGTCAGAAGGCCTGGAGGAGAGTAGAGTGGAGCACAGAGTGTCTGTAGCATTATATACATGAGCTGAGAAGTGGTTAGGAGGAGAAGTGAAGACCACAGAGGAAAGGCAGGTGGGTGAGAGAACCGTGTGAACCCGGCATATGGCCTGTGGGTGAATCCAGGTCTCAGTCTGGTTCAGGATACTGAGAGAGCAGAAATGAAATAATCGTTGTTTACAGCTGACTGGCAGTTCCAGAGCCCAACTGAGATTAAAAAAATTGCAGGTTAGGAAGTGCAGAAAAGTCATATACTTAACCACATAATTATGTCTCTTTAGAGACTCTTTTGTCTGATTTCACATACAAATAGTACAACTGAGTGCACAGTATTCTTTTATAATTTGAGAGTGAAATATTCTCCCGCTGTTCATGTTTTTGTTCCTTTAAATGAACACTTTTATTATTTTTAATTAGTTTTTCTAAACCAGTGGGGACAGGGGCCCATTAGGGGAACTTGGCAAACTTCCAAGGAAGCCACAAGATGACTTAAAATTATTTGAAACAATTTTTTAAATACGTTTTAAATAAACAATTATAAAACGGTTAGTTCCTGTCCTTGATTCTGATTGGCCAATAGCTGTGTTTTATTAACGATAAAACACAGCTGTGACCGCTTCACCCAACTACACAAAACCCTTAGCAACCACTCTTAGCAACGTAAACTGTTTGTTCTCAATTGATATTGTTCATTGAAGCTTACCGTATTATGTATAAGAGAAAGAGATCGAGTGAGCGAGTTTATTACCTGCATTCAGATTTAACATTTTCCTTCAGGTCAGTCCTATGTTCATAATAAAAAAATCTGTTTAAATGTCTGATGTATTATCTTGTCCTTTTAACAGTTAAGAGGTTTTCCCGTGACTGACAGCGCTAGTCAAAGCATTTGTCAGTTGCATCTTGTTCCGTGTTCACAAAAATTGGATCTTTTCAATATAAAAGTCTTTGCTACTGACTGACACACTCATAAAGACAGTCTTTGCCGCCATCTAATGGCGTAATAATGTAACTTATGTTGCTGTTCACGGTCGGGGACTATTTTTTCCGGTGGAAGGAAGGCTTTTAGTTAAAGTTTACTTCATGAAAGTTGCCTTCATGAAAGTTGCATTGATACATATTTTTGACTTTAATATTTGTATTGTGTGGTAACCGTTTTATAAAAGCAATACGGTACTTGAGGGTAGTGCTGTATCATGAATAAGTCACGGATGAAGGGGTTGCAGGCACTCTGCTTCGCGTCGTGCCTAACAACTTATTGCTTACATAAAGCATGATTGATTATTGACACTTCTAGTTTTTGGTAAAACTTTGAAAACAAGTAGCTTTGTCATTATTACAGAAGTATAAGACAAAATATCTACAGAAAAATGTTATTGGGTAACAGGGGGCCTTGGAATCCAAAAAGCTAAAAACCACTAACTTACAATGTCCATGTATTATTTTATATATTTGAGCGTGTATGCCTATAATTGTAATTATACTGAATGACAACACTGAATGTTAACTTAGATTCTGTTCAAAATTAAGGTATCTTCACTGGATGATTCTGATTTGTTTCATTTGAATGAATTAAATTCAAATTTCATTTGTATTGATGGTATAAACAGATTAAGACTTATCACATCATGAGTAAAGATGATGTATATCAGCAAATGTTGGCTGTAACACAAAACAAAACAACACAGCAGGTATCTGTGAATCTATAGTGCTCAGAATGACTAATTGTGTTGATTCCGCTCAGAGCTAACAGTAGGTGTAATGTGTTGAATGACTGTATCGTTCTCATGGAGAGCTCTCAAAGTTAACAATGAACAAATCTCAAAGCTCAAGTTTCAATTCTTCAGTTTCTTGTATTGAGAATCATTTTCAGGGCTGGTTAGACCAGCGAAACTAGGCCAATTTTCACCCAGTTATCTCGCCTTCTTGAGCTCTCAGGACACATTTGATACACTAATGAATGAAAGTGTCTCAGAATGGGCCTGCTTTTCACCACATAACTGCTGTAAATTGGAAGCACCTTGGGGCAGCTTCATATATTTCACCTGAAGCATAAGTGATCCAGTTATGTTATCCACAAATGGATTCATGCACACTGTAAGTCATGATTCTTATATATATATATATATATATATATATATATATATATATATATATATATATATATATATATATACATATATTATATATATGTCCTCCAAAAGTTTATTAATTCTTAACTATATACATATATAAGCCATAGGTATGTATAGTTTCTTAATTTTTAGTTATTTTTCATCATTAAAGGGTTGACCACTAATGCAGTGAACATTGCTAATAATTTTTTATTTTTGTGATTTGGTTATCTTTTGGAGTTTAGCAGGAAAAGAGCAGACAGTCAGGCGGGGCAGCAAAGTAAAGCACAGGGAACTGCCTGGAAAAAGCAAGGTCACAAATTCACTTTCAATGTGAGAGGTGAGCTGAGCAATCTTGTGAAACTTCAGTAAAAGCACAGATCTTTTACACATTTTATATTCTTTTCTATGTCTGATGTATTGCGTGGGCTAATGGCCAAAGATACAGCAGACACATTGATTCCTTGAGAAAGTAGAAAACAGGCAAAAAGAGAGAGAGAGAGAGAGAGAGAGAGAGAGGGTGGTGATGCATTGTCTGCGTGCAGGAGAGGACCAGAAGAACTCTAAGCAGGATTAAAACAGTTTGAAAGGAAATGATTTTTCTCTCTTCCCTCTCTCTCCACCCCTCACTGTTTCTTAGCCAGATCTGAAATAGTTTAGTGCTTAATTAGCCTGTTAAACAAAATCTGCCATCTCTTTACAGCAGTCTTCACAGACACTCACACATACACAAACACTCAAACACACACTAATACTGCAGTCTCTCATTTGCATTCCCAGTTCTCCAACTCTCAGAGCCCAGAGCTCTGATTAGTCGACTCTAGGGAGGAAGCCTTCAAGAGATTCCTGCTAGTCAAGCCACAACAACAAAGCGTGCATATATCTGTGGGTGTGGGTGTGGGTGTGTGTGTGTGTGTTTATGAGAGAGAGAGAGAGAGAGAGAGAGAGAGAGAGAGTGATTCAGACAGATGATGTCTTCTTCACAGGAATTACTGAGAACATATAACTGATTAAACCCACATATTACCTCTTTTGATTTCACTGCTATAAAGAAAACTAATATTTTTTCAGACATTTCTTGTTATTGACCTTCTAAGAAGTCATTGTATGGAGAATTTCAAAGCAATTGTATACATGTGTGAGTGTGTGTGACCTGCTTTACTTCCAATATATCAACTTTAATTCAATATATACAATATTATGATTAATATTAGATGATAGATCTCTCACAAGTATAAGTTGAAGAAAGTGCTTCCACCCACATCCGTTCATCATAAAAGTGTCACGGAAAAGAAGACTGGATACAATTGCAAGTTAATATCTCTTTAATAGAGCTTCACGCCAGGTAAGTAGACCACAAAACACACAGCAGCAACACAGACAGCAGGAGAGGGGTAACACAGGGACTTCGATGGGCGATGAAGTGTCCGTGATGAATGATGGTCCAGAATGGTGAGTCCGTGTGTCCGTGTGAGTATCCGTGAATGAAATCCAGAACGAGTAATCCAACGAGACAGACAGGTAACAGGAAACAGCGACGAGAATCCAGTCCAGGAACAAGAAACA
Organism: Megalobrama amblycephala; assembly: GCF_018812025.1. Lineage (NCBI taxonomy): Eukaryota > Metazoa > Chordata > Actinopteri > Cypriniformes > Xenocyprididae > Megalobrama > Megalobrama amblycephala. The sequence continues at coordinate 24,841,705 of NC_063047.1, forward strand.
CGAGAAACAACGGGACAACACCAGGACTTCAACAAACGATCTGAGAAACATGAGACGAAAGACAAGGCGTTATATAGGCAGGTGTAATGATCCACAGCTGCCGCTGATCAGCAATCAGCGGCGACGCCCACACAGAACAATCAAGTGACACATCCCAAAACCTACACACAGACAACAGTATGAGACAGCGGATTAGTGAACCGTGACAGTACCCTCCCTCCTAGGAACGCCTCACGGCGTTCCCAGAACTCCTTACCTGTTGATTGTAATCATCAATAAGGGAGTGATCCAGAATGTCCCTAGCAGGAACCCAACTTCTCTCCTCCGGACCGTAACCTTCCCAGTCCACCAAGTACTGGAATCCGCGTCCCCTCCGCCTAGAGTCCAGAATACGATTAACCGAATAGGTTGGTTCCCCGTCTACGAGTCGCGGCGGAGGAGGAACCGGAGTAGGCGGATTAAGATGAGAACGGTAAACAGGTTTAATTTTGGACACATGAAAGGCGGGATGAATCCTCCTGTACGCCGGAGGCAATTTGAGGCGGACTGCCACTGGACTAATCATTTTAGTGACAGTAAACGGGCCAATGAATTTGGGAGCAAGCTTATTGGCAACGGAGCGGAGCGGAATGTTCTTAGTAGAAAGCCACACTTTTTGACCCACGACGTATACGGGAGGCTTCGACCGGTGGCGGTCGGTCTTAGCCTTGGTACGCGCCCTCACTTGCAGCAGAGTCTCGCGGGCTCTGTTCCAAGTGTGGCGGCACCTCTGGACGAAGGCGTGAGCGGAGGGGACCGCGACCTCGGACTCCAGACTGGGAAACACAGGTGGCTGGTAACCTAGACTACATTCAAATGGAGAAAGGCCCGTAGAAGACACTGGCAATGAATTGTGAGCGTACTCAATCATAGAGAGTTGTTGACTCCAGGAGGAAGGATTCTTGGACGCCAAACATCGCAACATTCGCTCTAAATCTTGGTTGGCCCTCTCAGTCTGACCATTGGTCTGGGGATGGAACCCAGAGGAAAGACTAGCCGTCGCCCCTAACAAAATCTAGTGCGATATGGGACCAGGGTCTCGAAGGGACAGACAGAGGTTGGAGTAACCCATCTGGAGGTCGGTTGGAAGTCTTACCAGTGGCACAAACTGAACAAGCCAAAACAAAACTGCGAATATCACGAGCCATAGCTGGCCACCAGAATCGTTGCTTGACCAAAAATCTAGTTCGATTAACCCCTGGATGGCAAGCCACGTTGGAACAATGACCCCACTTGATAACGCAGGACCTTAGCCCCTCCGGCACAAACAAACGGTTCGGTGGGCATACGGGCGGAGGCGTTACCCCTTCTAAGGCCGCTAGGACCTTCGATTCGACCTCCCATGTAAGAGTGGAGACCACTAACGTCTCGGGAAGAATACACTCGGGAGTGGACGGGCGTTCGGAAGGGTCAAAAATACGAGAAAGAGAATCGGGCTTGATGTTTTTGGAGCCCGGGCGGTACGATAGAGTAAAGTCAAAACGTCCGAAAAAAAGTGCCCACCGAGCCTGCCTAGAGTTGAGCCTTTTAGCCGATCGTATATACTCTAAATTCTTGTGATCAGTCCAAACAATAAAGGGAACCCCCGATCCCTCTAACCAGTGACGCCATTCTTCCAACGCTAATTTGACTGCCAACAACTCTCTGTTACCAATGTCGTAATTGCGTTCGGCGGGAGATAAACGATGCGAAAAATACGCGCATGGATGCATCTTGTCGTCTGAGGGAGATCGCTGGGAAAGAACTGCACCTACCCCCACCTCTGACGCATCGACCTCCACCACGAACTGACGCGAAGGATCAGGGGCAATCAAAATGGGAGCCGAAACGAAGCGGCTCTTCAGTTTGGCAAATGCAGCGTGAGCTGCATCTGACCACCTGAAGGTCGTTCTGGGGGAGGTCAAGGCGGTCAGAGGCGCGGCTAGTTGGCTGAAATTGCGAATAAAACGCCGGTAAAAATTAGTGAAACCCAGAAACCGCTGTAGGGCCTTACGGGAATCTGGGTTTGGCCAATCCACCACAGCCTTAACCTTGTCAGGATCCATGCGAATTCCCTCAGACGAGACGATGTACCCTAGAAAAGAAACAGACTGTGCATTAAATTCGCATTTCTCCGCCTTGACAAAAAGCCCATTCTCTAGCAGCCGCTGAAGCACTCGTCTGACGTGTTGAAGGTGCTCCTGGAGAGACGACGAAAAAATCAATATGTCGTCCAGGTAGACATATATGAACTGGTCAACCATGTCTCTCAACACGTCATTGACGAGTGCCTGGAAGACCGCAGGCGAGTTGGACAGCCCGAAGGGCATGACCAAGTATTCAAAGTGCCCTCTGGGGGTGTTAAAAGCGGTCTTCCACTCATCCCCCTTCCTGATGCGGACCAAATGATAAGCATTCCTTAAGTCCAATTTAGTGAAAACGGACGCTCCTTGCAACCTCTCGAAGGCTGAAGACATCAACGGCAAAGGGTAGGTATTCTTTACCGTGATGTTGTTCAGCCCTCGGTAATCAATACAAGGTCGCAAAGATCCGTCCTTCTTCCCCACAAAAAAGAACCCCGCCCCCGCTGGAGATGAGGAAGGGCGGATGAACTTAGCCGCTAGAGAATCAGAAATATATTTCTCCATGGCCTCCCTCTCGGGAACAGACAGAGAGTAAAGTTTGCCTTTAGGCGGAGACTTACCGGGAACTAAATCTATCGCACAGTCATAGGGACGACGAGGAGGAAGAGAAGCAGCCCGGGACTTACTGAACACTTCCTTCAGATCGATGTACTCCATGGGCACGTTAGACAAATCCTCCGCCTCCTCCTGCAAAACAGAAACAGACACCGTGGGACAAGCAGACAAAAGACAAGACTTGTGACACTGGGTGCTCCACTCAGTGATGGTTCCTTGTTGCCAGTCGATGCGGGGATTGTGTTTAGTGAGCCAGGGATGTCCAAGAACAACAGGTGCATGAGGTGAGTCCATGAGCAGAAATTGGGACTTGTCAGTGTGATTACCAGATGTGACGAGGGTGATGAAGTCCGTAGTATGGGAAACACTGGGAAGAGACTGTCCATTGAGAGCGTTGACTGATATGGAGTGCGTCAGAGGTGATGTGGGTAAACCGTGTTGTCGTGCGAAAGAAATGTCCATGAAGTTGCCCTCCGCCCCAGAGTCCAGAAGTGCGTCGCAGGTGATGTTATGCGTTGCCCATCTCAGTCTTACCGGGAGGAGGGTGGCTGGCGAGGACTTCTCGGCGGAGATCCCGCCCGATAGTAGCCTCGAATTTACTATCGGGCTTGGTCTTTTACCGGGCAGGTCCTGATGATATGTCCTGACGCCCCGCAGTACAGACAGAGACCCTGGGACCTCCGCCTCTCTCTCTCCTCCGGGAAAGCCGAGCTCTCCCCACCTGCATGGGCTCAGGATCGGAAACAGGACCGACCGTATCCACCACGGAGGAAAAACGACTGCCGCCTCCGCTGTGTTTCTCTCCAGATTCTTCTAAAAGCTCTAACCTCTTTAAACGAGAGTCCACACGTAGAGCGAGTTCAACCAGTCCATTGAAGGTCTTAGGTAGGTCCAGTGTGTAGATTTCACGGTGGATACGATCGGCCAGCCCATGCAGGAACACATCCCACTGCGCCTCCTCGTTCCACCGGCACTCCGCCGCGAGGGTGCGGAACTGAATGGTATAGTCGGCGACCGTGCGGTTGCCCTGTTTCAGGGCGGTGAGTTGACGGGCGGCCTCCTTTCCTGCCACCGCACGGTTGAACACCCTCCTCATCTCGGCGGAGAGTGCCGGGAACGAGGAGCAGCATTGATCTTGATTCTCCCACACCGCCGTTCCCCAGAGTGCCGCCTTTCCGGTCAGGAGGGTTAGAACAAACGCTACCTTAGATTCTTCCTTCTCGAAGGTGCGTGGCTGCAGAGCAAAGTGAAGAGAACACTTGTTAAGAAACGCTCGACAAAAATCTGGCTCACCAGCATAGCTCTGTGGGACGGGAAGGCGGGGCTCAGGCAGGTCTCTCTGCTCCGGTGATGGTGGGGGAACAGGCGGCGGGGCTGGCGCAGTGGGAGCGCGAAGTTGTTGCAGCTGCTGGGAGAGCTCGGACACCTGTGTTACCAATGCCTGAACAGCGCGTCCGGTGGAAGAGATGCTCTCCTGCTGCTGATCCATGCGAGAAATACTGTGGTTAATGAACTCCGTGATAGCTGCTGAACTTGCTGCATCCATGGTAGGTCAGATCGTTCTGTCACGGAAAAGAAGACTGGATACAATTGCAAGTTAATATCTCTTTAATAGAGCTTCACGCCAGGTAAGTAGACCACAAAACACACAGCAGCAACACAGACAGCAGGAGAGGGGTAACACAGGGACTTCGATGGGCGATGAAGTGTCCGTGATGAATGATGGTCCAGAATGGTGAGTCCGTGTGTCCGTGTGAGTATCCGTGAATGAAATCCAGAACGAGTAATCCAACGAGACAGACAGGTAACAGGAAACAGCGACGAGAATCCAGTCCAGGAACAAGAAACACGAGAAACAACGGGACAACACCAGGACTTCAACAAACGATCTGAGAAACATGAGACGAAAGACAAGGCGTTATATAGGCAGGTGTAATGATCCACAGCTGCCGCTGATCAGCAATCAGCGGCGACGCCCACACAGAACAATCAAGTGACACATCCCAAAACCTACACACAGACAACAGTATGAGACAGCGGATTAGTGAACCGTGACAAAAAGTATACTCCAGGGGGTTAATAAAGGCCTTCTGAAGCTAAGCGATGTGTTAAAAAATAATCCATATTTAAAGGTGCCCTCGAATGAAAAATTGAATTTATCTGGGCATAGTTAAATAACAAGAGTTCAGTACATGGAAATGACAAACAGTGAGTCTCAAACACCATTGTTTCCTCCTTCTTATATAAATCTCATTTGTTTAAAAGACCTCCGACGAACAGGCGAATCTCAACATAACACAGACTGTTACGTAACAGTCGGGGTGTACGCCCCCAATATTTGCATATGCCAGCCCACGTTTCCAACATTATAAAAGGCATTAGACAAGGGCAGCCAGTATTAACGTCTGGATGTGCACAACCAAATCATCAGACTGGGTAAGCAAGCAAGAACAATAGCGAAAAATGGCAGATGGAGCAATAATAACTGACATGATCCATGATAACATGATATTTTTAGTGATATTTGTAAACTGTCTTTCTAAATGTTTCATTAGCATGTTGCTAACGTACTGTTAAATGTGGTTAAAGTTACCATCGGTTATTACTGTATTCACGGAGACAAGAGAGCCGTCACTATTTTCAGTTTTAAACACTTGCAGTCTGTATAATTCATAAACACAACTTCATTCTTTATAAATCTCTCCAACAGTGTAGCATTACCTGTTAGCCACGGAGCACTATCAAACTCATTCAAAATCAGAAGTAAACAATATAACAGCATACAATACTCACATAATCCGACGCATGCATGTCGAACACTTTGTAAAGATCCATTTTGAGGGTTATATTAGCTGTGTAAACTTTGTTAAGGCACTGTTTAAGGAAAGTGCGAGCTCTGTGGGTGGAGAGCACGGGATTTAAAGGGGCCACAGCATAAAATCGGCGCGTTTATAATGATGCTTCAAAATAGGCAGTTAAAAAAATTAATAAAAAAAAAAATCTATGGGGTATTTTGAGCTGAAACTTCACAGACACATTCAGGGGACACCTTAGACTTATATTACATCTTTTAAAAACATAATCTAGGGCACCTTTAACAAGTTATGAAGTAAAATATCTAGCTTCCAACAGACCGTCTTCCATATTCAAGTTACGAAGAAAGTATAAACTGCCGTCGTATCAGTTACACTTTTTCTGTAAGATGAATAGGGAAGGCGTAGGACACAGTGTAAGCTTTTTGAACTGCACGAGTTTTACACTTTCTTTGTACGTTGAATACGGAAGGCGGTCTGGCGGAAGCTAGATATTTTGGTAACACATTATTTTAGAGTCTTTTAACTAGTTGCTTATTATCATGCATATTACTAGAATATTGGCTGTTTATTAGTTATTATTAAGCACATATTAATGCCATGCATGACTTTATTCTACATTCTTAATCCTACCCAATATCTAAACTTAACAACCTTACTAACTACTAGGACACCGTGATTTTGCCAAGTAAGGCATCTTCCCGGATCAACATATTTTGTTGATCCTGGAACAACATTCCTATTCGAAAATTTAGACCTAACCTTTTCCCAACCCCTAAACCTAACCCTACCCATAACTTATCCCTAAAATCAGAGGGAAATTATAGTTGAATAACACTGTTGTGGAAGCACCTAACCCAGGTTGTAAGCCTAAACTGACATAAATGGTAAACTTGTCCCTCAAATCTGATTGGTTAATTGGAATGTTGTTCCAGGATCAACAAAGATGTTGATCCAGAAACATGTTGTACTTGGTGAAATCATGTTTATCCTAACTATTAATATTTTATATTATATATTAATATAAGCAGTAAATTAGGAGTGTATTGAGGTAGAAGTCATAGTTAATAGTGAATACATGTTCCCAATACTAAAGTTTTACCGATATTTCACTTCATAACTTGATAAATACAGATATTTTTTTTTACACAAACGCATCGCTTCGTTTCAGAAGGCCTTTATTAACCCCCCAGATCCGTGTGGAGTATGTTTATGATGTATGGATGTTTCTTCAGCTCATACTCTTAACCCCTGTTCACTACCATTATAAAGCTTGGATGCATCAGGATATTTATTAAAATTAGCACTGCATTATTTTCCCCACAGAAAGCAGGTAAAAAGAATTCAATTTAAAAAAGAAATTTGTGTACATTTTCTATTGATCACAGCAGCACTTTATTTTAGGGTCTTTAGTTGCTTTTTATTATGCATATTACCAAAATATTGGCTATTTATTAGTACTTATTAAGCACATATCAATGCCTTATTGTGCATGACCTTATTCTACATTCTTAATTCTACCCAATACCTAAACTTAACAACTAATTACTAACTATTAATAAGTAGTAGGAGTTTATTAAGGGAAAAGGCATAGTTAATATTTTATGGCCAGGTTTCACCGACAGGGCTTAGCCTAAACCAGGATTAGGCCTTAGTTCAATAAGAGCATTTAAGTATCTTTTATAAACATTCTCTAGAAAAACATATTACTGGTGTGCATCTTGAGACAAAACAATGGCATTGACATATTTTTAGATATGACAGTATCTTTCAGTTAAAACAGCTCAAACATGCATTTTAGTTTAGGACTAGCTTAAGCCCTGTCGGTGAAACCGGGGGAATATGTGTTCCTTATACTAAAGTCTTACCGCAGCAGCTATTAATCAAATAATGAAACAGACATATTAAGACCAGGCATTTATCCATATATGTAGTGTATTTTTGGATTCAAGCACTTGGACTGCTGTGGAGTGATGCTGCACAGCCACCAAACTATGCCAGATCCTGATTGTCTGCTGCATCCTCCACAACGCCAACCCGCAAAATCAGGAATTGCACCATGGAAATTGCGCTCAGTGCAGATTTTGTGGATGCGTCTTGTGCAGTTGCCTAATTTGCATAATTCTTTTACTGAATCAGACACTAAAACAATGCAGACAGTGCAAATAAACAGTGCTATCAGCAGGCACATTTCATTCTTAGTGAACTCCCCCCTGAAAATAAAATAGAATGCATTCCCAATGGTTTTTATAACATTCTTTCTTTCTCCTAACACAATCCATTGTTTCTGCTTGTTTAGTTCTTGTCTCAGTGTCACATGGCTGGTCATCTGGGAAATTAGTACAAACACCAGAATTAAACGACCCGTATGGGACTAAACACAGACTATTTACAGCCACCATCTTCCTGCATTTCACTTTCTCTTCTCCTCTTTTTCTGCTCATTTCATCGTCTCAATCTTACCATTAGCCTCCCTCTGTGTCCGCAGTCTCCAACCATCATTACTTTCCACCTCTGAGCAACCTGCCTTACTCCCTCTCTTTTTCTGGTCGTTTACCAATCCTCATCACTCTTCCATCACTGAATGTGTACATGTGTCCCTCTCTGCTGCTCCCCTGTTGGCCTTCTTTACCCCCTTCCATCTCCTCGCTCATATTTATTAATCACTCCATTTCCCTCCTCTTCGATTCCCTCTCCCTCTCTACATGATGGAGCAGATGCACAGCTTCCCTAAATCTGGCTGGATTACAGAAACTAACAGCTGCTGCTAATGTTACCACCATCCAACAGAGAGAGAGAGAGAGAGAGAGACAGAGGGAGTTGAGGAAGGAGAAGAGAAGGATGATGGTGCAGAGGAAAGCATAGAAGCAATAGAGAACAGAAATTAATAAGTCAGCAAGGAAGGGAGGGATGAGGGGAGCTATAGATGGAAATTAACACAGGGAAACACTAGACAGCAGACAGATGCTCTGTTCCAGACATTAATGAGCTGCCTACTGAGGCAACATTTAAGGCATCATATAGGTTTGCTTGTAATGACAAGGCTGTTCTAAAAGATAGGCAACTTAATTATACAACTGCTCGTTTGGGCCAAAGTTGAAGGCAGAATCACATGTATTAAGAAATTTAATAATAATAATAATAATAATAATAATAAAAAAAGAACATTTAAAAAATACACATTAAGAAAAAATGGTCTTAAAGGTGCTAAAGAGGATGTTTTGTTTTATACATTTTTGCAATATTACTTGAAACTGTCTTTACTAACTGATAAAAGACTATTTATTAGGTGCACTGAAAGGAATAATATTAATATACATCATCGGTGCACGAGGTAGGGCCTTAAAAACATCAGCCAATCGTTTATGCGATTGGCCCTCTGGCTTGTCAATCACTGCCATGACGTTCCTTGTGAGAGACGTGCGCGGATTGGCCCTCTGGCTAAACACTCGTGTTCCAATAGGAGTGTTTACGAGTTTTGGGAGGCGTTCCTTCGAAGGAGGGGGGTCGTTCTTACGCATGCGCTCATTTCAAAAACTCAGTAACAGTCTTTGGATTCTCAGTCGACGAAAAAATCCTCTCTATCACCTTTAAGGTCCGTAACATGATTTGAAAGAAATTGCATTAAATTGATTAAAGACACCCTGTGGTGAAAATCAAGATTTTAATGTTGTTTATATGTCTGTGTGGAGTTTTTAATATGCTTTAAGACAAACTGTGAAAATTCATAAGTCAACACCATTGCTGAGTATTTTCTCTTTAAAACTGCAGTGATCTAAAGAAATTGAATTTGCTGGTGTTTCTTACGTCACAAACTATATTGTAACCAATAACGTCAACGTGAGGGCGGGCTTTAGCATATCATTAAGTATGACCACTCTGAAGCAGGGGAGTCTCATGAGAACCTAGGTTATCCCAGGTATATATGTCTGTTGATATGAAAAATCAGGTAGATTTAGCAATATAGCAGGTGTATGATGTATATTACGATGTTATGAAGAACTATATGCCTTTCTCCACTGACGTTCTAAGTTGTTCAAAGCATTTGTAATTCATTTTTAGAAGGCAGCTGTCTGACTCTGACATGGTGAATGGGAACATGGTTTGTGTAACATTAGCAACACATTATTAGCTGTTTGATAACTTTGTCAAGCAAAAGGCTGATCATATAATTACCATTATGTGTCCCATCGTGCAGTTGATCGAGTGGATCTGTGAGCTTGTGCGAGTGAGTGGAGGTGGGGCTAATTAGCATATTCATAGATCTGTCTATACTGTGAAGCAAGGGTGTAGAGTTACATTAAAGTAATTGTGAAGCATGAAGAATTTATTTATTTTTTTTAAATATGTGATTTTGGCGATCAAAGATGAGTTTTTAAGGATAAAATTATTGACTACAGGGGGACTTTAAAAGTGACGGTAACACTTTACAAAAAAAGTCTCATTTGTTAACATTAGTTAATGCATTAGTTAACATGAAATAACTATAAAAAATATATATTTTTGCAGCATCTATTAACTTTTGTTAATATTAGTTAATAAAAATACAAATGTTTATTGTTTGTTCATGTTAGTTTACAGTTCATAAGCTAATGCTAACAGACACAACTTTCGATTTTAATAATGTATTAGTAAATGTAGAAATGAACATTATACCCAAGATTAATATATGCTGTATAAGTATTGTTTATCGTAGTTCATGTTAACTAATGTAGTGAACTAAATGTTAACAAATGAAACCTTATCGTAAAGTGTTACCAAACTGACAGTAAAAAAGTTATAATGTTAAAAAAAGATTTCAATTTCAAGTGAAAAATGTAGGCCATCACAGTTTCATCAAAAATATAAACTATTCTCAACATTAATAATAAGAAATGTTCCTTAAGCACCAACCAGCATATTAGAATGATTTTTGAATGACATGTGACACTGAAGACTGGAGTAATGGCCATTCTTTGTTATCACAAGAATAAATTACATTTAAAAATAGAAAACTGAAATGAAATAATTTTTCACAATATTACTGTTTTCACTGTATTTTTTTAATCAAATAAATGCAGCCTTGGTGAGCATAAGAGACTTCTTTCAAAAACATTTTTACAAATCTTACAGACAATATTTGTGTGTGCTAAGCATTGTTTATTAGAGTACAATGCTTTAAGCTCAGCAGCATGCTAATGCCAAAGTAATCAGTAATTAGAAAAATTACTGTTCTAAATCAGTCACTTATGAGATTCCATGATCGTTAGGGTGCTGGAATACATTATGTTCTAGAACAGAGCTAAAAAGAGGGCAAATACACACACAATCACAGCTGTGGTAGTCATTATAGTCAGCAATATTCTGAGCATCAGTGGAGACAAGATGTGTCTCCTACAGTATTCCCTATGCTTTGCAACGTTACATGTTTAGGACCACATTCCCTTATGAAACACTACTGGTACATATTTTTAATGTGGCTTATCTTGTAATGTGCTCTTTGCCTGAAAAGCACCCTCCGTATCTGTGTATGCAGAGTGCTGATGGGTGTCTGCGATCAAGGATATTATTAACTGTATTGAGAAACGACCTGCATGAGATGCTTTTCCATTAGACAAACAGTGGGGGTGGGGGTGGGGGTGGGGGAGATGGGTTGTGCAACAATCCTGAACAACATATACACTTGAACACTTTTTAGTCCCCCTTTATATTAATTGTCTTTAACTTCTATGTACTTACATTCAAACTAATCATTTGATACAATACAATGCCTATTGTGTACATACATGTTTACATTGCACTTATTATAAAATAATTACCTGCATGTAATTACGGTATATCTATAATTACACTAGTGGCCCTTCGCTTACACCTTAAAACTAACCATTCCACCAAACCAGCCCCAAACCTTACCTGCATCCCACCTAAGTAGCAGCAAAAGTGTTTTGCAATACAACATGAACACAATAAGTACATTGTACCTAACAATATTTTTTAATGCAAGAACGTAGTAGTTAAAGACACCTAATATAAAGTGTAAACATACTTTTAGCTGTATTTAGTCTACTTATCAACATTATATCTTCCCCTGGGCCCAAATTAGATCAAACACATAGTCAATGAATAGAAATCTGAAGTGTGAGAGACCTGCTGCCACACCATATCACACCTTGATGATGCATGTGTGAAGTCTTCCAGCACAAATGTGCACACACACATACACACACACACACACTAATTGCCTGAAACATACACAATATTAATAGCTTGTTGCTACTGGTACTGGCAGTAATCCAACCCAAATAGAGCTACTAATAAACATGTCGCTAAAACATTAAGTATTAAAGAAGGTAAATAATTTATGTTGCAACGTAACGGAAATAGCGAGAGATCATTTCTTCCATATTGTGACATATATATCCAAGAGAAAGGGATTATAGCAAAAGAAAATATTGCTATGGAATTTGGTTCTATGTATTGATTGTTGATTGGATGGAGACAGATCTGAATGCGACTTTTTTTTTTTTTTGTCGTCATCATTTACACCCTCACGTTGTTCCAAACATGTATGCGTTTCTTTCTTCTGTTGAACACAAAAGATATTTTGAAGAATGTTGGTAACCAGACAGTTGGTAGCCATTGATTTCCAAAGTATTTCCCCCCCTATACTGTGAAAGTCAATGGCTACTGTCAGCTGTTTGATCACCAAAATTCTTCAAAATATCTTCTTTTGTGCTCAACAGAAGAAATAATCTCATACAGGTTTGGAACAACTTGAGGGCGAGCAAGTACCGTGAAAAATGTTCATTTTTGGGTAAACTATCCCTTTAAGAAGAAAACAGATGAATTTCCATTTCATGCCGACTTCAGTCATCGCTCTCCTGCTTTCAGTGACCTATTACAATCACAAGGAGAAACATTTGAGCTGAGGAGGTCCAAGAGATGCTCACAGAAGAGACACTACCAGGGAAAATCACTGTATAATGAACTTCAACATGACAAACTCCAGATTCTAAAAGAGGATAGATGGAAAATGTATTCTGTGTGCTTGTGTTTGTCAAAGTTGACTCAGTTGTCTGTGCTTGATATTGATTTGTTTGTTCAGCTATTTTTTGGTGAAAATATTGGTAGTATATTGAGGCTTTTTTTGAAATTTTGAGGCTAAGTAGTTTTAAAAAATAAATGCAAGTTAAGCAGTTCTACATGGACTAAAGCAATAAAAATTGTATAATATTTAATACATAATAGAATGCTTTTTAATGAAGGAGGAATGCTGGAAGAACTGAACTGAATCCTCATAAACTTTCACTAAGATTTAATATAATTTCTAATTACTGTATATTCCAAAGAAACTGAACTAATGATAACCACTGGGTTAGTCACATTCACATTCTTTGTCTCATCTGATTGTAGATTTTATCAAACCTCATGCTACAATCTGAAGATGCGAAGCTGTAAGTATCCACATCTCACAGGGAGTTTATTCCAGCCTATGCATAGAGAACAGCGTTATAACGTGCTAAGGCCCCGTCCACACGAAGCCAGATCTTTCCCTATCCGATTTTTTTTTTCCTCGTCTCAAGAAATATCTGCATAAACACGAAACCGCTGAAACAGGCTCAAAACGATGTAGTATACATGCCAGACCAATATGTGGCAGGGGCGTTTCCTCCGAGTAGTCAAGGGAGGCAGTGCCTCCTCAAAAAAAAAAATAGGATGAGAAAATAATCCATATTACATATACAACAACACAAATATTACAAATTATGACATTAAAAAGAGCGCAAGTCACGCGTATTTCTTAAGGAACACTGCCCAACAGCGACACCCGTAGGTAAAGTTACACAGAGGAGTCATGCTTTACAGTCATGGAGTCATGCCTCCCTTTCCTCTCATAGAAAACCATATAAAATCCCGCCTCTCGTTGACGTGCGCGTTCCGCGCGTCAGTTTGACTGAACAAATAATGGCGTCAATCGGAAGACTAATTGAAAAGTAAGTAAACAGATCATCCAGTTAGATATCACCGCTTTATGTCACGTCAAAATCAAACTTGAAATGGACTGAAAGCATGATGACTGCGGGGGTTTTTAGTGCAATCAGCTTGGTGAAATTAAAAATACAATTTGTGTCTGTGACAGACGGTGTTTACGGAGCATGACTGATGATCCAAAATATTCTAGGTTGACAATTAAAAAGAAAAACCGCAATAAACAAATAAAATATATTGTTTAAATTATTATTGCCTTTAGTTATTATTTTGGAATGAATGTAGAAATGCTTAAAACACTTGATGAGATTGACTTGGTTTTGATAAATAGAACATTACATTGTTAATGTAAAATTACAAAATAGAATTGTATTTGGTTTCTTTTTTTTCTTTTTTGATGTACTGTAAAGTAATGTTCATTTAACAAGGAAGATGTGTCAACTTTAAGAGTAATGCACATGAATTTACAATGATTCATAAAAAAAAATGTGCCTCCTCATTTCAGAACACCACTGCACGCCACTGGTATGTGGCACTGTAATTCTGCCACAGCGATACACTTAAAACAGAGAATAAGACTTGGAGCATGCGCATAACCTTGCAGGCTGTATACAAACTTTAGTAAAGCTTAGAAATAATGCTTTATTTTGGCTCAGTAGCTTCTGCAGCATGAACACAAGCATCTAGAGTCTGCTATTGTTGTTGTTGCTGTTTTGTGCTGTTAGCGGAGTGACTGCCTAGGGTCGACACGTGGGGTGATGACATCATCGTTTCACAAAATATACGGATTGGCTGTACACACGAAAATGCAAGGGCGGCGTTTTCAGATTTATCCACTCTGGGACCCGGTTTCAAAAAAATATCGTATTCACCTTCTGAAAACGACGAAATGCCTATCCGATACAACATTTTTGTGTACACACCTAAACGCGTCTCTGTGTGGATGGGGCCTAGATCAGTGGTTCTCAACTCCAGTCCTCGGGACCCACTGCTCTGCACATTTTGTATGTCTCTCTTATATGACACACTCAATTCAGTTCATGCAGACTCTCCTAATGAGCTGATGATCTAAATCAGGTGTGTTAAATAAGGGATACATACAAAATGTGCAGAGCAGTGGGTCCCGAGGACTGGAGTTGAGAAAAACTGGCCTAGATTAAAAGAAGTCTTTTAAGCAAGTCTACACATACACACACAAACCATTCTCTAATACGTTCTCAGTTGTCACACACTCATAATCATAGAAACATCTGTCCCTGTGTTTTGAGAGAAAATGACCTTGTTTACCCTCTTTTGCAGCAATTATGCATGACAAACACATCTGAATCTCTGAGAACATAAGAGAACACACTCAATTGAAGTTGCTGTCTCGGATAAGAGGTTGTTCTGTCAACTTATGTACATCTTGTGAATGTTGAAGTGTGTGTGTGTGGGGGGGGGGGGGGGGGTATGTTCAGAATGAACATAAATTTGTTACATTTGTTAAAACAGGGCTTTATGACTCAGATAAACAGCTTTAGCTCAATTTTGTTTTGTTTTCCAAGTATTTATTTTTTGCAGAAGAAAATTAAAATCCTGGCACTAAATCAATGGCACTGAAGAGATTAATTATAGAGAGATGTCTGAGTTTGTATCCAATTTTGCATTCAATTCGTTGTGTCCAGCTCCTGAAAATCCCAAAATAATGTCTTTTTCAGTCAATATGTCTACCGTTAAAGATCCATAATAAGCTTTTTTTGAACCGGATGTGAAAAGATGGATTGAATGAAAAAATGTATTGTTTTTATTATCATTTACAGTAAATCTTCATCCCGCATATGACCCCCTAATTCAGGTATTTTTGATAGCATTTGCAACATAATATTTATCAAGGGGGATGGAAATTATAAATTACACAGAAGAAGAGTTTGTGAGATCTGTTCAAATATAGTCCCATGGAGAATGATTGCCTCAAGCATTGAAATAACAAGATATGTGTTTGAAATGTTTTGTCAAGGCTGTGGTAAAGGAATGATTTATTACTCATAAAAGAGGTCATTGACTGTATTGTTTCTGAGCTATAATTTTATCTCTAAGTCCTTGTGAAATTGGCAGAGATAGCATTTTTTTTTCTCTGACTTTTTAAAAGACATTGACTTGAGATTCCTGGAATCAGGCAGTATGAAACATTAAAATTGAAAGGACCAGATGGAGAGAGGAAATTTAGGGGGGAATTGCTAAATTAAATACATTCTGCAATCAAAATATAACACCCGAGAGAGTATATCTTGCAACCCAAAACAGAAAATCAAGAGAATGTATCCCATAAAACTATAAAAAATCCATGCCACAATTAAACATTATATATACAGGTCCTTCTCAAAAAATTAGCATATTGTGATAAAAGTTCATTATTTTCCATAATGTAATGATAAAAATTAAACTTTCATATATTTTAGATTCATTGCACACCAACTGAAATATTTCAGGTCTTTTATTGTTTTAATACTGATGATTTTGGCATACAGCTCATGAAAACCCAAAATTCCTATCTCAAAAAATTAGCATATTTCATCCGACCAATAAAAGAAAAGTGTTTTTAATACAAAAAAAGTCAACCTTCAAATAATTATGTTCAGTTATGCACTCAATACTTGGTCAGGAATCCTTTTGCAGAAATGACTGCTTCAATGCGGCGTGGCATGGAGGCAATCAGCCTGTGGCACTGCTGAGGTGTTATGGAGGCCCAGGATGCTTCGATAGCGGCCTTAAGCTCATCCAGAGTGTTGGGTCTTGCGTCTCTCAACTTTCTCTTCACAATATCCCACAGATTCTCTATGGGGTTCAGGTCAGGAGAGTTGGCAGGCCAATTGAGCACAGTAATACCATGGTCAGTAAACCATTTACCAGTGGTTTTGGCACTGTGAGCAGGTACCAGGTCGTGCTGAAAAACGAAATCTTCATCTCCATAAAGCTTTTCAGCAGATGGAAGCATGAAGTGCTCCAAAATCTCCTGATAGCTAGCTGCATTGACCCTGCCCTTGATAAAACACAGTGGACCAACACCAGCAGCTGACATGGCACCCCAGACCATCACTGACTGTGGGTACTTGACACTGGACTTCAGGCATTTTGGCATTTCCTTCTCCCCAGTCTTCCTCCAGACTCTGGCACCTTGATTTCCGGACCACTGAGCAACAGTCCAGTGCTGCTTCTCTGTAGCCCAGGTCAGGCGCTTCTGCCGCTGTTTCTGGTTCAAAAGTGGCTTGACCTGGGGAATCTCGAAAAAATCTCGAAAAAATAGGCAGCGCTCTCTGCTCTCAAACGCTGGGGGCGTGTCCGCTGTCGGCGCTGAAACCACACCCATTCGCGAGAGCTGCCGTCTCAAGTTACTTGTCTAATGAGTCAATCAAACATACTGATGCATATAAAAAGAATCATTTTTAGAGGGTTGCAAATTTTAGTAGAGTTACTGTGGACTACCTTCATAAGCAAACTCAGCAACTTACACTCATTGGTGGGCACGAACTGCCGACTGTTGTCGAGTCGACAAATGAGAGGATGAAGGCCGGGGCGGGAGAGACTCTGTCCGGCCCCATATATCATCGGTTATCGGTGGGACGGTAGGAAGGCCGAGGCGGGAGGGGGGCCGAGGTCTGTTCAGTCACATTCACCAAAAACAGCGGATTATCTGTGAATCCCAGCTGTCTGATGAAAGTTTGTAAAATTATCCGATGTAGAACGATCACTTTAGAATCCTTCATATCATCGTTTTAGGAAATTTAAATAAGGAGACCAAGCATATTGTATATTAAAACAACCAAGTAATATGCATTTGCGTGACGAAGGCATTACTAGCTAAATGTGCAAAGGGCTGTATAACTGTAATGACACTCGAGATTGAGCGAGTGAACCGCTGTAGAGTTAGAGGAGGTGCCACGCTCGGTGCGTCATCGACAGTTATATAGTGTTAGGGGAGGGGCTATGCTCGGGGGTCCAAGTGCGTCATCAGACCCCCGTTTTAGCTCCGCCCAAAAAATCCTGAGCAGAGACTTGGTGAAAAACTGTTTAACGCTCTAACTTCACAATTAAGCATTACACAATTCACAGACTTTGTAATGTGTTTCAGCAATACATTTGTAACATTTATAAAGTGTTTAGAAAGAATTCTCAGAATTGACTTTACAGGGACTTTAACAGTAAGTCACAGTATGATTGGATCAGTGTACATTAAAACTGACAATATTACTAAAATGGAATGTGTAAAGAGGATAATTTACACAAAAATAACAAATTAAATTAAAACTAAATTTAAAACTAAAACTAAACTTAAAGGCACAACATGTAATTTTTCGCCACTGGAGGTCGCTTATTCAAAACAAAGGCATAGCTTGATGGATGTGTTGTCTTCACGTCTACAGCCGGTGGAAAAGAATCCGATGGGACTCGAGCAGAAATCATATTAACGGATGGGCTAATGCATTTAACTCTCTGGAGTCCGTTAATGCGGCGGCACGTTTTGCAGGATTTTTTTCACATTGCAGCAAAACAGACTTAAAATACTCCGGCATTTCTTGTCATAGAGACACAAGTAATATATCAATTGAAACTATAGAATATCTTCTTTTATTTGTGTACACTCAGAGTAAAAACACAATGTTGTGCTTTTTGTAAAATAAAGAAAACTAACATGATGCGTGATCTCTCGTCTCCCTCTGAACGAAGTCCAATCTGATAGTTCTCAGAAAATAAACTGTAACTTATGAATACTAATGACAAAAAAAATGACACTTATGCCTAAAGAAACGTTGAAATGTCAGGTTTTAAATCGTGCAAGTCAAAGCAAAAACAAACATTCTGTGTTTATGTAATCTGTATGAAAAGAGAGCCATGTCAGACTCCCGTGATTCAGCTCATTATCCGCTAATGCGGCCACACCCACGGAGCCAGCGCTATTCAGAGGCAAATTCAGAGGCAATACTTGTATGCATTGTCTCAATCGTGTATTTATTGTCCTGAAAAGTGTTTATCTGGATGTTAAAGCCATGGTTAGCGATCTCTAGAAGACATGCCGTTAGTTTCTGGTTCCTTTTCTTCTTTATATGAATTTGTGGCCTGAAGGTGTACATAGCGCCCTCCGGCTGCAAGTATGAATTGAAAACACAGTATCCAGCACTCATAGTGATGACTATAAATATTGAATAAATATTACTCCTCTGTATAGAAAATTGACAAACATATGAGAATCCATCAATATTTCTCCAAATGTGCATGCTTTTAAGCTAAAAGCCTATATGAAATGCCATAGAGGTAATATAATTGTTCAGACACTTTGCATCACAGAAATACATGATATTTTAAAGAATATAATAGAATACCATTATTTTAAATTGAGCTGAGACATGATTGCAGAGGGTTTTTTCACAGCCTACCTGACTGAAAGGCCTCATTAATATGCAAGTCATTTCAGGTCATTATTAAGCGATTCTTTTGTCTTCTCAGGTGTAAATGACCCATTATTCATGATGATTCATGCCTCCATGCATACTGTGTTTCTTGACAAAAAGTGTCTTACAAAAACTAAATCAATATATTGTTTTATATGAAGGAGTAGGCAGCATAATTTTTACATAATTCTGAAGCAAAAACTCTAGTCTACAACCTCCAATACCCAGAAGTCTTGTCAATACAGATTTAATATACTTTTTTTGGCCTTATTTCAGTGACTTAAGTTTTTTGTTTTTTCAATAACTACGCATAAACATTATTCCTTCAAAAACAAAAACATGTACATACATGTTCCTCACATATTATGGTAGCCTAGTTTGTGCTGAATACAGTGTAATGACACTTGTGTCATTAATATGTTTATGAACAACTGAAAAAAGCACAAATGTCAGGGCATGTCAAAACTTCTCCAGGCCCCAAATCAGCCTCAGACTCCAGAGGGTTAGGATTTATTAACATTACTGTAGCATGAAGCAGGGTGTTGGAGTGGAACAAGGCCACTGGAGCAATAATTGCTAAGGAGAGACAAGCAGAGTCCTGCACGGGTCCTGTTTGATAAACCCGCACCCGCCCCGCACTTATTAACAGCACATCCGACCCGATATCCGACAGAAACACTCATTATAGCCCGTACCCGACCCGTTTGACATAAAAACCGTGACCTGACCCACACCCGCCTTAAATCTCCAACATGAGGTAGACAAAAGGTATTTTCTCATGTAGCCTAAGAGCCTGTACACACCAGGACAAATATCGCACGCGTTTATCGCCAGCGTTTTTCCAAGACGTTTTTTGTGTTCATACCCAAGCGATTTTCACTGGCGATGCGCAGAGTGGACGTGCAAATTCACTCCCTGGCAGTATGTGGCACTTGTGCTTAATGGTAGTGCAAATAAACATATTTATGATATTAATAAAAAGTTAAAGAAGATAAAAATGCAGATATAAAATGGCATATATATATATATATATATATATATATATATATACATGAGATATAGATGAGAGATGGTAGTCAGAAACGGTAGTGCAAATAAGTCACAATGACAGCAATGCGGTATTGCAAATAAACATATTTATGAAATAGACATTCTCAACTATATTTCTTGAATGTAAAAGAAAAAACAAACAAACAAACAAACAGTAAAAATACAGAAATAATACACATCTATTGGTGTGGCCAAGAACTGGCAGAGCACCCACAGCGTGCGTCTCAGTCAGCTCCCTAGTTCACTTCAAAAGCGCCACTCTCATTGGTCTGCCAGTTTTTAACGCGGCGCGTCAGACCAAAAAAACAAACCCGAGGCGTTTTTAAAAAATGACGCTTTTATACCTCGTGTTTTTCGCGTCGGTGTGCACACTCACATTGGTTTTGTTTAGTCACGAGTCGTTAAACATCGGCGATAATCGTGCGCGATATTCGTCCCGGTGTGTACAGGCTTTACCACAAGCAATAAAACCAACATTAGGTATTCCTTAAACAACACTGAAAAAATAATAAAACAATGGAAACATTTGGGATAATGTAGGTACACAAATCAACAAAATATATAACACTGTTCTAGTGGTTTTTTGGATACTTTAATCCAAAAATCTTACATATTGTGCCTTTAATTATGGTTCCACAAATTGCAAATGGTTTTTTAACAATACATTGAACTCAAATACCATGTGCAGCATATACCTATACACTGTAAATGAATTCGATAAAAAAATGTAAATGTTTAAAAATGTTAAATTTCTTGCAGTTAATTACCTAGTAAAATGTACATTAGTATGCTAAATGTAAACATTTGTAATGTATGGTGTCTGTGAAAAGCACAAGAAAGAGGAAACATAAGGTTAATCCTACTTTACTAGATCATCTTTGACATGTTTCTACACTGTGACTGAGTCCATCTGTTACAAATTGGCTGATAATATAAAATAGTACTATAAATATAAATACAGGTTTTATGAATGTTGTTCTAATCCACATACAATATGAAGAAGAAACTGACAAAGACATTTGCCACTGCTGCAGCCTCAGCCTTTCCCTTTCATTTATACAGAATTTAGCTGCATTTATCTGAGATTTTATTGCTCACTATGTGTATGTTTGTGTCCCTGTTGTGTTCTTACATAGCAATATCTTATTTATATGATAATAGAGAATGGCTTAACACTTGGCAGCTGAATCATAATGGCAAATGCCTTCATAAAAAACAACACATAAACACGCATAAAATGAGAGCAAGAGAGTGGGAGTTGATTTTTGATGCTCTCTGGGGCTATGAAAATACAGGATTACTCAGTAGTCAGCTGCAGGCTTTCCCTGTAGTGTGAAAATCAAGAGTATGTGTGCATGAGAAAGAAATTAATTGTGAGAATTTGAACAATCTGCTGAGTACTAACAGATGCAGGGCTCAATAAGGATGGTCCAATGGTCTGGGGCCAGAATGAGAGTTTCAGGCCAGTTGACGGAACTGTCAAATGTAAACATTTGGATTTCTGTGATATACTGAACATTGCTGTTAAATTGTGACGACCTTTATATCATTAAGGTAATGTTATGTGGTTGGCTAATATAGATATTAGCAAATAAAGAGTTCCTGTTGACATTGCAAGAATGTTTAGTAATAGTCATGGAAGTATCATTTAAAATTTAAAATAGCAAAAACCTATCCCCAGCAAATCTTTTATATGTAAATATTTGTATAAACATAAAAACAACTGAGACATAAACTGAACAAATTTCATCAACATTTGGTGAACAGAAATGGAATAATGAGTCCCTGAACAGAGC
Organism: Megalobrama amblycephala; assembly: GCF_018812025.1. Lineage (NCBI taxonomy): Eukaryota > Metazoa > Chordata > Actinopteri > Cypriniformes > Xenocyprididae > Megalobrama > Megalobrama amblycephala. The sequence goes on from NC_063047.1 coordinate 24,863,475, forward strand.
GGGGGTCAATATCAAAAGTAGCAGTCAGTATCTAGTGTGTCCAACAGATGCTTTAAGGTCTACAGTTCATCTCATCCTCATGGAGACTAGATCTGCCAGTTCTTGCTGTGAGAGGTTACTCCACTCTTCCACTATGGTATTTGCGAGTTCTCAAACATGACTGGGGGGACATATGGTTACACGCGGTTTGGCACTTATATTGTGTGTGTGTGTGTGTGTATATATATATATATATATATATATATATATATATATATATATATATATATATATATATATATATATATATATATATATATATATATATATATATAAACACATTTTCAGTGGTCAAAAACCAAATGTGGGTCACTCTGCATACAGCTGATACTTTTTTCTTTTAAAGAGGAATATCTGAAGCATAAATAATGTTTTTCTATCAACTCAATTGCATAGAACATACCTGAGTGCCATAAATATTCATTTTCCAACATTTGCATGCCTGTAACTTGTATTCAAGATATCTTAATATTCTTTTAGATTCTCATTCTTAATAAACTTTCCTTTTGAAATATTAATTTTCAAGGCCCTATATAGTTCAGTCTAATGGATATGGGGTTCTCAAAGCAGCTCCATGTTCAAATTATTGAATTTTACCCATTTTCAGTGAGCAAAAACCAAATGTTGTTCACTTTACACACAGCTGATACATATTTGAATTTAAAGAGGAATATCTGAAGAACAAATAATGTTTAAACTAGAAATATATCTTGTTTCCATCTATCAAAAGAATTGCATATAACATAACTCTCTGAGTACCAAGAATCCAGTGAAAACTTGCTCTCAAATGTTTATTTTTAAGAATCTATATTTAAACCAATCTCTGTGTAAAAATAAAATAATGATGCTGCCATCTTTCTAAAGTCATTTTTACACCCCTCTAATTTGGCTCCAAATCTCAGGTGAAAATTCTCATTTTGACCCTCCTTTACAAAATAGTTGATTACTCTGTAAATATACATTTGTAACATTTAATATTTTGGCTTTCATCACTATATATGTTTGTCTTTCTAAAGAAAAATATTAACAAATCAAAAATTTGAACCAAGGACCTCTGGTTGAGACACGGAATGACTCTATATGACTAAAAAAAATAAAAAATAAAAAAATAAATAAAAATAATAATAATAATACAATTTGTGCAAAAATACAAATTTAGCAAACTATTTAAAATTGTTTGTGCTTGTCAGCTGATGAATGCAGATATTGAAAAAGTACAGATGATGTTTCTTGTGCTGTAGAGCATATAGACCATATGACCTTGTCAAACAGGTGAAATGTTCAATATTGCAGCCACTTGCTTATATTTTTTCTCTTTCTTTGAAAACAGGCATTGTACCATGCAGAAGATTTAAAAATAGCCAAAGTTATTCCTCTGTTTAAATCAGATGATCCTCAGTGTTTTAACAACTATTGACCTATATCTATTTTGCCATGGTTTTCAAACATTTTAGAAAAAAATGTATATAAACAAATTATTTTTCATTTAGATTCTAATTTTATTCTTTATATGGAATTCCGCAAAAACCACTCTACTTATATGGCTTTGCTTCACCTGATTGACAATGTTACTCTTGCACTTGAAAATCATGAATTTACTTGTAGTATTTTTTTAGACTTGTCAAAAGCTTTTGATACAGTTAATCATATTTAATTGGAAAAGTTGTATAAATATGGTTTTCATGATATTACATATAAAAGGTTGAAAAATACATCTCTAATAGAAGACAGTTTGTTTGTTTTAAGGGTTGCTATTCTAGTACAGCAAGACTATTCTGTGGGGTTCCTCAGGGGTCCATTCTTGGACCCTTACTATTTCTTATTTATATAAATGATTTATCAAATGTTTCAAATATTCTTACTCCAATAATGTTTGCAGATGACACAACCTTAGTTCTCGCTCACTCAAATTTTAATTTATTGATTAAGAATGCAAATGATGGTCTAATTGCTCATGCTAATTGGTTTAATTTAAATAAATGATCTTTAAATTTAAAACAATCTAGCTTTATTATTTTTAGTGGTAAAAAAAAATATACTCAAAGGATTTATCAAAATTACAAAGGAGTCTATTGAGGTGCCTCAAGTGTCAACTGCAAAATTCTTTTTGTTGACGAGAATCTGAGTTGGAGGGAACAAGCTGACTACGTAAGCAGAAAAATACATAAATCTACAGGTATAATAAGGAGGGTTAGGCATCTTGTTACTACAGAGTGTATTCTTACTCTTTATTATAGTTTAATTTTTCCGTATCTTTCATATTGTAATATAGTTTGTGCGAGCACTTTTCCTATTACTCTTCAAAAAATCTTTATCCTTCAGAAACGTTTTGTTAGTATTGCAACCCAATCAAATGCATATACTTCATCTGCTTCTCTATTTCAGGAACTTTAGATTCTTACTGTTTATGATATTTACATTTCTCAAATTTGTGTCTTTATTTATAAGATATATTCACATGAAGGTAACATTCCAGAGCAATTTCAGATGTATTTTAAAGTAAATTCACAGGTTCGCTGTCACTTAACTCATCAATGCTCAGATTTTCATCTATCTAAAATTCTCACTTGTAGAGGTCAATATTCTATACGATTTAGGGGAATTAAATTATGGAATGGTTTATCTCATCTAGGAGAAAAATGTTATTCTTTAAAATGTTACAAAAGATGTATAAAGCAGCATTTTATTGCTGCTTTGTAATTGTGCTTTTTTGTTTACTGATGTCTCATGCACTCTATATGCTTTGTTTTTGGAGTATATCATTATTATTATTATTATTATATATACATGCTGTAATTAACTTTTTGCAGTTATATACATTTATATATTTATAATTTAGTTGTTTTTTTTTCTTTCTTTAATTTTAGTTTTTTGTTGTTGTTTAGGTGGAGGCTTTAAATAAGCCCTTTGGGTTTTTTGCCTCTCTGCAAAGTATATAGATTGTACTTTTGTTTTTTATTGTATATATTTTATATTAGTGCAGATATACTAAAAAAGACCCTGCAGAGCATACTTACAGTGTCACTGAAATAATAGATGAATCATTCTACAGTCACTATAAAAGCTTCGACATGTTCAGCTTGTTTTCTGAGAACAACTAAATTTAGATCAAATGCTTTTTCTGCCCTACGTGATAGGTTATCCATCGTAAGTACTATTTTGTTTTTACATTTTGTTGTTTGTTTCTGAGAAAGAAAAAAAAAAAATCTATCACTTTCATTTCGCTGAATTCCCACATATCCATCCGCCTTCATGTGTAAGAGGGAAATATTAGCATTCCTCTAAGCATCACTACTGTATGTAATTTGTGTCATGCGACTACAGGAGTATCGGTATTTCATCTATATTTAACATGTTCCGTGGGCCATATGACGTGGCAGGAATGAAAAAGGTCAATTCCTATTGATTGATTACCATGGCTAGTTTACTGCCTAATGGGAAATAAAAGAGAAATGGTGAGATGCACACATAGAAGGTCTATTGATAAACTGGCAAGAGCAGTAAAATCAACAACCTGATCAACTACAACAGGTAAGAGAGAGTAAGAGCGGAGCCCGGCTTTCAGCCACCTTCAAACAACCTCACGTTAACATTAGCATACACTATATGCAGAAGAGATGACAGGGATTAATTTTTTATTCAGCCTATTTTCCTAATAACATACAATATTTTGAGGCCCAAATGGGATTTTCAAATCATTTATCAAAGAAAATAAGACATCTGTGATGGAGCACCTATCAGAGCAGCAGAGATGTGAAAATGGGTGGGTAGAGTTCATTGCCGCCCCATCTCGTAATTTAATCCTACTAATGAATGCTCAGCATGAGACTCATCCAACCTTTCAATACAAACATCCCCAGAGCACCTGTGACGTGAACACGGGTAGGGGGGTGGCCTTAGATTACGGTTAGATGCTCAAAAGCCACAAACACATGCCAGCATACATGTGCTTTCACATGGGAACAACATTCAGCTGCATGCTTTCCAATGTTCATTTTTGCTGTTTATGAACATATCCTGTAAATTAAGTCAATATTTCATCATGTAAGAATTCATTCATTTCAGCTAAATATGAATATAAAATGGCATCTATTTAGTCAACCAAAACCTCATTTGTTAAAAAACATGCAAAATTACACAAAATATTCATTTTATTATGTAAACATGTATTAGCATTTAGCAAAAAGGCTGTTGTCTTCCCTTTTGCCAAATAGGTTGGAAAACTTCAAAACCCATAATGTACTGGCATGTTGCCATCCAAGGCCACTTCCACCAGTGTGCTATGGATACGCTTGACCAGAGTCAAATACCACCTTGCTTTAGTAGGATATCCTTCTTAGCAAACTTTTAGTCATGGTGTTGACTGTTTTTTTTTTTTGTTTTTTTTTGTTCCTGCATGCAAGAATTCAAGAATTCAAAGAGTAAATCTTTAGTGGGATTGAGTTATTTTTGGTTTCCAGTGAAAGATCCAACACATTGTAGGCAATGGCTAAAGGCTGTAAAGAATCGTAAATATGGAGAGAACAACGCTAAAGAAAATCTGAAAAACCTCAGTCTGCTATGGATACACTTAAAACCAGTCTGATATGGATACGTTTGACCAGAGACAAATACCACCTTGCTTTAGTAGGATATACTTCTTAGCAAACTTTTAGAAAGACTTTTTTTTTTTTCTTTTTTTCCTGAGTGCAAGAATTCAAAGAGTAACTTTTTATTGGGAGTGAGTTATGTTTGGTTTCCAGTGAAAGATCCAATGCATTGTAGGCAATGGCTAAAGGCTGAAAAGAACTGTATGCAGAAAACACCACTAAAGAAAATCTGAAAAACCTCAGTGTTTGTAGTCAACATTTCAAACTGGATAACAACGGTGTAGCATATGCACACGTATCAGGATAATCAATAAACTTTGGAATGTTCAGAACGCTTTTAGCATGCTGGACTGGGTTGTAAAATCTCATCTCGGCTCCGACCGGTCTGCAAAAAATGAGCCCACTTGACACCTTTGTTACCCTCTGAGGTAAAACAGGAGGCCCAATTTCCTTGCTCTTAGGACATCAAAGGGGCCCCTCATGTGGACTACGGGCCAGATCCACATTCCAACACCCACCACACACACAGGCACACACAAAAACACACAAACATACATTATTGACTGTATATGTAAAATATAACTATGCCAAGTCACATCCATGTATGTACCCATTATGTATCTCGAGTGTGTGCATGTTTCCTAATGTTTAGACTTAGTTTAAATAACTGTATTTGAGTTAGTTTTAGTTTTAATGATGGAATTTTGTCTGTAAACCATAACTTCTTTTATATGCCTTTCTGATCTATCGAGTTTGATCTCTCCGTAAAGCTCCGGACTCGAGCTATTCACTGAGATATGTCACATAGCTGACAAATGCATTTTTCTATGTGTTTAATGATATTATGAAGAAAGTACTCCATCTCGAAATCCGATCTGATAGTTGTAAAGTATGCAAATTCAGCTAGGAGACCAAACAAAGAAACTTTGCCCGCCAAATAGTGCTGCGCATCTATTGGCCGCTACAATTCAGGAGGTGTGTTAGCTTGGGTTTCCATAAAAACAATGACACACACCCTTTCCTTGGTCTCCCGATTGTCTCTCGACTGCCCTGAACTGCCTCAGGCGACAGCGCTGCCATCACGCGCTCTCCTTCCGGGACGACCATCTCCTTGGACTCTCTCTCTCTTCTTTCTCCTCTGGCATCTTACGCGTCAGTTAAACCTCGTTTGAAAACCCCGCCGGAGAAACCCTCTCTGAAAGGACCAACCAAGCCAGGCGCATTGAAACTGCTACACACGGACTTGAACCAATAAGCAAGTATTATAATTTTTTCTGAAATTTGTTTAAACTGATTTCTGTGCTGGCTTTCTCAAAAGGTTTAACTGTGTAATTTGCCATTCTTTGATCATCTTTCTTTTCCTGTCTTTTCTTCATTTTCACTCTTGTGTATATATATGTGTATACCTTCTGTATTTATTTTAGACGTATAACCTCTGTAGTCGTAGTTTGCATATATTAAATACATTATTCATGCTCGATTGTTCTTTTTGCTCATTTCAACAAAGGCCAGGTCACTTTAACGTTTCGATCCTATATCCTTGCTTTACGTTTGGATGCTAGAATAGGAAGTCTTTCTCGTGGCCAGAGAACAGACCTTCCTTTTAATAACATTCTGAGGAGCTATAGTTTGCTAAATAATTATTAAACCAGAACTAATCATATATATAATTGATTACAATTCGCTGTAATTAATTCAGCATATATGGTTAATTCCCCCTTGGGTCGGTATGTGCATAATAATTCATAAAGCTTTATGAATTATTATATTCATATTCCACCCATAAATTGATTAATAACTGTACAATCGTTACAACGGACATGGTGTTTTAGGCCAAACACGGGGGAAAAACTGAAAGAAACTACCATTCCATCAGTTCCCCCCACCCAAAGCAAATTGTTGATGTGTACACGTAAGATGTTACCATAGTGTTACATTTATACCATAATGTCTTTTAAAAGAGTAAACAGTATGATACAATTTTCAGTGATAAACCTACTCTTACAATAACTGTTTTGGTAATTAACCCCTGTCGATCTGACTGTCCATGGGATTTAGTGTAATGCGGCAGAGTTTTGGTGACAAATAAATGGGAATTTCTCTGTTTAGGTAACATGGAGACTGATTAATGTTCATTTACATATACTACTGAAAAAGTAACAATACAAAATGGGCTAATACAAAATTAGAGAAGATAAGATAAAAGGTATTTATTTTAATCTAAACTTGTAAATGGAGTAAACCCTGCAAGGTTAGGTTACAACTGTAGATGCAGCAGCAAAATGACAAACATTTACTTAAAAAAAAAGGTTTTATGATTGTTGCTTTTATCCACATATCAAGAAGAAATGGACAAATACATTTGCCACTGCTGCAACTTCAGACTTTATTTTTCACTTATACATAATTTAGCTATTAATAATGTAACCGTTTACATTGCTTTTGTCTGTTTATGAACATATCCTTTAAATTTAATATTTATGTAATGTTTCATTCCTTTTAGTAAATTTTACTCTGCATGCAATTTGATGCAGGGGCTAAAGGACAAGCATACTTTCAGCACAAGAGTAGATTTTTAAAATCTAGAAAGTAGATCTACTAAAACAGGTGTAGCTGAAAGTACAGTTTGAGAAGAAATTCTTTATGCAAACATCATACAAAGTGCAAATTACCCAAAGAAGTGCACATGAAAAAAACACATTTTCATTACACGATTGAACATCATCTTGAACAAGACAGTGAAGCAAAAAGAAAATCAAATAGAAACAAAAACAGAACTCATATAATTCTTCATTGTTAGTTATAATATTTTATTCTTAAATTAAATTATTATTTTCATTCTTTATATTTGAGGAAGAACAATTATAATGAAGTTGCTGTTTATTTGTCATGTTTTTGCAATATATTGCAAGTCTATTGGTTCTTGAAAGAGATTTAGATCTCATTATTACATTGAGAGAACGTGATTTAGTTGAAAATCTCTCACATTCCCCCCACTGTTTAAAATCTCATTTGTTACTGGATAAAAACATGAAACATGTTTATTTCTGACATCCCAGTTACAGTCTTTGTTTAGTTGTTATAGACCTAATCTGTCATTTAGCAGGGAATTTATCAACAAACAATAAAAGCCTGCCGGAAATTGATTGAAAGCCGTTGATCCTAGATTGTCACCATGCAACTTATTCAATGAAACCTCCCTGAGGGGAAATGGGATTTTAATTTACAATTTAATGAAAACTACTGTCCATGCTTATTTCAGGATTTCAAAAGACACAGAGGGGATCATTTATGCCACATAACATGCATGAAGCGGCTAGATGGATTATAACAATATTGCCAGTGTTGCGAGCAAATAAAATTTGCCACAAAGAATGATAACAAGACTGTATAAAAGAGGAGATGAGGCCCCTTGGGGAGAGTGATTGATAATTGGATTTTCACAGGTCTGTGTTGAGCGGTTGATCACTGTCATCTTGATGAGGTTTGTTTGTGTAATTGTGTAATGGCTGATTGATTGTAGGAGGCATTGTGACATACATAGACTGTTTTGTGTCCGTGTGTGTGTGTGTGTGTGTGTGGTTACAGAATACCATGGGGTGAAGTTCAGCCAGGGGAGATGAAGCAATTGCCGTTTGTTCTGCTCTTGTCCGAGTTTCCGCTCAGCTCCCTCTACAAACACACCAACAACAAAAGAACTTAAAAGCTTATTCTCCAACCAGGAGACAGAGACTGAGAGGAGAACAAAAGGGAGGGAGGGAACGAGACAGAAGTAGTACAAAGGATCCTGTGGGCTGAAATGAGGTGAAATCAAAAAGACAGAAGCTCACTCAGAAGAATTGAGGAAAATAACAGCCCACACAAATTAATATGTCTGAGCCGTTCTGTGGAAACAAACTTCACACCCAAATGCCTGATTAATATACGTTTGCAGAATGTACAAATGAACCTGTTATTCAGAAAATGCTAACAGGTGCAGAAAATGTGGAGTACTTGAAAAATACATCATCTAACTTACATAAAATCCCCTTAAACCTTTTGTTTTCTGCACCAGATCTCCTCCTCTCATTTTCCAGCATGAAAATGTGTTCCACTTAAAACGACATCCACTCACCAAGGAAACTTTAAATGCTCTTATGTAAGGTTTGGAGTGATGATGACACATTTGAATGACGCCAGGCATCATCCAGCTGTCAGAGAGAGGAAATTTGTTCCCTTATTATACATCTGAAAACAGCATGGTTTCTTTCTACACCCTGTTCACGAATACTAATCTGCTGTCCGGATGCAGGTAACAAGATGCCCTGTCAAATATGCATGAAATTTTTCTATTTTTAAAAACAGTTCCATAACTATTTCACAGCTCCATAACTATTTCACAGCTCTCTTGAATATTTCATTCTTATTGGTCAACTATATCATTGACCATATTTCAAGTCCATTTTTTTTTCTTGTTTTCTTGATTGATTGATTACCTTCTATTATTGCAAAATAAAGACTGACATGGCGACTGACATGGAATAAATAAAAAGACCAAATTAATAAATAAATGTACATTAAATATTTATATTGAAAATATAAAAATGAAATATAAATATTGAATTTCACCTCAAATTATTATTCCTTACATATCAGGCTACACTACTTTTTATCTAATTTGAACCTTATAATCTCTGCCCAGCTGATAAGTCAAGAAGGTCAAGAATGTAAATACCTTTTTTCATAAAAACTTATGAAAAAAAAAAAAAGAGAGAGAGAGAGTGAGAGAGAGTGTGTGTTTGTGTGACTACTCTCTCTCTCATATCACAGCACTGGAATGTCTTACTGACCCGAAATTTGAGTTACAAAAAATAAGCTACTGTCGTTGTCAAAGCAAACAGCTAGACAGGAAATTCCATGCTTATAAGATGAAGAATTCATTGAAGATGTAAATCCCTAGACGAGCCAAAGAAAACTAATGTATTCTAAGTGTTTTCTTTTGAAGAAAAAAGATATTATTAATATTAATACTATTAATACTTTTGCAATCAAGCTTCTACAAATCATGTAATACCACAGTTTCCTTTTTAATTTTTAAATTATTCAGACTGTGATATTCAGATACCTCCCACTTCTAGAATTTTACTCTTTACTTTACTTCCTCATAATATTACGAATCATACATACACATATAGGGTCATTCTATGTCAACTCAACCAGAGGGCCTTGAAAATGAAGATTTAAAAAGGAGAGTTTATTGAGAAAGAGTATCTAGAAGGATATTACGATATCCTGAATACTTTTAGAGTTACAGGCATGTAAACTTTAGAAAAATAATATTTATGGCACTCAGACAGGTATGTTCTATGCAACTGAGTTGATAGAAAAACATGAGATTCATTTCTAGTTTATTTGTTCTTCAAATATTCCTCTTTAAAAGAAAAGTATCAGCTGGATTGAAAGTGACCCACATTTGGTTTTTGACCACTGAAAATGTTACCAGTTTACTCATGGAGCCACATTAAGATCTCCATATCTTGTGGATTGAACCATTGAGGGCCTTTAAAATGAAGATACCAAAAGAAAAGTTTGTAAAGAACCAGAATCTAACAGGATATTAAGATATCTTTAATACTTCTTGAGTTACAGGCATGAAAACTTGAGGCAAAAAAAAAGCTTTTTGGCAGTTTTGAACTGTCACCGTTGGCATATAATGAAACAAAGGTTGCTAAAGTCAACAGATTTTACTTAAGACCTACCAATCTCTGTGTAAAAATAATGCTGCTGCCATCTTTCTAAAGTCATTTTTACACCCCTGTAAACTGCCTCCAAATTAAAGGTGAAAAATGTCATTTTGACCCCCCTTTACAAAATAGTGGATAACTAAGTAAATATACATCTGACATTTAATATTTTGGCTTTCATCACTATTTATGTTTGTTATTAACAAAATCAAAAAATTGAGCCGGGGAAGTTTCCGAAGTTTGGTTGATTTGATACAGAATGTCCCTACAGCTCTATATAATAAAAATCTTGGCTTAAGAAATTTTCTTTTTTCGTTTTTCCTGTGATAACGGCCATAAATTATAAAATGGACATCAGAAGTGGGCCACAGATACCCCTTACAAAATTAATTGGCATGATATATAAAGAGTGGGGGCACATTTACATTCAAAAAATAATCTACACAGAACCTAAATGACAAAATGATCATAGGATTCAGTTAGACACAATACACAGGAAGTGATCAGAATCTTCATAGGGTGTTCAGTAGTTGATTCTTTACACCATCAGAATAATCCTCATTGTCTGAGCTGTTGAAGTTTGAGCTCTTATCACGGACATCATGTCAGCTTGACTTCTGTGACATTTCAGTGCCTGGGTAGCAGGTTGCCTCATCGACCAAAGAGCAAACGGTTCCACTGTGATAACCCAGTGTATTTCTGCTCTCTCTCTTTCTTTGACTATTTCTTATTTCTCCCTCCCTCAAGCTCTTACTTTTTTCTGTTTTTTCTCTCCTGTTCGCTACCTTTTACCCGTGACAGGAATCAAAGCTGGAGGCAAGCTAAGCCTCCCAAGTGGGTCTCTATCATGGCCGGATGTGGTATGCTGAAGATGACACTCTTGGTTCTTCCATGTCCAGAAACTGCCCTACATAAAAGTCTGTCAAGTTTGTCTGACTGTGCAAAACTACAGGGAAGCAGAGTGGAAAATGTGGAGCGCATCTTATTACAAAGGCGAGAATTGAATTTCACAGTTTAAGCCACTGCCAAATGTATCTGTGGACAAAAGAAAAAAAAAACTGAGTCATAGCGGATAGGAGACATGTCAAGTTGAAAAATAACTTTAAGAGTTAGTTTGAGGCGGTAAATGGCTAGATTAAATATCAAAGTTAAATTAAATTTAAGATGGAAATAAATTATATTTGGTTACCATCAGGATGGATTTCCTGTGTGCTGCAGCACTCTTAACGACTTTCTTGTATTTTTACAATAAGTTGCTGGCAGTACGGATGCCAGAAAGTTGCTGTATTTTGATTCACAGTAATTGTACTGTAATGCAATTTACAGCATACAGAATAGTTCTGTATGACTACAAAAGTGGATTTTGTAATTTGGTCTATTTCTACTGTATGTGAATATACTGTAATAGATCTATATTTGATACATTACTCCTAAATAATTATAATTAACAATAATGATGATATCACATATTATAATTATATAATACATAGTTAATATAGTATATACATAAATCTATAGTAATATTATAATACTACAATTCTTCAGAATAACATTACAAATGAGTTCTTTTCAAAAACATTTTAATCAAACAATACATTTAAACTATTAAAAACATTTCACACAACATTTTGGTACTGTGCTTGTTACCAAGAGTACAGTACATCAACAATTTACAGCCATGAAAGCCTTTTAAGTGTGCAAGAATATAAATGAAAAAAATACATGCAAGAGAAGGGAACTGAAGGGCTGGGTTGGGAACTACTGTCCTAAGAGAGAATTTGATTTAACCTAAAGGGGACCCATTTTTCAGTGGAAGGAAAAACATGCTGTTTTTCAGCTGCCTGTCAGACGGTGCGTTCTTTGAGTACTGGACTGATTTCTCTTTTGTGTCTTATTCAGTGTTTTGAAATCGGCCATCACTATAGAAGTCGTTATTTTGTTTTTTTTGGCGCACCAAAAATATTCTCGTCGCTTTATAATATTAATATTGAACCACTGTACTCACATGAACTGATTTAAATATGTTTTTAGTACATTAATGGATCTTGAGAGAGGAAATGTCATTGCTCCCTATGCAGGCCTCATGGAGCCATCGGATTTCAACAAAAATATCTTAATTTGTGTTTCGAAGATTAACGAAGGTCTTACGGGTGTGGAACAGCATGAGGGTAAGGAATTTTCATTTTTGGGTGAACTAACCCTTTAATATGATCCAAACAACAGAAGTAAACCAGAAAATGACTCACTGCTCTTGATTAAATATCTTTAGTATAGCTTTAATAAGAATACATTTCTTATATGAATGCTGCTGTTAATTGCTCTGGTGAAGAGATGAACATGGCGGACTGTGTACAGCTTACTCATGGGAGAAGCTAAGCTAATAGGGCAGATGTGCGAGACTTCCCCCTACTCTTACGCAAATCAGGAACCGCTCATTTGGAGAGACTGTTTATGATTTATTAAAAAAGTGGGTGGATTTTTACCATTATAGGCTAGTTGTTTACACACACATCTGTGTTCAAACCGGGTGTGTCTCATACGTTCTGAAAAGTGAAGCCGCGGGCTCTTTGATCGCCCCCTGGAGGCTGGATGCAGTACAGGTCATAAATCCCGCCCTCTCAATGCAGTCGAATGAGACTTCAGTGAAAACTTAAAAATAAATTATGCTTCAAATAAAACTTTCTGAAAGATGGTTTTGGTCATTTAAGGTAGTTGTTATCACGCTGATATATATTCAATTGTTCGTTTTTGTGATGATTTAGATTTTAGCTAGCAATTTGATGCTATAAAAACGGGGCGTGTCGTCGTGATTCGAAGTTGATTGACAGCTTGTCTGAGGACTGTCGGAGCTTCGAGGGGAGTTTGAAGATGTATTAACTAACTGTTAATTTTCGATTTCTTTGTTATTTAGCACCAACAAAATGAGTTGTTCAGCAGTAAACTGTACTAACTGACCTACAGGATCTGACGGATCACTGAACTTTTTTCTGTAACATTAAATGTGGGCGTTATAAGCTAATTAATAAATGTTATTAGTTAAGATAACACACCTAATGTTAACCATGTCGGGAAAAAGCAGGTGATCGTTATCTGGCAGTTACTTATTATTTTTATGGGTATAAAATAATAATTAGCAGGACAAAACTAATGATAGCTTACTCTAATTACAGCAATCGATCTCCTGTAACGTTAGTTGAACTTGATTTAAAATGGCAGGACCGTTTCTGGCGATTTAGAGTTGTTTCTAGTGGCATATTATATTGATTTTATCTACTGAATTTGCTGTTTCAAAAATATTATTGCTCTAGAAACAGAATAGCCTATTATTTTATAGGTAGACTTTTAAATTGTGTATAATTTTTATAGTCTATTTAAAATACATGAATGATGACGCAGTCGTCTGGGCGGAAGTTTGATATCGCGACTCCGCCTCCGGCTCCACGACGATTCCTTCTGCGCATGCCCAGGCTCCAAACTTTTTTTTTTTTGACGTATTGCGTAACGTGTCAGCGCCCATTCATCAGCCCATTTTGGCTTCAGTTCAATACAATGGAAGGAAGCGGCGTCGCGTCGTCCATCTTTTTTTACAGTCTATGGTTCAAACACATAAAAGTGAATTTTGCATAATAGGTCACCTTTAAAAATTCTTCAAGTGAGCAAAAACAACAAGTTTCCCATTTCTTTTACCCCTATAGGGCATGTGGGTGGTGAAAAACAGGCCACTGACCCATCATGTGAAGTCTTTCATTTAAACACTATCAAGTACCAATGCACCAATGTTCTGATCTTCTTGCTCACTCCCTGTCTAGCAGTACATTTCTTCCCATCAACTGTGAAATTGCAACAAAGTCATGACACACAGACACGCTTTTCGGTGCATAATTTCATTCCAATTAAAGTTTTATCTGACTCCATTTTATCACAACCTCTAATTTAGGTTATATGGATTATTGGCCATTTATATAATAATTTATCTAGACACTGGTAGAGGTAAGACTATATCTAACCAGAGGTCACAACCATCGCCATAGAATGAAGTAGACCAACATTACTTTCTGTAATGGTAACTTTATATAATCATGCCATGGTTTCCCATGTACACAAGACAATAATCAGAGGTTGAGGCTAACCCTATTTAGACTGGTCTAACAACACTTTGCTGTTCTAAATGGAAATTCCATTATTACAGTCAAAGTCCCTTTAAGAAAAGTCATTTCACTCGACGGCCATCTTTGAAACGCCTCTCGGGCATCCTGGGCATCATGCAATCTCTTTGAATGGAGAACATCAAATTCTCCAAAACTGTTTGCCAACCTTACGATTAAATTTCATATTTGAAATCACCAATGAAATCTAACAACAACCGGATCATAAATTTAGTTTCTAAATGCTCGAATCATGACAAAAAAAAAAAAAAACATTTTTCAGGCTGGATCAAGCTAATGCGCGTCTCTTCGGAGGCGCGCGTCTGACTGTTTCTATAGAAACCGGTGATTCTAATGGCCGCTGAAGTGACGCGTGACTTTACCAGTCGGCGATTGGTTCTTATTTAGAAGGCGGGACTTATTCCGCCATATTGCGCGTTACACTTTCTCCCATTCAAAACAATACGAGTGACACGTCTTGTGTCATTCTATAGTCTTTGTTACAGTGTAAGTACACATAAAACCTACTGTAGTTGGCGTGCCCCAATGCTCCACCTAAGTTGGATTTACTAACCTAGGTATGTTATTAATCTGATTGTAGATTCTGTGGTAACATGGACTTAATGTAATCTACTAGAGTGTAAATCAGGATAAATTCAAATGTAACAATTTATTATTAGTCAGGTAAATGTATCATGCTAATTACATAATCAATTCAAAGATAATCAATACAAAACATCAAATGCTCGGAAATAAAGATGCATACCTGGCACCTGACAAATGTATGATGCTGAGTGTCTGGAAGATAGAGTATCGCGCTGAGCCTTTTGCAACATTTCTTCGAATACCCAGACCAAGACAAAACTTCCTCCAAATAGAGGCATGAACTTATAATTGGAATTGGCATTTTTCAAGATCCCAGACTTAGTTTACTTGGCTGGGGACAGAAGGTTTTTGCATGAAAGACCCTAGGAAAGGACGCACCCTCCACAGTAAGCAAAATATCTCTAAACTCTTAAAACCTTTATTACCTTTTGGTTTACTAACAAAACATCTTTAGTCACACAGAGACATTTCAAATGACATCCGACATGTATAGTGCTGTATGGTAATTGTTCACATTAAACCAGATGTTTGGGTGAATTTCAGGTTATCTCAGCATGTGGGGGAAAAAAAGGGAGAAGAAAGAGTGGAAAGGAAATGCAAATAAGACAATACTGAGGTGTGATCTGCTCAGTGTGATTGCGTCTCATATGAGGAAGAATGCTAATTATACAAGAGAGAGTTCAAATGTTAATTTCCAGAGAAGTCCTTTGTTTTCTCAGAGTGAAGCACTCTCTGGATTCTAGACAGCTTAACACCAGCCTTACATCTTATAAATCATTAGTAACTGTGATAAAAGTAATTTACACCCCATTCATATTTTTATTATACTCATTTTTTTGTCATTACAATCACCATGCTACAGAACTGGGTCTCCCGCCCAAATAGTTGCAGTAATAGCCTGGTAGCAATAGAGTACCTCAGAGATGAAGTGTTTTTGTAGGCCAACCCGGAAGTTAACAGCACACAGGTTCCCTTGATCGAAAGCCTATGCATTTTTCACATAGACTTTTGGAAAATCGTAAAAAATAAGCTCTGTGTTTAACAAAGGGTTATGACACTTACACGTTTTGTCTATCAAGACAATCTTTACAAGTTAACACAACATTTATACATTTTGAAGCCTAAATAAAGTTGTCAGATATAAAAAGCTAACAGTAGGCTATAAACGAACTACAGCACACCATGGTCGCAGATCAACTTCACCACCACCAAGCTTCCTCAAACTTTATTTAAAAAACAACTTTATTTAAAAACATGCTCGCTGATTATGATCTGCACTGTGTATGAATACTTATCCACTTTTTCATGAGAAATGCTGTTCTGTTTGTCATGATGACGTCTAAAGTCCCCGCCAAAGGAAGAAGTCCCTTTTAGCAATTTGTTAGCAACCGCCGTAAAGGTTTAAAAAAAATCACAAGCGGGTTATAACTGGTGTGTTTTATGTCATAGATCAAAACGTGAAATTATTTAGAGGCTTTGTTAACCACAGACCTTATTTCAGGCGATTTAGCAAAAACCCATTCAAAAAACCCATTGACTTTAGGGCGATGGAACCGGAAGTCCTAAAATGCTAACTCGCTTCTGGGTTTTGCATACAAAAACACGTCATCTCTGAGGTACTCTATAGCCAATCTCTTTAACCCCAAACCACCCATTTACGTTGCAAGGGAAAATTCTGGACCGTGTTTTCCCATATTTTCATGTCTAAGTAATTCAAAATTGTCCAGAATTCCACCTACGTCACGCGTTACCTTTCCAAAGTGATTATGTAATGCATGCCGCATCGCAGAGCAGTGCAAGATGTGCATTTGTGGTTAAAATGAATAAATTTTTAATATTTTAGAAAATGACCGAACGTTTTCCTAGATAAGACCCTTACTCCTCATCTGGGATTGAATAGAACCCTTTAAAGCTGCATTTAAACTGCAATTTGGACCTTCAACCTGTTGGTAGCTGTTGAAGCCCACTATATGGATAACAATCCTGGATTGTTTTTCGATTCAAAATTTTAATTCTGAAGTGAACTAATCCTTTAAGTTGGGTTAGTAGGGTCTCTTATGCTCACCAAGGCTGCATTTATTTGAACAAAAATACAGTATTTCTATTTGACTATATTTTAATTCTTCAGAAATCATTCTAATATGTTTATTTGGTGCTCAAGAACATTTCTTATTATCAAAACGGTTGTGCTGATTTCTTGATGTTGTGCCAAATTCTTTGACAAATGGAAAATTAAAAGAACAGCACTTATTTTAAATAAAAATCTTTTGTAACATTATAACCAATGTTCCCTCTAATTTTTTTTCTCGCTGAGCAAAACTTTTCTCTGTTGAGCGCACATTTTGGCCACCTGAGCAAAAACATACTTTATATCAGACCTGTACAATGAACGTAAACACACGCACAAAAAAATGGTTTTATCATGCAACTGTAACATTTAACTTTAATGTGCCGTTTCTATTTTATTTGACCCTTGATGTAACTTAGTGATATATTAAATAATATGTTTGAAAACAAGCAGTTCAGTCACTAAATTAAGCACATTTTAGGTTACTTGAGATTTTTTCACATTGCTGTATTAACTGTACCAGTCATTACTGAGAAATTCTATTAAAAAATAATTTCTGTCCTCCTGCAGGACAGTTCAATTCTCTATAATAATATAATATGAGCAGTTACAATGATGGTTTGGGACAACCAAAATGTGTTTTTGTACTGTCAATTATTAGCAACAGACAGTGTTAAACCATCAAAATTACATGTTTATTGCTTATGAATTTCCCAGATTTGATATACCGGGAGGAGATTTTTCGTGGCAAGGAGCCCTAAACAATCCCCTTGTGAGATCAATTTTTTATTAGGCTTACATTATAATATAATAAAATATAATATAATATTTAAGTATTTAAGGGCCATTCCACCGAATGGGTGCCATTTGCTTGTTGTAATTCTTCAAAATTAAACATTACTTTTCATCTTTTTTCAACACTGAATCTAATACTACACATTTTTAACTTTTCAAAATGTGTATTGGTCAATCTCAGGCAACTTTATTTAATTTTTTACAAGGTTTCAACACAGAAGATGGATGCATGTTTTCTCAGTCCTGTTACCAAAACTCACGTGCCATTTAAAAATTATTAAAAAAGTTAAGTTAAGTTAATTCCTTTGTATTCACCTCAAGAAAGTGTTTATTTTGAAGAAATGGTTGATTATGTGTTCAAATAACTGATATTTGTGACAAAAAAAAACATTTTATTATAAGGCAAGATGTATTTTAATAAAAAACGCAAAACAATTTTCTCATTTAAAAGAAGACAAAAGCCTCAAGTTTATATGTTTTTAAATAATTTAATTTATTTAACAATTGTGTAAATGATGGATCAGACAAAACTGATAAAAACAGTGGTTTAACTTTATTTTTCTAGAAAAATAAATAAATTTAGTAACAGGACTGAGCACTTTGTAACAGGAATGAACGCTGGGTAACAGGACTGAGTGTTCATATGTGTGTGTATGTGTGTGAGAAAAAGAGTGTGTTCATGGCCGTGTGTGCATGTGTGTGAGTGAGATTTCTGTGTTGAAGGGATGTTCTATGTGCTAGTAGTACATTACAGTGAAGGAGGTGGAAAGAGAAAGAAGGAGAGCAAGGAAAAGAGAGAGGGGGGAGAGGGAGGGAAGGAAAGACAAAAAAGGGGGAAAAAGATAGGGTTGCTGGTGTGTTTCACTCCTTCCCTTGCAGCATGCCATTGGTGTGTGTTTCTTGCACCTGCAAAGTATAGGTTCTCTCCATCTTCTACAAAAGATAAGAAAGAGAAAGACAAAAAGATGAAGTCACGTCGTGGTGGACTGGTTCCCTGCAATGTATGGCATTCATATTGTAAAACTAATCCTAAAAATCTACAATTTAAATAATTTCAACTGTAAAACTCATGATACAGGTGAATAGTATTTTATCAGCTAATATTCACATTATTAAATAACAAAACAGAGGACTCTACTCACTCCTGTACTCTTTACTCAGTCCTGTTATTTTTCATATGAGTAACAGGACTGAAAGTAACAGGATTGAGTTTTTAAGCAAAAATGATAAAATACATGACATATGGACACATGGCATACATGCTAATATAATGAGGACACTAAGCAAATACTAGTGACTTACCTAAAGTTAATATTTTTTAAAATAAACAAATAAGATCTAAGAAATAATTTAGGTAACAGGACAGTACGTTGAGATTAACCTTCTCAGTCATAGTTGCAATTTCATCAAATATACAGAAATTAAAATGAGAGAACTTACTTTTGGTCTTCTTATGGCCTGCGTAAGATCCAGATGATGCAACTTCCTGTTGAAAATGTGTCTTGTGGAATGTTCCAAGTTTTTTAGAGGGGGAAATGTGTGAGGGTAACAGGACTGAGTGAAAACCTGGGGACACGACTAAAATGTGTATTTTATATAACATATTATGGATTTATTATGACATTTATTTTTGTTTAGCATAGATGGTATATGGAGTAACACAACAATGCAAAAATAATACGATTTCTGCAAGATTTTAATGATTATATTTCATGATAAAGTTTAGATTTAGTTAGCGGGGACATGTAACACATGCTATTTTTTAGTATTCTCAGTAGTTTTTAATAATGTTTTAAATGATATATTTTAAATTTGTAGTTAGATTAATGTTTAGGACATTTTGCTTTGCTTATAAAATATATTTTAGAGTTCATTTTCATGCATATTTATACATAAAATGTCCTGGGGACAGAAATGGCACTGATTAGGTGGAATGGCCCTTAAACTGATATACAGTATTATATCAGTTTAAATGCTTCCATTTGTTTTAATATATTATATAGTGAAAACAAACTGAAGCATTTAAACTGATAGCTAAATATTTTTAAAACATCCCTGAAACCCACCACACACAAAAATCTATTTAAACGGAGGTATATAACTGGTGTATTTTGAGTTTGCACGCTTCACCTGTGGGTGTGTGATTGTAAATGTCCCAGAGTTTTGTTAGCATTCTGTGCCCATCATCCGTTATTTCCTGATTTGGCAACTGATTTGGCTCAGGACCAGCCAGCTCACACGCGCTCAATCGTTCTCTTTCTATGAAACCTGTAAACCGCATTCACCGGTTCCAACTCTATAGCGACAATAACGTCTCGGTTACATAGGTAACCCTCGTTCCCTGAAGGAGGGAACGGAGACGTACGTCGGATGACCGACGAATAGGAATCTCGCTAGAGAGGCCAATCTACTTCGAGTGTAACTAAACGAGCCAATGCACATTGGCATGCAATCATATGCATCAGCTGCTCGCCTCGCAGCGCGGGTATATAATGAGCAGCAGGTGCGTTGCATCTTCAGGTTTTCGCTGAGGAGCCGAACCCAGCAGGTGGCAGCATCAGCAGGACAGCGCCTGTGGCGACGGGACGTACGTCTCCGTTCCCTCCTTCAGGGAACGAGGGTTACCTATGTAACCGAGACGTTCCCATTCAGTCGGTCACTTCGACGTACGTCGGATGACCGACGAATAGGAATCCCTACCAAAGCGCCACAGGAGGTGCCCTCTTCCAGTGCTCTGTTGTGAGCCACCTGAACCCCCTTGCCTAAGGACGGTGGGACCGGGCTCACACAGAGAGGGTCGATCACTGTTGTTCCCAAAACCCACTCAGTGAGACTATAGATACCACTGGGAGCGTAACCTTACGTCAGATAAGGAACGCTGCGGAAGCCATATCCTTCCCCGAAGGAGTTATATGGATAAGTACATATGGACTAACCTTGTAGGTTGTACAACATATGGAAGAACTGGGGTGACTCCAACTTGGTGGGTTCTCCCAGAGGGAAAGACACGGGCTTCGATTAGGAGCAACCGTGGAAAGCCGCATATGGGATCCCCGTAGGGTCACACATATGGAACCCAGCCTAAATCCGGTTCTCAAGGATTCAACGGAGTAAGGCCTGGCGACCGACGCTCCGCCACGTCGGCTGCCGAAGGGATGTCGGAGGACTCGACAGGGTCTGCCTTGTAGGGACTCTCTGGAGAAAAGAAGCGCATGTCGCGCAGCAAGCGGACACTAAGCCGGGGCCTCTCCGTGCCTCTGACCTGAGGCGAGAACACGGGAGGAGACCGGCTCCACACGAAGGCTATAGTACCTAGCGAACGTGTTAGGTGTCGCCCAGCCCGCAGCTCTACAAATGTCTGTCAGCGAGGCGCCACGAGCCAGCGCCCAGGAGGATGCTACACCTCTCGTGGAGTGAGCATGCAACCTGAGCGGGCAGGGCACGCCCTGAGCTTGATAAGCCAGGGCGATGGCATCCACTATCCAGTGGGCCATCCTCTGCTTGGAGACAGCCTTTCCCTTCTGCTGGCCTCCGTAACAGACAAAGAGCTGGTCTGAGGTCCTGAAGCTTCGAGTTCTGTCTATGTACCGTCGCAAAGCGCGGACTGGACAGAGCAAAGCCAGGGCTGGGTCTGCCTCCTCCGAGGGCAGCGCTTGCAGGCTCACCACCTGGTCCCTGAAGGGAGTGGTGGGAACCTTGGGCACGTAGCCAGGCCGGGGTCTCAGTACCACGTGGCTGTCGCCCGGCCCGAACTCCAGGCACGATTCGTCGACCGAAAATGACTGCAGGTCCCCTACCCTCTTGATGGAGACCAATGCAACCAGCAGCAAAGTCTTCATAGACAGAATCTTTAAGTCTGCTGATTGCAAAGGCTCAAAGGGAGAAATCTGGAGTGCTCTTAGCACCAGAGCGAGGTCCCAAGAGGGTATGGAGGGAGGTCGAGGAGGATTTAACCGTCTCGCCCCCCTAAGGAACCTGATGACCAGGTCGTGCTGACCAACAGATTTGCCATCTATGTGGTCGTGGTAAGCGGAGATAGCAGCAGTCTGGACTTTGAGGGTGGAGGGGGACAGCCTACGCTCCAACCCTTGCTGCAAGAAGGAAAGCACGACTCCGATCGAGCATCTTCGGGGGTCTTCTCGGCGAGAAGAGCACCACTCGACAAACAGGTTCCACTTCGAGGCGTAAGCACGTCTTGTAGACGGTGCACGTGCCGAAGTGATGGTGTTAAGTACCTCAGGGGGTAAGTCACCTAGAACCTCCGCGTCCCGTCCAGGGGCCAGACATGGAGTTTCCAGAGGTCTGGACGCGGGTGCCAGAGAGTGCCCCGTCTCTGAGAAAGAAGGTCCTTCCTCAGAGGGATGGGCCAGGGAGGGGCTGTCGCGAGGAGAGAGAGTTCTGGGAACCAGGTCCGGTTGGGCCAGTAGGGCGCAACTAGCAAGACCTGCTCCTCGTCCTCCCTGACTTTGCACAGTGTCTGTGCAAGTAGGCTCACTGGGGGAAACGCATATTTGCGCAGGCCCCGGGGCCAGCTGTGTGCCAGTGCGTCTGTCCCGAGTGTTCCCTCGGTCAGAGAGTAAAACAACTGGCAGTGGGAGGTCTCTAGAGAGGCATACAGGTCTACCTGAGCCTCTCCGAACTCCTTCCAGATCAGCTGAACCACCTGGGGGTGGAGTCGCCACTCTCCTGGCAGCGCAGCTCGTGACAGCTCGTCGGCCACACGGTTGAGCACACCGGGAACATGAATGGCGCGAAGCGACCTCAGATGCTTCTGACTCCAGAGGAGGAGATGGCGGGCGAGTTGCGACATGCGACGGGAGCGTAGACCACCTTGATGGTTGATGTACGCAACGGTCGCAGTGTTGTCCGTACGGACCAGTACATGCTTGCCCCGTAGCAGGCCTTTGAGGCGGCCCAGAGCAAGACGTACTGCCAGCAACTCGAGGCAGTTGATGTGCCAATGCAGATGGGGTCCCGTCCAAACCCCTGACACCCCTGACAAAAAATGAACATAATGATTTTTTACAATCAAAAACAAGTTATTTAAGGAATACCTGGAATAAATGAATGATAAAATACATTTCTTTTAAAGATTCAGCAAAGAAACACTCAACCGTTATTGAAATTACATAGGAAATGAATACGGGTCATTTTTGACCCATGTTATGCATTAGAAGGGTAGTGATACAAAAATGATTTTTATTAAAAACGTAAGAAAGAAAAAATTAAAATGAGGATTTGTTATGATCAAAAACAAGTTAATTGAGGAATACCTGGAATACTGAATGAAGAAATTAATTTCTTGCAAAGATATAGAAAATAAAAACTCAGCCGGGTCATTTTTGACCCATGTTATGCATCAAAGGGTTAAACTACTACAATCATTTTCATGTCTGTTCTCTGCGCGGCAATTATTTCTTCTGCGCGGCCGCGCACGCGCGCAGCTTAGAGGGAACATTGATTATAACTGTATTTTACTGTGATTTTTTTTTTTATCAATTTAATGTGTCTTTCCTGAATAATTTAATTTCAAAAGTAGTTTATTCCATATACCCAATGTAGAGAGAGAGAGAGAGAGGGAGAAATAGAGAAAAAAGAATGAATAACCTGATAACATCTTAATTTCAGCAGTCTTCTTCATAATCATTTTAGCACCATCACTTTTCACAGCACTTTCTGATGACATCACAGGAAAGACAAATGAGTTTCTGGGGCGGCCTGACACTTGCTTATACGCTCATTTTAATTCTAAACAATTCATCTTCAGAATGGAGGGCTTGACTGCACAGTATTCAGTAGAATTAAACTGGACTGCTGAGACCAAATGAACACAGACTGCAAGAACAAATCTGGGTTCACGGAGGATTCAAGGTTGGCAGCAGATCCTAATAATGTGGTTCAGATGAGGTAATAAAGGAACTGACGATTTAAAACTTCACTAGTTCTTTCTTTCTTTTTCGTCACAGATATGACAGCATAAAAACAAAAATTCAAATAAAACTGCTTTGCATGCCAGCTTGAATTTAACCTGCAATGACCCTGTTTATATGTAATAGACATAAATTACACAACGTGGGAGACAACATGATTGCAAATATTAAACTAGATCCAGCAATTTAACAAAGTTTGTTGGTCCAGTTTTTTTTTTGTTTGTTTTTTTTTTCAAAATTATGAGGCTTGTAAAGGAGATATACTGTAGAATGAAAAAAGACAGAAACTGAAAAAACCCCAGAAAAGAACAAGGAAGAATTATAATGGCTGGTTTCCTACAGCTCACAGGTGCTGTAACTAGAAATGAGCACTGCTGTTGAAAGATCTGCATAACAGACAGCAGTAAAAACGAATATCCCAAGAGAATTGTAGGACATCTCTGGAGTCTAGTGGGACAGAAATGAAAAGAACTGTCACAACAAAACCAGGTTGTCTCCCTCTGAATACACATTCACACAAAAAAACAGAGAAACAAATAAAGAAATACAGTAAACTTTAAAATGGCTGTTTTCACAGAGAACGAGGCCACTGCAACAATGACGTTCAAAGGAATTTGGTCTTCTCTTGAGCAAACAAAACAGACGTTACATAGAAGCTGCTGAAGGACCTCAAAAGCACACAAAATGATTTCTGCTTACCCTTAGCAGATGCTAAATACACACAAGAGTAACTCTACCAAAAGATCTTCTGAGAATTTAGGCTTAGGGTTACAGTTATATATTTTTGGGTATTATTCAATCCTATTTATCACAAACAGTAAACAAAAATCTGCAATACAAAATTAATGGGAATAAAAGCATTAGCTTTCAGAGAGTGCTTCGTCATTGTCCTCTAATTATGCTTTTGCTTTTAAAAAACAAAAAAACAACAAAAAAACCTCAATTGCCTGTTAAAAGGTAGTTGTGCCATTGCAACACAACTCTGTTAAATGGGTTTTAGCCAAATGAACACTACAAGTTTTCTCCTACTCATAGAATAATTGAGTATCATGAGCCTTTCAATTTAACATGACACATCTCTAAATGCTTTACTAACAATGATCTAAACTCCATCTATTTTTTTTTATAAAAAGTTTGACTTAAAAAAATGGCAAAAAGATTCTAGGTTTCTGTGGTAACTTCCATTTAATTAATTATAAAACCGGAGTGTACCGACAATACCAATAATAAAGTAATAATTCAATAGGTGGGTCATTCTGTATCAAATCAACCAAATTTCAGATAACTTCCCCAGCTCAGATTTTTGATTTTGTTAATATTTTATATTTTTCTCTGAAGAAATACAAACATTTCAATTGTGATGAAAGCCAAAATATTTAAAGTCAAGGTTGGATATTTACAGAGTAATTCATTATTTTGTAGAGAGAGGGTCAAACTGACCATTTTCATCTGAGATTTGGAGCCAAATTACATGTGGGTATAAATGACTATATGGCAGCATCATTATTTTATTTTTACACAGAAATTTGAAGGTCTATTAGTAAAATCTGTTGACTTTAGCAATCTTCGTTGCAGTATATGTCAACAGTGACAGTTCAAACCTGGCAAAAAACACTTTTTTTTTTTTTTGAACTGTCACCAGTGGCAAATAACGCAACAAAGATTGCTAAAGTCAACAGATTTTACTACTAGACTTTCCAATCTCAGTGTAAAAATAAAATAATGATGCTGCCATCTTTCTAAAGTCATTTTTACACCCCTGTAATTTGGCTCCAAATCTCAGGTGAAAATTGTCTTTTTGACCCCCCTCTACAAATTAGTGAATTACTCAGTAAATATACATCTGACATTTAATATTTTGGCTTTCTTCTTCATTTATGTATTTCTTTCACCCGGAAAATGCTCATGCAAATCACAGTGCATTGTTATAATTGGTATGAATAGTTTGAATAATTTATCCAAATTTCCTTCAACAGCAACTACATTTTTTAGGTCCTCCAAGTAAAAACCAAGAGCCCAAGACCACAGAGTCAAGCATGCTAATCTATCCAAGCTGAACATACTCTGTTACTAATTACCCTACTATTCTAGCACTTTGCTCTCTCTCTCTCTCTCTCTCTCTCTCTCTCTCTCTACAGTCAAACTCTCATTTTTTATTTCCTCAGAGATGAGCAATTCTACAGTTCATAAAGTCAACTTGAGTATTTAGTGTGAAATGAGCTGTAAACATTCAATGAGAGTGAGCTGATAATTTACAAGAAAGTATTTGTGGAAGATTGTACTAAGAAGTTCTATCTAACCTAAAATATGGACAATTATTACTAATGCCTCTACTGATTATAAGAAGAGATGCATACTCTCATTTTGTGTGGATTTGTCCACAATGTCCTGTCCCTGGCATATAATGCACAATTACAGACAAGCAGAGTGATACAAACAGTGAAAAGCGTGACTCTGTAATCTTGAAATGCCGTTGAGTAAATCACATCTGAGGACCAGAACTGTTTTGTACAAAATATAATATACAGTGAGATCCAACAGTCTGAGACCACATTGAAAAATTCTGGATTCAAACTCTAATGCAAACATTGAAATAACTGAAAGTTCAGGTTTTTTAAAGTAAATAACCAAATAAGCACATTTGTGACCTTGACCATGTGTAAAGAGGGTCAGGTTCTTGCTTCCACTGAAGCACAAGATGCTCTTTGTATAATAATATTATGCTGGAAACATGATTTTACACAAACTTGTGCAGTTCATACAGTTTGAATTAAAGAAAATACTTTAAATTCCAAATGCTATGAGAATCACACTCAAATTACTCCGCTGATAACGTTGAGAAGTAATAAATAAATAAAAAACGTATTATAAAATGCAAACAGAATATTCTTCATTATACTACGGGACTGTTGAATGCTCGAAATCTGACTGGTTGACCAATGTTCTAAGGTGTGCAATTGTTTTCAGGGAAACGCACGGCTAAAGCCGGGGACACACCTAACGATTAGCTGAAACATTCTAAGACTGAACTGAACACACATACCGATTGTTTCCTTCGACTGGAGCCGATTTATATACTCACACATGGAATTTGAACACCGACTGTAATCGCAGACTGAACGCAACTGGCTCTGACTCGACACGTTTGAGCGCAATTAGTCATAAGTATCAATTTACATTCATAATCGGCCTTACAATCGTTGAGTGTGTGCGCGGCTTAAAGTAGTTCCAGGCAGATCTTGAGGCATTACCACCTCGTCTGTGCATTATTTTCCAAGAATTCAATGGCTCGACGTCAATTATTCCTTATTTAGTGATCTCAGACTTCTGAACTTTATCGAATTATATATATATTAGGGCTGACCGATATATCGCATGCGATTGTCGCGCATTTCGTCAGTAAAGCCGGTTCCCTGATTACCGCTAAATCGCTATCACCTGCTTTCAAATGGAGCGGCATTTAATAGACAGAACCGTATCACTGACAAGCCACGCAATATCGCGTTCATATCGCAGATGAATCGCCTTCGATAATGAACGCGATATTGCTTGGCTTGTCAGTGATCTACGGCTCTGTCTATTAAATGCCGCTCCATTTGAAAGCAGGCGATGGCGATTTAGCGGTAATCAGGGAACCGGCTTTACTGACGAAATGCGCGTGACAATCGCATGCGATATATCGTCAGCCCTAATATATATATATATATATACATACATACATACATACATCCATATAGTGATGGATTATAATAGGAAACTATAAGAAAATTGTGACTATAAATGTGGGGCTATAATATGATTTCTACTGTATCCATAACAGGGGATGCAAGTGTGTGGACTTTATTAAACATATGTGATGAGCACATTTAAAAGCTTAAATGAGGGGTATCATCACACACAGTTTCTGTCAATCTCATGTTAATCTGGAGTACCTATAGATTAGTAGTGCATCCTTCATATCTCCGAAAAGTCTTTAATTTTATAATTTTTATAAAAGATACATACAGTACAGTCCAAAAGTTTGGAACCACTAAGATTTTTAATGTTTTTAAAATAAGTATCTTCTGCTCACCAAGGCTACATTTATTTAATTAAAAATACAGTAAAAACAGTAATATTGTGAAATATTATTACAATTTAAAATAACTGTTTTCTATTTGAATATATTTGACAAAGTAATTTATTCCTGTGATGCATTACTGTATTTTTAATTAAATAAATGTAGCCTTGGTGAGCAGACAAAACTTCTTTTAAAAACATTAAAAATCTTAGTGGTTCCAAACTTTTGGACTGTACTGTACGCTGTACCGAGTCTTTCTGAAAACAGCCGAGCTCCTGTAGGCAAGCCGTGTGAGCGGAGCTAAAGAGTGACGAGCGCGCGCAGCTTTTGTGTAGCGATCGTCTGCAGTATCAATGGGCAGCTAAACAAATGTATTTAAACACACACAATACACCATAGCATAATCCCTGAATAACTTTTTAATCACTATAATGAATATAGCATATAGTGAATAATGAATAATGAATTTATGAATTCACTACATTCGTGTTGTTTACATTATATATAGTAATAGGCACCTGTTGCCAACAAAACAGACATTTGATGCAGTTTTACTCACCAACTGCGGTTCCGACTCATGACTGGGATCATTATCGCTGTGACCGCTCCATCTTTCAGTTTCAAACGATCTGTAAATCCAGCGTAGAACTGGGCCTTGTTTACGGCCACGGAAGCAGCCACAGAAAAACACGAGATATTCTCCATTCATTTTAACCAATAAAAAAGTGATTGCATCCATTTTATTTTAAGTGCATCAATGTAATGCGTGAGCACAAAACTCTCAGCTCCTCTTAATGCTGGGTTCTTTGGGACCCACCAAGCATCGTTATCGTTCCCTCACAAGCAAAAACACACTTCTTTGGTGACATTGTTGATTTCGTGAAGTCCTGTGACCTGTGCAGCGCTGCCGGTGATTTCCGTAAAAAGCCGAACGGGCATTGATGGGCGTGCTATTGCTCACTCGCTCTGGTAGACGTGTGCGCTCTTCCAGGAGAAGTGCCCGTACAATTAATTCCGACCATTATGACGTTGCAAAGGCCCATACGTTTATGAGGATTTGGAAGATAATTTTGACTGTGATGGTTTTCTTTCCTTCAGGTCACTGCAGAATGAAGGTAGAGTTTGTACTTTGACACCAAATGTTACATCACTTTTTTTCTCAGTGTTCCAAAATATCTTCTCCAGGTTGAATGATGAAAAATCTTCAAACAACAAGAAATCAATCTAGCTATAAAAGAATAAACTCTACTTGACAACTGGGTGATGTTTCAAGCATCATCTTGTCACAAAGAAAGGCAGCATATAAGCTCAAAAGAACAAGACAGATAATTCACCCCAGGTGACAGATCGTAAAAAAGAAAGTTATTTAAATAATTAAAAATTTACTGGATATTAATCAGGACTGTCAATTGCATGGTCTGAAATTAGACTGTGAGAGGTGCTAAAAAAAATTACCAGCACTTCAGGAATCTTAAAATATAAATTTATTTTTAATCTCTGCAGGCAGCACAATAGTAATCATAGATAATAATTTATAGAGACTAAAGAAAGAAAGAAAGAAAGAAAGAAAGAAAGAAAGAAAGAGTCTAAAGTGAAAGACACCAGAATTGCATCAGTTACATATACTGTAAATCATGCACACTATAAAGGAAGAATATTATACATACAGTAACACTACAAGGAAGCATACATATTGCACTGACTTAGGGCTGTCTCGATTCCTCGATTAAATTTGAGTACTCAATAAAAAAAAAACAAAAAAAAAAAAACACATATGTTGTGAGTTTGGGTTACTTATAACATTCATCTGGGAGTGCAATGTGCACCGTTTCATCAGATTTGTAAGGTAAATCATTTATAAACCTACACCATCGCATCGCCAACACAGGAGAATACATCAATATGTTTCTAAATATGCAAACTGTTAATCGCGATTTCAAAATAAAAGTTTAAACCCTCCCTCTGAGTTTGCGATGTTTTGATGTTCACATATTCTTGTTCAAGAAATGACAGTGGCCGCAGCATTTCTATCGTAAAGAAGTGTACAAATATTAAAGATTAAGTAAACATTTGAATTAAATGTTGTTTGGCCGATATTAATCAAGGATTTGATTTGATGTAAGGTGTAATAACACCGGGCTGTCGGCGCCCTCTGCAGACATGTGTTATAATACATGTACATAAGATGATTTTTTATATTAAATTATGTATTTTAAGAGTTGTTCTATAAAACCATATGATTACATGCTTTTGATATTTTATTTGAACCAAATATTATTGCCTCACTGTTATTAGGTATATATGTATTTTAAGTCATTTTTAAAGACTTAGGTCTTTGCACAGGTGTATTTCTATTACCACAAAAAAATTCTGATTACTTGATTAATCGTCAAAATAATCACTAATTACTTGATTTCCAAAATAATCGTTAGTGACACCCCTACACTGACTAAATGAACGTGGCCATATTTAGGCTAAAGGAATGCACCAATATAAAAATACAATAATTTTTTTGTTTATTTGGTTTGGAAAATTATTTTCATGCTATGGCTAATAACTGATAAATGGCAGATATTAAAATTAAATCCTATTTATAAAAAAAAAGAAGAAAAAAAAAACAAATCAATTGTTTTAAATGAACATTTTTAAGCACAACAACATTACATTATAAAAGTTAGGAAAAAGGAATTTGTTTCTGAGATTTGCTAATGTAACAGTAAATTATTAACGTTTCATAGATAAACTTTAAGTGAGTTTTAGTGATGACAGAGGTATTTAAAATATAAAAATAGAGGAAATTAGCATGTATATATAAAGCCAATATCGACAGATACCAATCATAAATTTAAAAAAAATAATTTCAGTCTATACCCATGTGTTACCAATATATTGTGATATTTAGAGCACTCAAAACAATTCTATGCCATATTATGCCATAGAGACAATGAGGACAGTATAGACATAAATACAAAAAAAAAATAATACAATGATTATTATAAGAACTCATCTCAAATACTGAGACTTAATCACAGTATGTGCAGATGTCAAATTGGTCACTCTGTGTGATCACTTCTGAGAGGAAAATGAACTGGAATGAAAGCACAAGTGAGACAGAAAGCCAGACAGAACATCTTATAATAAGTGATGATAGAGAACAGACAGAAGTCCACTATTATACTTTCATCACAGAGCGGGAACAAAAGCACATGCATGACCAGCTGTCTGCCCCCTCATCTAATTGACCTGATTGGTGGGCCAGTGGTGTGGCAGTTGTCTGAGATGTTTGATAAAGAGGAACCAAATCAAGCGACAACCGCTTTTGTGCAACCTTACAGGTGACCTGCTGTCCAACAACGAGACAGATGAGGCATGATGAAAGCTAATTATAATAACCTCAGCTACCACATTACAATCACTTCTATCAGCCACTTATTTGAGCCACATGTGGCTATCTGGCCTGGAACAAGAAGATTCTCAAAAGAGCAATTGATAAATAAATAAAAAAAAAAAATCACATTTGAGTAGAAGATCACATTAGTATTCATAGGTATTCATTCGTAAAGTGTGGTTCTAATAAACACACTCTGTGTTTGAACAGACAATGAAACATACAATATCAAGTTACTGACAGTAACTAAAATGCTCTTTACATTTAAATGACTTCAGAGACATTACGATTCCTTTGAGGTTTATAGAATACTGAATAGGTTGGTGTTGTATTTATAATCAAATGAGATTATTAAATATGTGTAACAGCATTACATAAAATCCAGGTATACTTATTGCTGTCAAAATTACAAAATTTTGCATTTTGGGTTTCATGCAATTCTATGTGAATTTAAAGACTGACAGGAATTTGTGACAAAGAGAGAGAGATAAATCAGTAAATGCATGATAGACACATTATGTTACACTGTAACACAGAGGGCGTTTCATTTAGACTTGTGAGACATTATTGCTTTGATGATAATTCAACCAAAAAGTGCAGATTTGACTAAAAATAAATAAATTAAGAGATTTTACTTATCTTTCAAACTTATAAATGAGTCCTGCTAGATTTGTACAATAGCTATCTCTAAAGTTTGTTTTAAAAAAATCTGTTTAATTGCTGTCAATATGTTGATACTGTACTTTTCAAAACTTGTTCATTACAATATACACTTTATGAATACCCGCAAACAGGAATTAAATCACCCTGAGATTATGGATGTAATTTAAGATGCTGTTAAATTTTCATATAATACCAATAAAATGCCTGAAGAGAAAACAAAGCTGTTTGCCATTTTGCAAGTAATGCATCACTGTATTTTATTTTTATGAGATATTGTGGCTCAGCCTGTGGAAAAACCCACTCACATATGAGTTTTAATTAATCATCCTCCAATCAACAAATGTTTCTCTCAAGGCTTTAAACATGTTGAGCTAAAGGCTTATGGCATATGGCTTTAATGAGTATTTATGAGTAGGTGATGCCATAGAGATAAAAGAATACTGCGGAAGAGATTACTATCGCTTGCACTGAATCATATTCTCCATCATATCTGTGAGGTAAATGAGGGAATAGAATCTGCTGAATTGTTGTCTCTTTTACACACAATTTAGACACACCTGTATTGTTTGATGACCTTTTTAATTGTTCTTTTAATGTTTTATCATTCATTTAGCCATGCTTTAGGTCTAACTGATTAATCCAATTGATGCAGAGAATAATCTTTTCCTACAATATAATTTAATTAATATGATAATGTGATGTTGTGTGCTTTAAAGTTAGCAATTATGAAAAAAAAAAACATGCCATGCAAGCCTGCCGATATCTTTCTGTATTACACTTTAATTACACTTTTTTATGTGATCTTGAGAATTCCAATCTCTTTCTCTCTCTCACACACACACACACACACACACACACACACACACACACACACAGTTGCAATCAAAATTATTCAACCCCCTTAACCTGCAAGACATTTTGCTGCTGAGAACAAAACTTTATGAAAACAACTCATCAAAGGCATCAGTAAACTATTATACATAAGTCTATTAATATACATTTGAGTGATTCCTGGAATGAAAAGTTGGTGAAAAAAAAATAAATAAAAAATTCAAACCCCAAAAGTCAAATAAACGATGCCTGTAAGTGCTTAGAAGCTTCTGTCACCTCTCTACTGCAATCTTGGCCCATTCCCCGCTTGAAGACTGTACATGCCACTCAAGAACATATTATGACTGACCCCTGAAGCAAGCTTAAAGGGTTAGTTCACCCAAAAATGAAAATTCTGTCATTTATTATACTCAACCTCATGCCGTTCCACACCCTTAAAAATTACAGATACTTACAGATTACCCTTAACAAATTAAGATATTTTTGTTAAAATCCGATGGCTCCGTGAGGCCTGCATAGGAAGCAATGACATTTCCTCTCTCAAGATCCATAAAGGTACTAAAAACATGTTTAAATCAGTTCATGTGAGTACAATGGTTCAACATTATAAAACGACGAGAATATTTTTGGTGCACCAAAAAAAAACTAAATAGTGACCGATTTCAAAACACTGCTTCAGGAAGCTTCAGACCATTATGAATCAGTGTGTCAAATCAGCGGTTCGTAGCGCCAAAGTCACATGATTTCAGCAGTTTGACAGTGGTTTGACACACTATCCCAGGGGTCGGCAACCCAAAATGTTCAAAGAGCCATATTGGACCAAAAAAACAAAAAACAAATCTGTCTGGAGCCGCAAAAAATTAAAAGCCTTATATAAGCCTTATATGAAGGCAACACAGGCTGTAAGTGTATATTAGCTATATTAGCCTATCAAAATGACTAAGTAGGCTACAAATACATAATGAGGTATTCCCGAGGTATATATTTAAAAACTGCTGAAAGCTACAGAAAAAAGAAGCAAATGGATCGGTGCAATTCACAGAAACAGCTGGACTCCAGCAGAGAAACATGGATTTGCAGTTATCATTTTGTGTCAAATTGTCGGATTTTGAGGTAAAATCATTCCATATATATTGTATTGTTATATATTATGTTGACAAATCATCTAATAAATATTTTCCATCTTATATTCTGCATAATTGTGTGTTTTAAAATAAACACTGACAAAAACTATAGGCTACTATAAAACTATATGTTTTAGGGATGGGCAATATGACGATATAACATTGATATAAGTGATTACGCGGATTTAAACCTACCTATATTGTAGTTATTCACAGGCAGATTTGCTTTATGTATTTCCCCGGCGTCAAATCAGGCACATATAAATGTCAGGAAACACGACTCCTGGCTACATGTCAATATCCATGGATTAGGTTTATTTGACAAGTTGTAAGAAACACTTTCGAGTCCAACCTTTAGTGTAATTCGTTTGTTTTTACTCGCGTTTTCGCAGTTTCCTCTATTAAATCCAGTCATGCAGCAGGTTCTTTTGCCAATCAGTCCAGCTGAGGGAGCGCGCTTTCGGCGGGAAAGTGATGTCGATGGCTATGACGCAAATTTTCGTTGACAGAAATGTTGAAATTTAATATTTAGTGTACACACATTTTTACAGCATTGGAAAACGTTAAGAATGTTTGTGTCATGTTTGTCCTCCTACAGAAACCATATGAAAACAAAAAAATATATTTTTTCCATTTTCATACATTTTTTAAAAAGCTCCAGGGAGCCACTAGGGGGGCGCTAAAGAGCCGCATGCGGCTCTAGAGCCGCGGGTTGCCGACCTCCGCACTATCCGAATCATGATTCGACACAGAGGAATCATAATGCTCCGAAGCTTCCTGAAGCAGTGTTTTGGAATCGATTATCACTATATAAGTCGTTATTTTGTTTTTTTGGCACACCAAAAATATTCTCTTCGCTTTATAATATGAATATTGAACCACTGTACTCACATGAACTGATTTAAATATGTTTTTAGTACATTAATGGATCTTGAGAGAGGAAATGTCATTGCGGGCTATGCAGGCCTCATTGAGCCATCTGATTTCAACAAAAATATCTTAATTTGTGTTCCGAAGATTAACAAAGATTTTACGGGTGTGGAACGGCATAAGGGTGATTAATCCATGGGTCCAAAAAAGTTCCAGTTTGGTCACATCCCTCCATAAAACATTCCTCCACAACTCTACAGGTATATCCAAAAGAATTTAAGCATATTCAAGTCAGCCTTTATGTTCTTCTTGTTCAAGAGTGACATTCTGCAAAGTTGCAAAGATTACATCCAAATCTACTTAAGCTTGCTTCAGGGATCAGTCATAGAATATTATTGAGTGGCCTGTACAGTCTTCAGATTGAAATCTTATTAAAAGTATTTGGTGGAATTTGTAGAAAGCAGTGGTAACGTGGAAACCAAAGACTATCAGTGATCTGGAAGCTTTTTCATACGAGGCATGGGCCAAGATTGCAGTGGAGAGGTGACAGAAGCTTCTAAGCACTTACAGGCAGCGTTTATTGGAGGTTATAAAGAATGAATTTTCCTGGGAGCTTTTTGTTTTCTATGCATTTCTTTGCATAAAATAAAGACTGTAGGTGTAGTTTGTCAGATAAATTACACATTAAGCATGTGTGTATTTTGTTCATACATCATATTTAGAAAATACTATAAAAAGATTTTCCTCTTATTTTGATGGTTCAATTGAACTTGTAGGGTCATTAAAAACAAATTTCACTTTTGGCCACTACACTCACTCTCTCTCTCTCTCTCTCTCTCTCTCTCTCTCTCTTATATATATATATATATATATATATATATATATATATATATATATATATATATATATATATATATATATATATATAGGGAAATTACAAACAAATACAGGGATTATTGGAACAGTACTGACCCATACTGTCAGAAGTACAAACTAACGCATTAATATTGATTATCTGGTGGTCTAGGATTCATGGCCAGGTTCATAGGTATGATAATTATATGACCTCACACACATAAAAACACATAATGATTGGCTATCTTAGCCAATGCTTCAAAATCAGCATTAAAATTGTGGAAGGAATTTTCTTTATAGGTATTTACTGCTCTTAAGAACACAGCACTGAATAAGGACATTTCTTTTATACGACTCCAAGGGTGTAAGATATATTTGTGTGCGAAAGCAAAAGAGATAATATGTATCATCTGACATGTAAATGTGCAGTGTAAGCAGCCTATACCAAAGGTAAAACGTCAATAGAGTTGCGGTCATAAGCTTTTGCAAACTTGCAGAATCTGCAAAATAATCATTTTAACAAAATAAGAGGCATCATAAAAATTGCATGTTCTGAAGCTATACATAACATGTTTATATATGTTATGAGAAATAGCTTATTCAGGGAACTACTAAATAAAAACAAGCAATTTTTTATGATTTTAACAATTGTTTACTAACATTCCTGGAAGTGTAAACTTATCACCACAAATGTATTAATTTCAGTGTATCCCAACAAAATTCTCGATATTTCACATTGTGTTCATTTCACATTTCAGTTTATCATGTTTAAAATACAGAAGCTGAAAATTATGTTCCTATTTCTGTCAGTTTATACAACCCGATTCCAAAAAAGTTGGGACACTGTACAAATTGTGAATAAAAACAGAATGCAATGATGTGGAAGTTTCAAATTTCAATATTTTATTCAGAATACAACATAGATGACATATCGAATGTTTAAACTGAGAAAATGTATAATTTTAAGGGAAAAATAAGTTGATTTTAAATTTCATGGCATCAACACATCTCAAAAAAGTTTGGAACAAGGCCATGTTTACCACTGTGTGGCATCCCCTCTTCTTTTTATAACAGTCTGCAAACGTCTGGGGACTGAGGAGACAAGTTGCTCAAGTTTAGGAATAGGAATGTTGTCCCATTCTTGTCTAATACAGGCTTCTAGTTGCTCAACTGTCTTAGTTCTTGTCGCATCTTCCTCTTTATGATGCGCCAAATGTTTTCTATGGGTGAAAGATCTGGACTGCAGGCTGGCCATTTCAGTACTCGGATCCTTCTTCTACGCAGCCATGATGTTGTAATTGATGCAGTATGTGGTCTGGCATCGTCATGTTGGAATATGCAAGGTCTTCCCTGAAAGAGACGATGTCTGGATGGGAGCACATGTTGTTTTAGAACTTGGATATACCTTTCAGCATTGATGGTGCCTTTCCAGATGTGTAAGCTGCCCATGCCACATGCACTCATGCAACCCCATATCATCAGAGATGCAGGCTTCTGAACTGAGCGCTGATAACAACTTGGATTGTCCTTGTCCTCTTTAGTCCGGATGACATGGCGTCCCAGTTTTCCAAAAAGAACTTCAAATTTTGATTCGTCTGACCACAGAACAGTTTTCCACTTTGCCACAGTCCATTTTAAATGAGCCATGGCCCAGAGAAAACGCATGCGCTTCTGGATCATGTTTAGATATGGCTTTTTTTTTGACCTACAGAGTTTTAGCCGGCAACGGCGAATGGCACGGTGGATTGTGTTCACCGACAATGTTTTCTGGAAGTATTCCTGAGCCCATGTTGTGATTTCCATTACAGTAGCATTCCTGTATGTGATGCAGTACCGTCCAAGGGCCCAAAGATCACGGGCATCCAGTATGGTTTTCCGGCCTTGACCCTTACGCACAGAGATTGTTCCAGATTCTCTGAATCTTTGGATGATATTATGCACTGTAGAGGATGATAACTTCAAACTCTGCAATTTTTCTCTGAGAAACTCCTTTCTGATATTGTTCCACTATTTTTCGTCACAGCATTGAGGGAATTGGTGATCCTCTGCCCATCTTGACTTCTGAGAAATGCTACCACTCTGAGAGGCTATTTTTATACCCAATCATGTTGCCAATTGACCTAATAAGTTGCAAATTGGTCCTCCAGCTGTTCCTTATATGTACATTTAACTTTTCCAGCCTCTTATTGCTACCTGTCCCAACTTTTTTGGAATGAGTAGCTCTCATGAAATCCAAAATGAGCCAATATTTGGCATGACATTTCAAAATGTCTCTCTTTCAACATTTGATATGTTATCTAGATTCTATAGTGTATAAAATATAAGTTTATGAGTTTTGTAAATTATTGCATTCCTTTTTTATTCACAATTTGTACAGAGTCCCAACTTTTTTGGAATCGGGTTTGTATATGCTCTTTAATTATGATTAATGATATCAGGATGTGTACAAACACACAATTATATTCCTAAACACATACACAGCATGACTGCAATCAGCACCAGATATACCTGCAGAAGTACTAACAACATTTCAGCCGTTCACTCACACCTGTTGATCTGTCTCTGTAATTATTGCTCTTCTATGTCCAAGTTCATTGTTTCATCATTTCGAGTCCCTCATTAGATAGAAGAGGGTAATTTCTCCTCATCCCATGCAGCCATACTCTCTCTCTCTTTCTCTTTCTCTTTCTCTCTCTCTCTCTCACACACACACACACACACACATATGCTGCCGAACAGGCAATTTAGGAGGTAGGAGGCAGGAAATTACCGACAGAACTCATCAGTGTGTGCCATTGTATGGTACTGGCGACTCCTCACACCTAGTAACACCAAACTCTACACAAATTCGCAGAAAGAGAGAGAGAGACAGGGACACATTTTAAACCTCTTAAATACACTCAGTCTACCTCCATCTTTGTACTCAGGTCAGATTCCTTGGTATTCACTAACTGGATCAATCTGCATGCTGGGGAGTGACTCTTTTTCCATTACATTGATTACACAATATATTAATTCATTCAGAGAGAAAATTTCCTTATTTTCTATTCATTTGCTCCACCCACACCTTGGGACCCCCATCCCTAGCTCTTGTCATCGCCATATCCACCCTTTGCTTGACATCAAACCTTCACATGCGCCTTTCTCATTCAACACCTGGGTGGGAGATATGACCAAAATCAATAAAAAATTACAATATAGTTATTGTTGCTACTTTATTTTTGTTTATTAACAAAATTACAATCAATAGGGGAAATACAATAAAACAAAAATACAAATAAAAACCAGTACAAAAGTTTTCAGGTACAATAAGTCTTTAACAGCTGCAGTTAAAGGTGGGGTATCCATTTTTTCAACTACACTGTTTGGAAGTTAGTTGGGCCGATACCAACAACAAACATCTAACCAATC
This sequence comes from Megalobrama amblycephala, assembly GCF_018812025.1. Classification (NCBI taxonomy): domain Eukaryota; kingdom Metazoa; phylum Chordata; class Actinopteri; order Cypriniformes; family Xenocyprididae; genus Megalobrama; species Megalobrama amblycephala. Next base: position 24,902,572 of record NC_063047.1, read on the forward strand.
AGCATTAGGGGGCGTATGATGGTCATGGAGACAGAATGAGCAAGAGGGAGATTTGAGAAGAAAAAAAAAACGCAGAAAGAAAAATGATGAGACACAATACAAAAGAGCTCAAAAGAATATCACTGGAATAAAGGTTTATGACTGGGCAAGTGCTTTAGGACCTGTGTTAATATTAGAAAAGCTTTCTAGCACTGGAGAGAGCGAGAAGGCCTGAAAACAGACGTGGAGGGTGCTTTGAACCCGCTTTTCATGTGAGTGTCATTGATTGTCTGGAGCTGCTGTGCTGTTGTATTTACTCTTGTGTAAATACAACAGCACAGTTGTATTTTTTGTGAAGCATTCTGTTAAATTTTTAGTATATTAAGTACAAAATTAGTGCACGAAAATAGAGCACGTTAAGTACATTATTGAAATGTACTTTTTTTACCTGGGTTGTGTGCGTAACAGTGGCCAGATAGTGAGAGTTGTGCAGGTAAACCACTGCATACTGACGATCGCTAGCGAACGCGGTGTTTAGCGTCATTGATAGTGCGTTCGTCTCGCCTGCCAGAAGCGGATAGGCCCAGGATTGGATTTTGAGTTTTGAAGGCAGAGCAATGAAGAGAGGGGTGGGTTTGTTTGGGTTGATTTCAAATATCAACAATGTCCAACAGTGTTGCTGAAAAAATGGATACCCCACCCTTAAGTAAGAAATATTACATAAACTGAATAATTAAATGTAAAACTAAAAATGTATGAATTAATACATTGATCCAAAATTATGAGGTCAAGAGAAATAAGTGATTTCTCATTTTTAGTTTTTTTTTTTCTTCAATTAGCAGCAGCAGGTAGCTGGTATCACTTAGGGCTTTTTATGGATCTTATATATTGACAAACATCTGATTTCCTAGTAGTAGTCCTAACTGTTTACATTCACACTAGACATAAGTGAATAACTGATGATCTTTGCACTGTTATTGAACTAAACTGACTTTAGCTGAATAACGACACTACTGTCTTCTGTAAAGCTGCTAGTTGAAGTTTGTTTTATAAAGATGAATTTCGCAATGTCACTTATTTTCCTGTTTGTTACTGAGAAGCTGCAATCAGTATTGTACAAAGCGCTGTAAATAAATGTGACTTGACATAACAGACTGCGTTTAATGGGCATTTTGACATAATTTTGTGTGTATTTGACCATTCAAGTCCATTCACAAACAAATGCTGTCTCTGAGGTGGTTTTCTGCGTGCGATCTTCAGGTGTGTGTCAATCAGCAAGCGAGTACTGTATTGAGTGCTTTTTCACTGTGACTTATTGTGTTCAACTCATTTTAAAACCAAGCACAAAGCTTTATTTTGTCATTCAAGCATGTTTAGCTCTCTAATGTGCCAATAACTTTAAGAATAGCGTGCAGTGCTTCCCACACACAGACTTTACCCAGGCGGGCCGCCCAAGTATATTCTGAGACACATTTTTGCTTTTATTATTTTTATCCTCTTATACTTTTATATCCACGCAAGATAATGAAACCATCTGCGATCGATTAACTAGTCGTCTCGTACCTACTTGTTATGTGTGCGTCAGAACTGTTTACTCCCGCTAACATTCAAACGAGCGCTGCATTTTGCAAAGTCACAAGAGGGCGCTGTTGCGTGTTCTACAGGCTCACGCAACAGAGCTTCAGACTGCTTCAAAGTGATTCTCAATCAATGAAAAGCACAGATTTATGCCAAGCGATTGCTAATGAACTCAAGTTGATGAATTATTACAATGTCTACTTTATGGCCTTTATATAAAATGTTTTAGACGATTGTAAGAATCTGAAGGATCAGCCTGCAATAGTACAGACATTTCAAAATAAGAGTCCCGTTGTATTTCGGGCTTGTTTATAATTAAAAGTCGCACGCTAAGTTTTTTCTTTTGGGCATTATTGGTATTTTGATTACACTATAAATTGTATTTAATTTGATTTCCATTTAATTCATAGTAAACTATTGTAGTCTCCCCCACAGAAAGAAAAGACTAAGAACATTATTTGACACATATATTATTCATTTTATAAATTTTACTATTTTACTTTAATTCACAGAGAGAGACACTATATGGCAGCAAGGAGAACATAGGAAAATGTGAACCATTTAAATGCTATAATTTTGCATAATTTACAATGCATAATAATGCATAATATTAGTATGTAATTAAATGTAATATGTTATTTAATTAAAATTAATTTCAATAAATAAAAATATTTTTTTTTTGCCTGGCTACCACCGCAAGTATATTTCAAACCTGTGGGAAGCACTGAGCGTGGATATAATTACCATGAAATAAACAATATAACAAAATTCCTATCGACAAACATTACTACAATATACTATATTGTCATACCGTCCAGCCCTTACACAAGCCTTCACCAGAGTCTGTCAACAACACTATCTATATATCGTATATTGTTTGCTGTAATCATTATATTTAATTCAACAGCAAATTATTCAATTATCATTAATACAATGTGGCTGAATTACATCTGTTCAAATATCAAAAACACGCAAAGAGATGAGTTTTCTCGGTTGACTCTTGGTTCCTCAGTTTCTCATCCCCTTAAACATCTTATAGAGTTTGTCCTTGCTACGACGACATTTTGCTTGCTCACTGGGGAGTTTGTAAGGCACTATTCCCTGTAAAGCTGCTTTGGAACAATATGTAAATTGAACTGGAATAGAGGACAGAAGGAGAAAGGCCTGGATGGCAGCCGTGAAACTGGCAATATAGTTAGAGGCAACATTAAAGACAGCAAGTGCATGGAAAAGAAAGGGACATGGGGTGGTTGAAGAATATGAGCAGCTGGCTGATAGCTGTTGAGGACAGATGTCAGCAGATGAAACTATAAGAGCAGATGCTCTCGAGAAAACAGCTATTTATCTTCACCTCCATCTTCTTTCATTCTACCATCTCAGTTTTTCCAGACTCCTCCTCCTCCTCATTGCTCTCTTTTCTATTCTTATCACAGTTCTTCAACATGTAATGAGTAGTTTGACATTTGGGCCGTTATTCATAATAGAATTACTTGGTGCTTAGCAGAGGTTTTTCTTCTAAAACAACCTACTGATTACACAATGTGATCTCATTAGTAATTGTTTACGAATCCTTTTAGGTTAATAGAATATTAAACTCATTTAATTAGTTGGGTGAATATCACAAAATCAGGTTTTGAAGATTTCAAACATTTTTTTAAAGACTTGCAAAAAATTTCCTTTTATGCAGTAATAACTTTTGAAATTTATGAAGTTGAGAGCATGAATTTAAAAACATTTACCGATAATCTCTACAAAACAAGTACTTAAAATCGAATTACTTACTGCCACAGTCTGAAAATGACAATACCATTAGCAAAGCTAATACATTTTTTTTTATTTTTTTTATTTTTTTTACATTTTTAAAAATGGATCTTTTACAGACATGAACAGTTACTTGAAACTCTGAAATAATATATATTTTTAAATTAACATTTTTATTTGATTTTATATGAATTCTCTCATAACCTATATAATATATAGGCTAGGCTATATTTATATCTGTATAATAGTATAACAAAACCATATATATTTTTAAAATAAATGTATTTAAATAAAATTAAAATAAATTTAAATAAAATGTATTTAAAATAAATTTAAATATTAAAATTATGTCTATGTTTTAAAGATATTCACATGTAAGTACTTTTAAAATATAGACAATAATACAAAAACGCAAATGTAAACATTTATGTATGAATACTAATGAGAGGCTGGATAATGGGAACAGTGTCTGTTACTGGAATAATTTCTACTTAAATTGACAATCTCAGCATAATTTTTTGTTTATTTGGTAAATTATTTCCAGCATAAATTTACTATTATATACAGTATGTTTCAAGATAATTCACTCTCTATTATTATTAGCAAGACCAATCTCAAACGTTTGTGATAATCAGACTCTTGTTACAAAGATTTCATCAGAATTATAATTATCCAATCCCCTTCTTTTCGGTCTCATCCATCCCCATATCTCTCCTCTTCAATTTCCTTTCATTCACCTCTCCCACTTTACCTGTTCACCTCTCTCCATCTTCATATACACTCTATTACTTTCTCTCTCTTCTTTCTCTGCTTCCACCTCTGAGTCCCCCTCACTCATTCATTCCCTCCATTGGTCTGTCTCCATCTATTCTTTTCCTTTTGCTTCTCCCTCTGTCTCTCCCTCCATCAATCCATTCTCTGGACATGTAGTTAAGCAGCCAAGGCCTATTGCACTCTGCAAGAGAATGGATGGACTCGCCTGGGTATACATTAACCAACTCTGTTATTAGATCTCCCTCCATTGAATGGTTTTGGTTGGTGTCCTATTTCGATGGGTCTCCCCTCAATAGAGTTATTCCCAGCAGGATCTCCAATGGACCGACCAAAAAGGTTTCCCTGCTCATTAAGGCCCTGGCCAATCACATAGAGTCAGTTGAGAAAGGACATCATGACATGGCTGGATTTTTCCTCTCTTAAAAAAAAAGAAAAAGAAAATATTAGCTTGACATACTCTCTATGTTCTCGACAGGCCTCTTGTTGTATATAATAATGTGGTATAAAAGATGCGTGATACCCCAAAGACACTGAGACAGGAGAATACTCAGTCAACGATATTGGTTAATGGAGCTAATGTCCCACAAGAGCCAGAAAATATGTTTCTATACATATATATATATATATATATATATATATATATATATATATATATATATATATATATATATATATATATATATATATATATAGCCTTAGCAAACACCATAATTATGACAAGGATAAACAAATGGCTTCAATAAGTAATTAACATTGTAATAAATAAAAAACAAACAGCAAAAAACTGATGTAATTGGTAATTTAATACAATTATAAATGTCTAAATATTGTAAAAGCATAGTTATGAATGTGTTCACACTAATTAGTTTTTTTTAATAATTTTGTTTCTTAAGTTATTAATGAAGAAAATATGGGAAGCAAATTAAACTACAATAACTGTCCCACTGTAATTCAACAATAAAATCAGCATATTCTAGAACAAACCTTGGGAGGGGTTTAAATGGCAGGGGATTTAGCCAATTGCATAAATGATTCTTTTTAAAAGTTGATGTGATCTTTACCATCTTTATTTAACCAATTGTGGATTATATCCTTCTAGACCTTTTCCATCATTACATCCCCCTTGTAAAAGATATATCCTATAGGAACTAATATACATTCAAATATGCTGATAATGGCACATCCAATATATAGTGTGACATTCCTGGTGAAAATCCATTTTATGATGCCAGAGGATTTGAATTAAAGTGTTTGTTCACCCAAAAATTAAATTTCTGTCATTAATTACTCACCCTCATGTCGTTCCACACCCGTAAGACCTTTGTTCATCTTCGGAACACAAATTAAGATTTTTTGATAAAATCCGATGGCTCAGTGATGCCTGAAGCTTTGTTACATCATAAACGTTTCGAAATTTCAACGGTTCACGTGATTTTGGCAGTTTGATACAAGCTCTGAACCACTGATTCGAGACAAAAGATTCGTAAAGCTTCGAAGCTTCATGAAGCAGTGTTTTGAAATCGCCCATCACTAGATATTGTTGAATAAAGTCGTTATTTTGTTTTGTTTTTTTGGCACACAAAAAGTATTCTCGTCGCTTCATAACCACTGTAGTCACATGAACTGTTTTAAAAACTGCTTTCTGGGCATCTGAAAGTGTTAATTATATTGCTGGCAATGCAGGACTCAAGTGAGCCATCAGATTTTATCAAAAAATATCTTAATTTGTGTTCCAAAGATGAACGAAGGTCTTACGGGTGTGGAACAACATGAGGGTGAGTAAATAATGACTGAAATTTCATTTTTGGGTGAACTAACCCTTTGTTTGAACTGTCTAAATTAAAATGATGTAACTCATCCCAATGTGACTCACCAGTTTGAGTTAAAACTTCCACATTTTCATTACTTTAATGTGTTTTTTATATCTGAAATCTTCATCAAATTTTAATTTGTTTTGCTGATGCATATTGCATGTGTGTAGCTTGCTGAAAAAATATAAACTTTTTTTATCTTTTATATTTCTTTAACTCGAGTTGTATGTCAAAGCATAAATGGGGCAGGAAGGCTGGTGATTGATAAGTCATCACACACACACTTTATTCCTGATGGATTTCGGCATGGATACTCAGCTTGCAGAACTTTCTGAAACTGTGCAGTTTGTTGCCAGGATACGTGAGCTCCTGGTGTGTTTGTATTCTGAGCAGGTGCTCAATAGCTGACAATATATGGGTGTGAGTGCGTACGTATGAGAGTGCGAAAACAAGACTGAGTTGAAGACGTTATCCCCCGTTGTTAAATCAAGAGCTCAATAAGCCCTGATGTCTGAGAACACCATATTGTTTATTTAAAACCAAAAGCCTTAAACATTAGCATTCACAATGCTGTCCAGTCCACGTGTCTTTGATTGCATTAGGCAATCCATTATCAATATCAACTATGCATTGCTTATATAACAGATTAAAACTCAAAATACTACCGCTACTTTGCATTCCAAACAGAAACCCCTCTACTTATCATCATGTTTAAATTGCACTATGGAAAATCTTTTATCTACCCTTATTCCGGGGATTGTTTGTCACATTAGGTTGATTGTTCATTAGAAAAAAAAAATTAGCCAGCTATGAATACGTTCTGACAATTATAACTTGTTACCCAAATCACTGCTTTTCCAAAGCAGCATGAACCGACTTACAGTTCTAGGAACCACACAACAAGTGCTCAAATTTCACAGAAATTACACAAGAGTGTGAACTATTAAAATGTGTCTAGAGGAACTTTCTCAGAAATTAAGAGACTATAGGCCAGATTTACTAACAGCTTGCACCCGTGCAATCCCTCTTTTGGCACTGAAAAATGACTGTCAGGATTTACTAAAGAAACACAGTGAAAAATTAGCGCTGAAAAGGTGTGGACAGTTATTTTTGTGGCTGACCTTATTGTATATGCATTTTTAGGAGTTTCCCTTTCAGACACAAAATTAATGGGAGGAGAGTATTTAAATGAATCATGCAAGGTGATTTACTAAGGTTTGTGCTAGTCAATGTACTGGTATTTGCGCCTTATTTGGGCCTCTATTGGGCAGGACTTAGGAGGCAGTCATCATGTAAAACACCTGCAGAGAATGATATAAGGGTTTTTGGTTTTTGGTTTTGGGTCCTCTTTGGTTTTCTGTTATTTTGGGTTGCTTTGTTGTGATTATTTGTTTGCTTTATGTATTAGACTAGTTTGGGGCTTTATGTTTTGCAGGCCTGTTTGTTATGTTGGGACGTGTTTATTATTTTGTGTTAATTATCTAGTCTTTATTTACTTTCCCTTAGCAGTGCTTTCTATATTTAATTATTATGAGTTGTAAACTTTATTTTTGTTAATAAATACTTTTTGATTCACTTTCATTCTGGTCGCCTCCCTCATTTGTTGCGGCTCTGAGCTGGCCATGACAGTAGATTAATTGCATTAGTCATTATGGAAATGATCCGGCTGCGTCTGTGTTCTTTAATTTGCACGTCAGTAGATCACACGCAGAACTTTCCACTCCCATCTGTGCTTTTTTGAAATTGTGCTCCTGCTAATTTGCCATTTAGTAAATCTGGCCCTATGGCTCTGTTCACACTGCAGGGGAAATACTTTTTCTTATATCCGATTTCAGATTGACTCTTAAAATTGCATGCATGTCCAGATAAGATTTTTTCCCCCCACTTTCGCTGGTTGTCAAAGTATACAATACAAACTTGCTGTTATCCTTGGTAGAGCACATTCACTCTCTTCAAAAACTGTGCTTTAATTATCTTGACAAACTAAATGACGAAGAATGAAATTTGAATACAAATTGAATAAAAGATATAGATTGCACTGCATGTTAGCTTGCTTATTTTGCTCAAGAGCATGATCTACATAAGTCTGCATGTTATACCAACAAGAAACTATTAACCACAGTTTGAGAGTGGTATAGTTCCAACACAACATCTTTCTATCTTGGTAACATTTGAACTTTTGTTGCTTAAATACATATTTGTCCTGAACCTACCCCTAAACCTAATCTTAAAGGATTAGTTCACTTTCAAATGAAAATTAGCCCAAGCTTTATTCACCCTCAAGCAATCCTAGGTGTATATGACTTTCTTCTTTCTGATGAACAAAGTCTGAGATATTAATCAAGATCCTGACGCATCTGAGATTTATAATCAAGCGATCAAAGCGATACCAACGAGTATGAGCTGAAAAAGTGCTTCCATCCACATACATCCATCATAAACGCAATCCACATGGCTCCGGGGGGTTAATAAGGTCCTTCTGAAGCAAAAGCGATGCGTTGGTGTAAAAATAAAAATACAAAATCCATATTTAACAAGTTATTAAGTAAAATATTACTTCCGCCAAACCGCCTTCCGTATTCAACTTACGAAGAAAGTGTAAACTGGCGTCACATCAGTTAAGCTTTTTCCGTAAGTTGAATAGGGAAGATGTGGGACATAGCGTAAGCTTTGTGAACTGCAAGAGTTTTACACTTTCTTCATAAATTGAATACGGAAGGCGGTCTAGGCAGAAGCTAGATATTTTACTTTTTTATAACTTGTTTAATATGGATTTTTTTTTTTTTACACAAATGCATTGCTGTGCTTCAGAAGGACTTTAATAACACACCCCAGATACATCAGGATATTTATTAATATACTGTATCTCCGATTGTGTTCATCAGAAAGAAGAAAGTCATATACACCTAGGATGGCTTGAGGGTGAGTAAAGCTTGGGGTAATTTTCATTTGAAAGTGAACTAATCCTTTAACCCATAGTAACCTTATATTATTCAGTACTTTCTTGGTAAGTACACTGTAAGTGCACTGAAAGTGCACATACTATAAAATAAAGTGCAACCAAAAACTTTTCTCACTTTATTTCCAAGAAGGACTGAAATTCTACACACCAATACTAAATTCATGCAGATGAATATACTATATATGCAATACTGTTCACGAACGCATAGGCCTATAAAATAATCTCTCTCCTGTTCTTTTAGCATTTTTACAAGTACAACGAAATACGTCAATATAATCACTCAAGAGCACTGAAGTGCTTCCAGCAGTCATCACACATTGTGTCATCAAACCTCAAGTGTTGTAAGCTCATGTCAGAATGAAGAAGCCTCATTTTGAGCTCGCTTTTTGAGAAATGGTCATGCCATTTTGTTGAGTGTCAAATCATTCACACTGCTCATGCACAGGCAGCTCAGTCAAGCATGTATTCTCTTTAAAGCATTGGCCCTGACACATTCACACAGTTTAGTAATGCAAGAGAAGATGAAGGCATTTCATATACTGATTGACACCACGAGTTTACATTACAAGACCATGTACATTACCAGAGACAGATCACATGCAAGCTGCATAATAATGACTAAGCACGCAGCGAAATGCATGGCAGTTGCTCACATATAATACATAAAGTACATTACAAGTGTGGTTTGCATTGTATAATATGGTGCTTTAGTGTCAACTATGAGAGAACACATGCAAATCATTTTATTTATTCACATACATATAACCTTTCATGCGTTCAGACTGCCAGCGTAGCCGTAGTGCCTGTGGAAAATGCGACCACATGGGGAAACGTGGCATAATCCTTAAAAATAATGAGCAGAATCAACAATGAACTATTTTTTACCATCACGCTGATTTTACAGATTAAACGTGGCATTTCTGTGACCGCCTCATCGTTCAGGCAGTTTATTATTTCAACGTGCCTTCACTGTGAGACATGACCTGGGCATAAAGCACCAACAAAATAAAGCAACGTACAGCAACTGAATCTCAACACGCCCTGACAGGTGATTATATTACGGGATTTGTTGTGAAACAGCAGGGTTTCTATAATGTGCTGGTTAGAGGATTATGCACTGTGATTTATGTAATTTTGCATAATTTGTGGCTGTCTGATGAAAAGAAAAGTGATGGAAGGAAAACATGCAGACAATAGGAAAGGTAGTGTAGGGCTGAGTGAATAGTCTAATAATACTCTTTACTTCCCCAATACAGATTGAGGACTGTTGGGACACTCCTTGCACAGGATAGTTCTGTCTGGGCAGACAGATTAGATTGCACCTCAATGACTAAATACTACAGTGGGTACGGAAAGTATTCAGACCCCCTTAAATGTTTCACTCTTTGTTATATTGCAGCCATTTGCTAAAATCATTTAAGTTAATTTCATTTTTGCAGATTTATTAAAAAAGAAAAACTGAAATATCACATGGTCCTAAGTATTCAGACCCTTTGCTGTGACACTCATATATTTTTAACTCAGGTGATGTCCATTTCTTCTGATCATCCTTGAGATGGTTCTACACCTTCATTTGAGTCCAGCTATGTTTGATTATACTGATTGGACTTGATTAGGAAAGCCACACACCTGTCTATATAAGACCTTACAGCTCACAGTGCATGTCAGAGCAAATGAGAATCATGAGGTCAAAGGAACTACCTGAAGAGCTCAGAGACAGAATTGTGGCAAGGCAAAGATCTGGCCAAGGTTACAAAAAAAAAAAATCTGCTGCACTTAAGGTTCCTAAGAACACAGTGGCCTCCATAATCCTTTAATAGAAGACATTTGGGACGACCAGAGCCCTTCCTAGAGCTAAGCTATCGGGGGAGAAGAGCCTTGGTGAGAGAGGTAAAGAAGAACCCAAAGATCACTGTGGCTGAGCTCCAGAGATGCAGTCGGGAGATGGGAGAAAGTTGTAGAAAGTCAACCATTACTGCAGCCCTCCACCAGTCAGGGCTTTATGGCAGAGTGGCCCGACGGAAACCTCTCCTCAGTGCAAGACACATGAAAGCCTGCATGGAGTTTGCTAAAAAACACCTGAAGGACTCCAAGATGGTGAGAAATAAGATTCTCTGGTCTGATGAGACCAAGATAGAACTGTCATGTGAAATAAAGATAGATGCAAGCGCAAGTCAGAAAATCTCATTTATTGAGCTTCACACCATGTAAACAAAGCGACAAGTAACCAGCAGCAGGGAGACGGCGACACAGGGACTTCGATGGGCCTGACGAGATGGTGGTAAGTGCCAGGAAGTCCAGGTGCAAGATGATCGTGCTGGGGTCCGTAGTAGTGAGTAAAGACGTGAAGAATCCAACGAAGAACAACAACAGGAACACGAAGACTTCAACTCCAACGGAAGAACACACAAAGAAACAGAAGGACATGAACAAGAGACTCCAAACAACGATCTGACAAACATGAAACGAAAGACAAGGCGTTATATAGGCTGGCAGTGATAGGAAACAGCTGCCGCTGATCACACAATCAGCGGCGACGCCCACATGAAACAATTAACGTGACAGCACAACGTAAACACAGACAACAGAAAGAGACTGCGGATCTACAACCGTGACAAGAACTTTTTGGCCTTAATTCTAAGAGGTATGTGTGGAGAAAACCAGGCACTGCTCATCACCTGTCCAATACAGTCCCAACAGTGAAGCAGGGTGGTGGCAGCATCATGCTGTGGGGGTGTTTTTCAGCTGCAGGGACAGGACGACTGGTTGCAATCGAGGGAAAGATGAATGTGGCCAAGTACAGGGATATCCTGGACAAAAACCTTCTCCAGAGTGCTCAGGACCTCAGACTGGGCCGAAGGATTACCTTCCAAGACAATGACCCTAAGCACACAGCTAAAATAACGAAGGAGTGGCTTCACAACAACTCCATGACTGTTCTTGAATGGCCCAGCCAGAACCCTGACTTAAACCCAACTGAGCATCTCTGGAGAGACCTAAAAATGGCTGTCCACCAACGTTTACCATCCAACCTGACAGAACTGGAGAGGATCTGCAAGGAGGAATGGCAGAGGATCCCCAAATCCAGGTGTGAAAAACTTGTTGCATCTTTCCTAAAAAGACTCATGGCTGTATTAGATCAAAAGGATACTTCAACTAAATACTGAGCAAAGGGTCTGAATACTTAGGACCATGTGATATTTCAGTTTTTCTTTTTTAATAAATCTGCAAAAATGTCAACAATTCTGTGTTTTTCTGTCAATATGGGGTGCTGTGTGTACATTAATGAGGGGAAAAAAATGAACTTAAATGATTTTAGCAAATGGCTGCAATATAACAAAGAGTGAAAAATTTAAGGGGGTCTGAATACTTTCCGTACCCACTGTATTTATCTACTTGTGTATTCTCACATGTAACTGTCATGTTTGGTCTCACCTGACAGCTTATAAACTGAACTGAATTGTGGTGAACTTAATATAGATAATAAAGTATCCGAATGTACAATCTAGGAACTATTGCTTGAATGTGCATTGAGGAGAATAATGTACTACTCCCCCTCTTCTTCTCCACCTGAAAGGCTGTCACTCTGCTGCTCCCACACACCATGCGCTACAGTGCATGTATTGTTACAACTACATTTTTCTATACAGTATGTTGTTCCATTCTTTGTATAAGTTTATTGATAAATAACTTTGCCTGCTTTAAAGGCTTTGAGAATCTTTCCTTTTAGCACTGATAATGTTGAAAGTTAAAGTGATTATAACTTTCGTTATCTAAACATTCAGGTTAAATCCAACGTTTTCTTATCAGTTCTAAGACAGACATTTGGGTTATTCTGTGTCAACTCAACCAGATGTCCAGATTTTGATCTTTTTTTTTTTTCTGGTGAAAGAAATACTCAAATAAAGAATAAGTCCAAAATACTAAATGTCATGGAAGAATATTTTATTAACAGACCTACAAAAGATAGGGAAGATGAGATGAGAATTGGACCCTAATCTAAAGTGTGATTGAATTTTCCAATGACTGCAGAAAAAAGAAAAGAAAAAAAAAAGTCGCACAACAATGGCAACCATCCTCTTAGCCATTTGCACAAAACAAACAATGTAAGACAAAGCAGAAACCACTGCCAGCTGGTTCCTTCGGTAGTGGGCGGAACTAATAAGCAATTGGTAATTCCATTGGTTAGCGTACTCCTATCACCGGTCACATTTTGCTGCTAATTAACAAAGACAAATACTTATTTTGAAAGCTGCATTTTAAATCCTCTTGTGAGGAAGCACATTTGTATGGGCATGGCGCCTCTACTTTGTCACTCTCTGTCTGTCTACCTCTCTGTCTGAAGGTGTTATGTATTTACAAGGTATGGATTTCATGCTTCCCTGATCCTATTTGTGGTATACTGGCTGTGGAGATTGGTATCTTCACTCACAATTGTGTTTGAGTTGGTGTGAAGAGGACATCAACATTTATTGTGTGTGTAAAGAAGAGAGTGTTTTAAAACAAATTTAACTTCTGCCTCCTCACAACCTTGCTCATAAACACACACACACACACACACACACACACACACACACACAAAAGCATGCGCACCATTAAATCTACAGAGCTTACTACTTTCACTTAACCATCCTAGTGAGACAGCATGCTGCCACTCTGCCTTTCACTCGCTAAGAGGAAAGAACAGCACATTCCTTCTTCAATGGAAGCTTTTTGTCATCTTCACTAGACACTAACTCCAAGTCACTCACAGTGCCAATGGAAAACCAAGTCATTTTCTCCCACTGTGCCCGCCAATTAAATGGATCATAATATCTGATGGCATATATGGGTCATTGACGAATAAGGTTTTTAAAAGTGTAAAAAAAACAGAGATATAATTTATTTTGAAGTTTTATTCAGTGTTAACAATGAGATTATGTTTTATAATCAATTAACACTGCTTTTATCATTTTTTACAAGATGGACAAAATTTGCCACAGAAAAAGTCATTCGGTTTAACCAAAATTTCGGTTTTACCAAATGGCACTTTTGGTTATACTGAATGACGATATTTTCAAACAATGCTAACATCCTGATATCTAGTTAGCTAGCTAGTTAGTTAGCTTGCAAGCTAGCTAACAAAAGGACAATTAAACCTTTTATAAGTTTTTAAAATATTATAACATTTTCCATGTTTTATAGCAGTTGAACCGAATGACCTGATGTGTCGGGCCATGCGTATGAGCAAGTGAAAACATAATTTTTTCAAATAGTTAAAAAAAGAGCTAGTTACTTTGCTTCATGACCATGTGGTCCTTTGCAGGTGTCTGAATGATGTCACATCCTGTCACATGATATTGACCGCATGACTTGATCCAAAATGGTCCCTTTATATTGGTTACTCCGAATGATATCAATGAAATTTATATATATATATATATATATATATATATATATATATATATATATATATATATTTATTTATTTACACACACACTCAGAGTTTTTTTTAGATCTTATTAACACAACCAAAACAGCACTCTCTGCAGTAAAATAATACATTTTAAATCACATATTGCTGAGTAAATTACAGTGCCTTTCTAACCTAATATGATCTCACTTTCAAAACCAGACCATATCTAGAGCAACCAATTCATTTAAAACCAACATCTCGGTTACGTATGAAACCCTCGTTCCCTGAAGGAGGGAACGGAGACGTACGCCAGTAGTGACCGACGAATTGGGATATCGCTAGAGAGCCCCTATCAGCTTCGAGAGAACTAAAACAAGCCAATGAACGATATTTGCATAATGCGCACCGCCCACACCTGGGGGACATAAATAGGAAGCAGATGCAAACGCACTCTGTTTTTCGCTGAGGAGACAACTGGTGTCCGCACTGCAGCGAGGGTACAGAAACTGTGGTGACGGGACGTACGTCTCCGTTCCCTCCTTCAGGGAACGAGGGTTACATACGTAACCGAGACGTTCCCTTTCAGTCGGTCACGTTCGACGTACGTCAGTAGTGACCGACGAATTGGGATCCCAACTAAAGCGCCACAGTTACGAAACCCCTTCCAGTGCTCAGCGCAAGCTCAAGCCACCCGTCGCACCCATGGGACGGTGAAGGGGGCGAGCTAACACCAAGAGAGTCTACTGCTGTTCCGAACTACCCACTAAGTAAACTAGACTACACTGGGGAAGCGAACCCGAGGGGACGCTGCGGAGGCCACTACCTACTAGGGCTGTAGTCAAGTCCACCTTTGTCGAGTCCAAGTCAAGTCCAAGTCCAAAAGGTTTGAGTCCAAGTCAAGACCGAGTCCAAAGAGGTTCAAGTCCAAGTCAAGTCCAAGTCCAAAAAGTTCGAGTCCAAGTCAAGTCCAAGTCCAAATGAGACAGTCAAGACAGAAACAGGAAAAAAAAGAATCCTCTTCAAGGCCACGTACATAACTATTGATAATTTATGTGATGCAAGAGACAGCATATCTTCTATTCTAAGATAATCATTTTGCATTATTATTTGTAACGATCAAAAAGCATGTGCAGAGTAGCAACACTGTAGGATCAAATAAGGCAATTTTATTTACTTTAGGTATAGCAATTTCACTAAAGTCACATAAAGCTGAAGTGCAACTTCACATTTTCAGTGGTGTAAGTCATTGTCTTAATGAGTGAGTCATCGAGTCATTCATTCATTCAGTAGCGAAGCAAGTGGTGGTATTTTTGAAAGGGTAGCCTAATTGAATCATTGACTCTGTTTTTTTCACAGCCACAGATTCGTTCACAAAACATCGATATCAGTCTCAGTTCTGCTGTGGCTTTCGTTGGAACTAGAGATTTGTAATTTTTTGATTGTGTTATCTGCCTATAGCTATTTTTAGAACTATAATTGACAGCATATACAAACAAAAATCTACTTTTCTTCAACGCAAAGTTTTATTTTCATAAAAAAAAGTGTAAAACTCAGTAATAAAATAAAAACAAATAAAAAAATTTGCAAACAACAGCACAAATAAATGCAATAGAATAGAGAGCTATGAAACTAAGTTTTTCAGGTTAAGTAGGTTTTTACTCAGGTAAGAAATACTACAGAAATTAAAGTAATCAGATGTAAAATAACACATCCAATGTTATTTTACATTGGTTACCTTAATTTCTGTATTCTTTATTGTAAATATTAAATACAGATTTATTCTTACCATTAAAGTTATAAAACGTATTCAGTCAAGAGCAGAAACTGATTTTCTTTGTCTTTTGTTCTTTAAATAACATGACAGACAGCAGCAGGAATATTGGACTGCTGTCCCTTTAAGAGTTTATGAACGGACCCACACAGCATGCGTTCTCTTTCTTAGCTATTTAACGATCCAAAACTGACTGTGTTTATCTGAATAATCGTCAAGACGGGCATTTTTGACCTTTTAAGCGCAGTAAGTCACTTATTTTGTTCTCTCCACTAATATAGATCAGTGGTGCGCGCGCTTTTGGTGTGAGCGCGAAACCTGTGGGAACCGGAGCGAATGAGACGAGTGAGAGAGAGGAGGCGCCCGCGCGGGTGTGTGTCACTTCACCGTCGGAGAAAAGATAGCAAGAACGTGCTACTGACGTTATTGCCTGTGCGTTGCCGCTGGTAACAACGGATCGGCTCGGAATTGGAAGAAGTGAGACTGACCTGCTGGACTCGGTCGAGACCAACTAGAACTTTTGGCGAGACCAATGACCAAGTCCGAGACAAGTCCGAGTGCAAATACCAACAAGTTCGAGACAAGTCCGAGACAACAGAAAAACGTCTCGAGTCCGGACTCGAGTACTACAGCACTACTACCTACCCTTGGGGAGGAAATTACGTGGAGAATACATATGGACTGACGCTAGGGCAGTACGCATACGAAGTCCCTGGAATGGCGCCACCTAAGTAGGGGGAGACTCATTTGACAGGTGACAGCAGAGTTAATCTGCTCAGGGAAAGACACGGGCTCACCGTAGGGAGCTAGACCGTGGACGATACACATATGGGACCGCTCACGTAGAGGAGTCACGACATATGGAACCCAGCCAACAGACAGCGTCAGGAACGGATGTTGGCCTGGCAACAGACACTCCGCAATGTCCGAGCCGAAGGGGAGGCGGAGGAGCTCAACAGGGTTCGCCAACCGGGGAACACAACTGGAGTCAAAGATGCACGCATCCGGCCCAGAGGGCGGGAATGGCATTGCAAGCCGACACAAAGAGCAGGTACAACGCTTCTACCGGCTGGTTGAAGCGAGTACACAGGAATATACCGGCTCTACACGTAAGCTATACAACCTAGCAAACGTGTTGGGTGTCGCCCAGCCCGCAGCTCTACAGATATCTGTCAGCGAGGCGCCTTGAGCCAGCGCCCAGGAAGAAGCCACTGCACTAGGGGAGTGAGCTCTCAACCTGAACGGGCATGGCATGCCCTGGGAATCATACGCCAGGGCAATGGCATCCACTATCCAGTGGGCCATCCTCTGCTTGGAGACAGCCTTTCCCTTCTGCTGGCCTCCATAACAGACAAGAGCTGATCTGAGGTCCTGAAGCTTCAAGTTCTGTCCACGTAAACGCGCAGAGCGTGAACTAGACAGAGCGAAGCCAGGGTTGGGTCTGCCTCCTCCGAGGGCAGCGCTTGCAGGTTCACTACCTGATCTCTGAAGGGAGTGGTAGGAACCTTGGGCATATATCCGGGTCGGGGTCGGATTTAGTCTCCTCGCCCCCCTCAGGAACCTGACGATCAGATCGTGCTACCCCAGGGACTTGCCGTCAACTGCATGGTGATGTGCGGCTAAGCGGCAACATACACCTTGAGGGTGGAGGGAGACAGCCTTCGCTCCAGGCCCTCTTGCAGGAAGGAAAGCACAGATCTGACCGAACATAATCTGGGGTCCTCTCACGAGAGGAGCACCATTCGACGAACAGGTTCCACTTCAACACATAGAGGCTTCTCGTGGAAGGAGCTCTAGCGGAAGTGATGGTGTCTACGACCGCTTACGGGAGATCACTCAGAACATCTGCATCCCATCCAGGGACCACGCGAGGAGGTTCCACAGGACAGGACGCGGGTGCCACAGGGTGCCTGTCTCTGAGTCAGGAGGTCCTTCCTCAGAGGAATGTGCCAGGGAGAGGCTGTCGCAAGAAGCGTAGGTCCGAAAACCAGGTCCGAGTGGGCCAGTATGGAGCCACTAACAAGACCTGATCCTTGTCCCTGACTTCACACAGGAATTGTGCGAAAAGGCTCACTGGGGAAAACGCATATTTGCGTGGGCCCCGGGGCCAGCTGTATGCCAGGGCATCCGTGCCGAGCGTGCCGCTGGTCAGGGAATGGAACCACTGGCTGTGGGCAGTTCTGGGGAGGCAACAGATCTATCTGGCCTCGCCGAAGTGCTGCCAGATCAGCTGGAACGCCTGGGGATGGAGCCACCACTCGCCCGCAAGGCGGGTACGCGTCGCACAACGCCCCCAGAGGCCCGGGAAAGCATTGTTGTCAAGTTTGAATCTGATTCAGTACGAGCACACCACAACCGTGGGACGCTCAGCCTCATCTTCATTTTCAGAACCCAACAACACTCTCTCCAATGTAGCAGTCGACATCTGATCCTCTGCTGAAGCTCTGACCAAGACGCTAGGTCCCCCATGAGAAGGACCAGCAATCCAAACAGAAGCTACCAGCCATGTTGAACAGTGAACGTGGCCGCCCAACTGGACGACACACGGCGCACTGGGCGCCGACGTGGCCATGTTGTACTAAACATGAACCACCCACGAACACAGTCACAACATGTTTGCGATGTACTAGAGGAGTGGGGGGCCCACGGAGAATGACTTGGCGCGTATTGTCCCACTGTGATCCTCTGGTCACCCAAGCTTATTAACCAAAGTAGTATTTTTCTGATTCAGAAAAATGACTAGATCAGGGAATAAGTGAGGGGACTCCACCTCATTAAAAGGCACTCGAGTCTCGAACGTGCATCTAGAGCGCCAGACAGCGCGCAGGGTTGCCATAGCAACGCACACTGTCAACCGGCAGCTCGACGGCACACGGCACGCTGAGCGCTCAAGCCCTTATGAGAAAGGCGAGACAAACAACGCGCCGACGTGGGCATGCTCTCATTTTTCACGAAAACATGAACCACCCACAAACACAGTCTCAGCACGCTAAGCAGACATGAGAGAAAGTGATTGTGGCCGTCAGCAAGGATAGGAAACGACCGCCTCCAGAAACGCACAGACTGAATGACGTCTTGAAAAAGACGCAGTGTCTGTCTGTGAAGTCTCTTTTAGAAGGGGAATTTCAGCTCTTTCTGTGTCGAGACACACAGGGAGTGTCACGAGCGTGTGTGAACACACGGGAGTACCGGCCCAAATCGCACACCCACACAAAAGGGATTCACAGCGGAACGCTTTGTTCAAAGCAGAAGTTCTGCCCGGCTCCAGCTCGCAACCTCGCTGTAGTGTCGTCTCTCCAACACGAGCACTGAATCTTCTTTCAGAGGCTTGATTTTCTCAGTGGTGTCAGCTGCAGGACACCAAAGTATGGCTCCGAAGCGAAAGACAGAGTGCGATTGCATCTGCTTCCTATTTATGTCCCCCAGGTGTGGGCGGTGCGCATTATGCAAATATCGCACACCAATGTTTTTGGCTTGTTTTAGTTCTCTCGAAGCTGATAGGGGCTCTCTAGCGATATCCCAATTTGTCGGTCACTACTGATGTACGTCGAACGTGACCGACTGAAAGGGAACCGTTTTATTCTTTCATGGATGGAATTAATTTATCCTTTACTATTGTCATGGCACCCAGTCCTTAATATCCTCAAAATAAAACATACATACATTCATTTATTTATAGTAAATGGGTTAATAATATTAATTTGTTTTTAAAAAGAACATAGAAACTTCTGTTGACTATAAAGAAGTGGTCATGGTTCCAGAAACAGAGGGCGTGACAAGACAAGTAAACAAAACTGAAGAGTAAACGGACCTGCGGGCTGATTAGCTTGTGCTCTCTCTTACTCTGCCAGTGCATTGAATGTCAAGTGGCTGAACAGAAACCGTGTTCATTAAAGAGAGACCCTGTCAAATCAAAGACAGACATGAAAACTTAAAAGGTTTATCTACATTAAAACCTTTAAGGCTTCGCTTCTGCTTACATCTGCAAAGAGATCTGTCATGACTGAACACATATGAACAAGTAGAGGCAAGATCAGCCTCTGTCATAAGATGTCATTCTGTAAGTTTACGGAAATATAAAACCTCGATTCATATTACTGTGAATGTCTTAAAACCTGTCAAGAACAGGTAATGGACACATTGCCAAATTATTTATTTATTATAAATACAATAGGCCTCAATCTTCTAACTCTTCAAATGATTTTGAAAAGTAAACATTTCCACATCTCTACAGTTGTTCTACAGTTGTTCTTTTTGAACAGTAATATCTCAATGATTTGCATCCTAGGTTTCATTACACTGAATAATATAAATTTGCTCTGCAGCAATGCATATTCTAATCAGTTTATGTCAGCCTTTTCGGTTATCAACAGCTTCAGCTGCGGAAGCAGTTTTTCATCTTATTGATGGTTGATTGTGCTCTCTAATCTAGATTTCACAATTTATTATGAAAATGAACAACATCAACAGCACAATTCTTTCATTACCAAAGCATTTTACTCAGCAAGCTTATTATTCTCAACTCAAGCGCATCTTTATTTTGTGTATTTATTTTATAATTTTTTATAATGCTTATTTTATAATTAAATAAATTTATTTTTTTAAAGATTTATTTAATAATAACAACAACAAAATTGGTCACAGCTATTAGTTTTATACTTTTTATATCTAGCAGGTAATTAGCTTTCATAGTTTTTTTAAACCTCTACATTTGTGTCATCACAAAGATCTGTAAATAGAAAATTGAATATCCAAATATTCATCATCAAATTAATCTATATCATGACATGTGCTATATCTATGTCATCTGAAGCCAATTCAAGCCATATAATAGGTTTGCATGTGGAACAGAAAATTTAAGGCATCATTCTCACAAA
The DNA here is from genome assembly GCF_018812025.1 of Megalobrama amblycephala. Taxonomy (NCBI): domain Eukaryota; kingdom Metazoa; phylum Chordata; class Actinopteri; order Cypriniformes; family Xenocyprididae; genus Megalobrama; species Megalobrama amblycephala. The sequence continues at coordinate 24,923,480 of NC_063047.1, forward strand.
ATTTTCCCCTCCATTACAGCTCTCAAATATATGCTAGTATGTAATGGGCTTAATGCTGAACGTCACATGAACAAACAGGAAAACAGGTCTCATTGCATACGCTTGTTGGCAATACAAACTGATGGCGATATCTATGGACTATCTGCATATGCAATGGACGTCGGTTATGCTCATGTTTGCCCACTCCTTTGAAGGTATATTGAGCAAAATGGCTCTTTGTTTAATAAGGCACATACAAAAGACCTGAACCAAGAAGCGATGTGATTCTGTTTTCCACAAATAAGTTTGTTGCACAGGCAACAGGCATAACCGAGAAGCATCTCGCTGCAGCCTGCGGTGGACAACCAACCCAGCCCACATCCAAGTGTGATGTCAGAAGCCACACCCATGTCCAAATATGTCACATTCTCATTAGCGTGATTTTATGCTTGTTTGAGATCAGCAAAATCTGCGCAGAACTGATCCCTGCAAAATGCATGCCGTTTGAAATGTGCCCGAGTTGCTCTTATATCATGCTGGTATGTCAAAAAAACTCTTGCGACAGCGAGGTAGCCATGTCAGATTCAGCAGTCAGGCGCAGTTGCTCTCCACCAAATGAGCTGATCAAAAGCAGGATGGGAAACGACTTGCTGACGACACAGCTTAATGCTTATTGGTTTAAACAACCGTGATGTATTGTTCTCTTTTAAAATGATTTTAAAACTCTTATGTGTATAATTTATGCATGGATATTCCCAAATTCTCTGACAGTGCGATCTCCCTATGTGACTGTTGTCGTATTTCTAAAAAAATATATATATAAAACATGTCTGTATTAAAGTAAAAATGATTGATAAATACGTCTTTCGAATGGGATTAAATAAGTACTTTGGATGTCTTGTTTATCATATTTATTTTCATATAAAAGCAACAAAACTTAAAGGATTAGTTCACTTTGAAATGAAAATTAGCCCAAGCTTTACTCACCCTCAAGCCATCCTAGGTGTATATGACTTTCTTTTTTCTGATGAACATAATTGCAGAAATATTAATATCCTGACGCATCCAAGCTTTATAATGGCAGTGATAGGGATCAATGAGTATGAGCAGAAGAAAGTGCTTCCATCCACATCCATCCATCATAAATATGTGCTCCACACAGCTCCAGAGGGTTAATAAAGGCCTTCTGAAGCGAAGCGATGAATTTGTGGAAAAAAATATCCATAACAACAAGTTATGAAGTAAAATATGCAGCTTCCGCCAGACCACCTTGATGTTACGAAGAAAGTATAAACTGGCGTCACGTCAGTTACACTTTTTCCGTAAGTTGAATAGGGAAGGTGTAGGCTTTGTGAACTGCAAGAGTTTTACACTTTCAGCGCATGTTGAATAGGGAAGGCGGCTCATGCGGAAGCGAGATATTTTACTACATAACTTGTTAAATATGGATATTTTTCTTACACAAACGGATCGATTCACTTCCTCATTAACTTTGCTTCCTCATTAACTTTGAAACAGGAAGAAGCATCAAGAAGACTTAACCCTCACACTTATTTTTTTTTCATTTACTTCTTATATTTCTCTTTTTATGTCAGGCCGTACTGAAACCCACTCAAAAACCTACCCTTAGGCCTAAAAACCATTTCAATTAGAAACCTACATGCAATAAATTGGGTTTCCGGAGCATATGAGTATGAAGTCTCTGCGGAACAAAAGTGGGCGTTTCTGTATTTGTGGGTGTTTTCAAATTGGTGGGTGTTTATATATCATGCAATGAAAATGATCCCCTTCACCCGACCCCACCCCTACACCCTACCCACACTCTGACTTGGGAAAATGAGGTAAGGCTCTCAAAAATGCCCCTCTGTTTATGGCCTCGCCCACTGATCATTACTGTCTTGCAGAGGCCTGTACTTGGGGCGTATGGGGAGTCACAAGGTGACGACATGAGCGTGACTTCTGACGTCACACTTGGATGTGAGCGGGGTTGGGTCCAGCACAGGATGCAGAGAGCAACATTTGGCATAACAACCATGAACAGCCGTTACAAGAAATTACTGGGGCACAGGCCCCTCATCAAGGAAAAAAAAAAGTACACCCTTACAATATTTGTATATTTCCTTGAGAATTAGGCTACTATTAGCATTAAATCTGCTCTGGGCTACAAAACATCTCTAAAAGACAATCACATGACATAGCTGAAGCTTCTCAAAATGACCTTTCAAAAGGTAGACTGCTGAGTGGAGCAATTATAGCATCAGTGCACTATTGGCTATTTTGTGACATCATATTAAACAATTACCATATTCATCTTCAATATTTACATGGTTAAGCACAGTTAAACACGGTAACGTACATGGTACTTCAAATAATACTTGAAAATGCGTTTACCTGCATTACAGAGTCATTCACAAACTTCACTTGCAGGTGCGCCGCTGCAGAATGTAAAGATCATCTTAATGTTGACAAATAATCCATTTGCAAGTTTCAGTTGTTTGCAAGTGAATATCCACTTAATCCAGCTTTCTCGTTTTTCTAAATTTAATGTTTACTGTTAAAGGGTTAGTTCACCCAAAAATGAAAATTCTGTCATTTATTACTTACCCTCATGCCGTTCCACACCCGTAAAACCTTCGTTAATCTTCAGAACACAAATTAAGATATTTTAGTTGAAATCTGATGGCTCCGTGAGGCCTCCATAGGGAGCAATGGACACTTCTTCTCTCAAGATCCATAAAGGTACTAAAAACATATTTAAATCGGTTCATGTGAGTACAGTGGTTCAATATTAATATTATAAAGCGACGAGAATATTTTTGGAGTGCCAAAAAAAAAAAAAAAAACGACTTATTTAGTGATGGCCGATTTCAAAACATAAATGAATCAGTGTATCGAATCATGATTCAGATCGCGTGTCAAACTGCCAACGGCTGAAATCACGTGACTTTGGCACTCAGAACAGCAGATTCGACACACTGTGCTCCGATGCTTCCTGAAACATTGTTTTGACATCGGCCATCACTAAATAAATCGTTATTTAGTTGTTGTTGTTTTTTTGCGCTCCAAAAATATTCTCGTCGCTTTATAATATTAATATTGAACCACTGTACTCACATGAACCTATTTAAATATGTTTTTAGTACCTTTATGGATCTTGAGAGAGGAAGTGTCATTGCTCCCTATGGAGGCCTCACGGAGCCATCGGATTTCAACTAAAATATCTTAATTTGTGTTCTGAAGAGGAACGGCATGAGGTAAGTAACAAATGACAGAATTTTCTTTTTTTGGTGAACTAACGTTAACCCTTTAATATTTTCCTAAGCGAGAAACCGCACCAAACAATTCAGCGCGTGCGTGCAATTCATTCATTGAAAAGATTAAAAGAGTGATTATTTCGCGTAATGGGCATCCCTTCTGATTCTAAAACAGCATATGACCGTTAGTAAATATGACTTGATTGCTGAAATAATTTTAGGGAAAGTGTTTAGGGCGACGTATGCATATCTTTCATCATAAAGGTATTTATCTGTATTTTGTTTCTGATGCCCGTTAATCTGGGACCAAAGAAAGAGCGCGAGGCGGTGTTGAATATGACTTGGGTAAAGTTGGTTTTATATTCGCACATTCGGACTTCTGATAAATTCAGACTTTCCAATAAGCAATAAATTAATGTTTGCGAATTTTAAGCAGCAACATGATATTGACAACCAACGATTGTCCACTTACAACATTTTTCACAGTCGATCAAAATAGGCAAGTATTGTTTTAATGGCATATTTACTTGTGAATGTCCACTGAATGTCCAATGTAGTGTGATTAACAAGGCTATTGAATACGGATGTCCGAATGTGCGAATATAAAACCAACTTACCCAAGTTTGAAGCTTGACTTTTTTCCTCACAACTGAGTTTCTCTTGACTTTTTTTCACTCTCAGAATTGAAAAATAGCCTATAAACTGGCAATTTCGAGAAAATAAGTCAAAATTGCCAGAAAAACTCGCAATTTTTCCTCACAATTACGTGTTTTTCTAATGCAATTATCTTTTTATTTTTTTATTCAGTGCCTGCCGCTGAAACAAGCTTATTGACCTGCAGTCAGACGAAAATGTAAACAAGTCAAAAAATGATTTTGAAATTGTTTTCGGTTATTAACATTTTCATTTGTTCCTCACACACTTCTATTAGCACTTCAAAAGATATATAAATATAACACACGAGTTGTACTATAAGTAAAACTTTTTGGAGCCTGGCAGCCTGCATTTAAAGGGTTGCAATAAATCAAGGTCGACACAACAACCTTTTAAACATCTACAAACTCTCAAGTCTCAAGTGCTCATCATGATCTCTGATAAACAATGATTTGATGTCACCAAATTATTCTACACAGTACACAGTAGCCAATTCTCCTTCTCTGTTTGCCTGAGAGACACAATGTGTTAGGTATTTTAGGAGGTTTTCCGAAACAACAGAAGAGTCTGTTGTACTTTGTGTAGTGTGATGAAAATTGACTTGCTATTTTTAATCATTTCGGGGGAAAATGGCTCATATATCTTGCTCAGATTTAGAGCAGCTTTGCTGAGTAGATGTTTTGGGTCTGGGCCAGCTCTTGTCCCTTTAGTGCAGAATGGAGTTCTAGAGTGTTCCATGGAGAGGGGAGGTAATAGAGTATAAGAGCAAAAAGGGTATCACTAAAGGGAGTTAAATGAGATCTCTTAAAACATCTTTGAGTATGCCAAAGAGTCTTCCTGTGCAATTTGAGAGTGCTGACTGGACACTCTCTCTCTCTCACCCCTCTCTCTCTGTAGCTCTCACTTACTCAAACACACACATGCAAGTCTCTTACCGTTGTATACTAAGCATCTCTTTTATATAATTCCTGTCATTTCATGTGTTTATCCTGATTTTAGAAGTAGATTTCTGTTTGGTTACAAGAAGCAGCAGCTAAATGGCATGATACTCTGAGATACTGGTTTTGTTTTGGGTGGTTTTATTGTGAGCAGGTGCATAACAGAAAGAGAGAGTGACACATTCATACCATCCATAGGCTTAAACAAACACCTTTTTGTCGGCTCAGTCAACCGCCATCTTGACCATTTGGTATTCATAGGCACTAATCTAACAAATCTCTCACTCCCTTTGCTCATACACACACATACACAGACACATTCACACTTAAAGACTTGTTCTCTGTCTATTTCTCATTGCTATTCCTCTATGATGCTCTTGAGCCACCACTGAATTACCATGTCAATTTGCAGTGCTTAATAAAAGAATGTCCCTCTTTGAAGACAGAAAATGTATGTGAAAAAAGAAGCTAGAACAAGTTTGGCCTTGCCCTCTAGACCCAAGGGCATGCTTTTCTTAATATAATTATTCATTTCACACAAAAAAGCAACAAACAACCATTTACAAGGATGACATGATCAGACGGCTTCCAACAAAACAGAGCAGCGTATATACTATAGACTTAAAGGTGCCGTAGAACGCGTTTTCAAAAGACTGTAACTTAGTGAATATTAATAACAAAAATATTATACTTGTGTCTAAAGAGATGTTGAAATGTCAGGTTTTAAATCGTGTAAGTCAAAACGAAAATAAACCTTCTGTGTTTATGTAATCTGTATGAAAAGAGAGCCATGTCAGAAGTCCTTGATTCAGCTCATTATCCGCTAATGCGGCCACGCCCACGGAGGGAGCGCTATTCAGACGCAAATTCAGTCAATAAATGCATACATCGTCTCAATCGTGTATTTATTGTCTTGAAAAGTGTTTTGAATAGCCATAGTTAGCGATCTCTGGCCTCTGTTAGTTCAGTTATTTCCTGGATTGCCTATTCTTCTTTAGCATTGGCATTTGTGGACTAAAAGTGTACAGAGCGCCCTCCGGCTGCACGTATGAATTGTAAACACAGTATCCAGCGTTCACAGTGATAACAATAAATATTCAATAAATATTACTCCTCTGTATAGAAAATTGACATAAACATGAGAATCCATCAATACTTCTCCAAATGTGCATGCTTTTAAGCTAAAAGCCATAGAGGTAACATAACTGTTCAGACACTTTGTATCATATAAATGCATTATATTTTAATAATAGAATACCATTATTTTAAATTGTAATAATATTTCACAGTATTGCTGTTTTTTCTGTATGTTTGATTTACATTATGATGAGCTTGAGACATGATCAACAGGGTTTTTTCACAGCTTACCTGACTGAAAGAGCTCATTATTTATGCAGGTCATTAGAGCCCTTTATCTGATTCTTTTGTCTTCTCAGGTGAGAATCATCCATTATTCATGATTATTCACGCCTCCACGCATACTGTGTTTCTTGACCAAAGATGTTTTAGAAAATTTAAATCTCTCTATTGTTTTATATGAAGAAGTAGGAATGATAATTTTTACATCATTTTGAAGCAAAAACTCTAGTCTACAACCTCCAATACCCAGAAGTCTTGTGAACACAGATTTAATATATATTTTTTGGCTTTATTTCAGTGACTTAAGTTTTTGTTTTTTCAATAACCACGCATAAACGTTATTCCTTCAAAAATACAAACATGTACATACATGTTCCTTACATATTATTGTAGCCTAGTTTGTGCTGAATACATTTTCCATTAATATGTTTATGAACAACTGAAAAAAGCACAAATGTCAGGGCATGTCAAAACTTCTCCAGGCCCCAAATCAGCCTCAGACCCCTGAGGGTTAACTATACACTGATTTTTTTCAGTCGCCGCCCCTTTAAATCGCGTGCCCCCTGCCTCACGAGCTCTCGACTATATTACAGCGCATTTACAAAGTTCACACAGCTAATATAACCCTCAAATGGATCTTTACAAGATGTTCGTCACGCATGCTGTGTGCATACATCGAATCATGCAAGTAAAGTATTTATTTTGATGTTCACATTTGATTCTCTATGAGTTTGAGGCTATGCTCTGTCGCTAAAGCTAACATTACACACTGTTGTAGAGATTTTTAAAGAATGAAGATGTGTTTATGAATTATACAGACTGCAAGTGTTTAAAAATGAAAATAGCGACAGCTCTCTTGTTTCTGTGAATACAGTAATAAACAATGGTAACTTAAACCTCATTTAACAGTACATTAGCAACATGCTAATGAAACATTTAGAAAGACAGTTTACAAATATCACTAAAAACATCATGTTATCATGGATCATGTCAGTTATTATTACTCCGTCTGCCATTTTTCACTTGTCTTTGCTTGCTTACCTAGTCTGATGATTCAGCTGTGCAGCTCCAGACGTTACTGGCTTGTCTAATGCCTTGAACATGGGCTGGCATATGCAAATATTGGGGCTGTACATATTAATGATCCCGACTGTTACGTAACAGGCGGTGTTATGTTGAGATTCGCCTGTTCTTCGGAGGTCTTTTAAACAAATCAAATTTATATAAGAAGGAGGAAACAATGGTGTTTGAGACTCACTGTATGTCATTTCCATGTACTGAACTCTTGTTATTCAACTATGCCAAGGTAAATTCAATTTTCCATTCTACGGCACCTTTAAATTTTGACCTATGCCTACAATCTTGACCTTTAGAGCAAAGCTACGTTTCACACGGCATACAAAATCTAAAAATAGTGCATATTTATGTTGTCGCCTATATCAGAGATCTTCAACCCTGCTCCTGGGGACCTGCTGTACTGCAGAGTTTAGTTCCAACCCTAATCAAACAAACCTGAAGCACCGATATCAAGCTCTTCAGGATCGCTTGAAAACACACAGGCATGTGCGCTAAAGCAGGTTGGAAATAAACTTTGCAGGGCAGAGGGTCCCCAGGAGCAGTGTTAAAGATCTCTGGCCTATATTAACAGGTTATGCTGTTGCTTGAGCGAGCTCTCGTGTGAAGTGGACTTAAGGAGCCGTTCACACAGAATATGTTTTTGCAATTCACTGCGCTGCATGATTTTTCCATTGTTTTTCTATGTAAACATGCACTGGACGGCTGTTTTTGACCATTGCACTCACGTCTCGGAGCATCTCATGCCACTGAAATTAAAAAGTTGTTCAACTTATGAAAAAACACATCTCAGGACATTAAGTTTTTTTTTGTTTGTTTGTTTTTTTTTTCTCAATCCACTGCCCTGCGTCTTGCATTTTTAAATACAAAAACACATTCTGTGTGAATGGCCCCTAATAGCCCCCAAATAGAGAGGCTGAAAATAAAGGACTTTACTTCACTATCTGATACAGAGCCATCCAAGACATTAATTAGGCTTTTTTTTTGTTAAGAGAGAAACTGCATTTGTAGAAATTACAAGTGTGTGAAATGGCATCAGAGATAAAGGAAATAGGGCTGCCCCTTAATAGTCAACTAAATGTTAGTCGATGAGAAGAAGCTTGTTGACTGAATTTTAATTAGTTGGTTAGTTGCAAAAAAAAAAAAAATAAATCACACGAATTGGTAAAGTCATGCAGTGACAGGTTGTTAAAGGGTTAGTTCACCCAAAAAAATGAAAATTCTGTAATTAATTACTCACCCTCATGTCGTTCCACACCTGTAAGACCTTCATTCATCTTCGGAACAATTCGGAAATAAAGATATATTTAAGTGGTTTTACAGTGGTTCAACCTTAATGTTATGAAGCGACAAGAATACTTTTTGTGCCAAAAGCTTTGCAAATCTTTTGCCAAAACTGCCAAAGTTGAGGCTTCATTACGTCATAAGTGCTATGAAATTTCAATGGTTCACGTGACTCAGACAGTGCTCCAAACCACTGATTCAAAACAAAAGATTTGTAAAGCTTTAAAGCTTCATGAAGCAGTGTTTTGAAATCGCCCATCACTAGATATTGTTGAATAAAGTCATTATTTTGTTTTTTGGTGCACAAAAAAATATTCTCGTCACCTCATAATATTAAGGTTGAACCACTGTAGTCACGTGAACTGTTTTAAATATGTTCTTAGTATCTGTCTAGGAGTTTGAAAGTCTAAATTAACTTGCTGTCAATGCAGGCCTCACGAGCCATCGGATTTTATCAAAAATATCTTAATTTGTGTTGAAGATGAATGAAGATGAACGAAGGTCTTACGGGTGTGGAACAACATGAGAGTGAGCAATTAAAGACAGAATTTTCATTTTTGGGTGAACTAACCCTTTAACACGGCTGGTCCATGTGGTAATGTGTCAGGCAGAAAATCTAAAATACTGTTGGAACATTTTGAGAGGGTAAAGAATCACCACAAAAATGTGCAACCTCAAACATGACTTATTTAAAACATCTAAGTAGTAGCCTAACATTAGCCACTTTGCATGGCCGCTCGCTCTGTAACGTTAACTTAGATCAGTGGTTCCCAAGATGGGGTACACGTATCCCTGGGGTACATGAACAAAATGCTGAGTTTTGCCGTTCATTTAATTCTACCCCACCTGTAAAACCAAGCATGTATTTCAAAAAGCCACCTCCAGTGTAAAAAAGAAAAAAATTGTAATGCTGTAAAAGGTCAAACAAGTGACATCCAATCAAATTACATCATCTTTTGCAGTCAAAACGAGCATCCACACAAGAAGCTTGCATGCAAAGTATGCTGCCTTAAATTGCGCTACATTACTGCGGTTCTTGACAATGTACCTTTGTAAAAGTAGGGTTTTAGCACTTACTAGCATGAAGAACAAAGACAGACTACAAAGAGATCGATTTAAGACTCAAAATCTCTTCAATACAAAAGCACCATGTGTGAGTGAGTTCTTGATTTTAATGTTGATTATATATTATACAAGCTAAGATGCAATTTTTCACGAATATGCACACAATTGCAAATGTGACATTGATTTTATACAACAGTTCAACAAATTCATCCGAAAACTGGAAAATGCTGCCTTCTGAGGACACATTTCAAGGTAGTAAGGCATCAAGGCACGTCCGAATCCAATGTTAGCTTCACTTCCTGTCCCATGAGATGCCTTCCTCAGATCGATTTTTGAAGGAAGCATGGATGTATCCTTAGCTGCCTTTGATATCCCACAATCCTGTGCTTTCCATTTTGTGACAGTTGAGCTAGAAACATAAAGATGGTGTCCGAAAGTTGCGTTTGCTGCTCAGTTTGTGTATAAATGTACGATTTTGACCAACATATTTCAATTTTGATATCATTTCTATCGAGAAATTACTACTGTAATAATTAAATATTTGTTTAGTTCTCACAAAAGCTCGCGCTATATTGCTGTAGATCATTAAACCGTTACGCTGCCTCAGAAGTCTGTCCGAAATCAGTTTCGTGAGGTGCCTTCATGCATAAATGCTGCCGTACAAGTCAATCTCTTATAAGACAGCGAGGCAACAAGACAGCTACCTAGGTTTTCGGACACAGGCGAGGAGTGCAGGGAGTGAGTCCAACTTAAAGGGAGTGCTGACGAGGACAACAGGTGCTGGGAATCCGGGGAGATGATGGGAAGACTGATGAGGGAAGTGTAGACAGGTGTGAGGAACAGGAGGATTTTGGGAACTGGAGTCCGGGAAGGCGTGAATGTAACACCAAGCAACACACAGTGTTTTGTTACCGGTTACTGGTGGTTTTAGTTTTGTATCACTTAGTTTTTTATCATCATTTCATATTTCTCTGTTGAACATTTTATTTATTAAAAACATTCTCATAACATTATTTGTGTGATTTGTAATTGCATTTATGCCACCTCTGAGCAACAGTGTGTAAATACATTTAGATGTAGCTTGTACCACTGCAATGCTTAATTTTTTTTCTGCAATTTCTTAATATTTAGGTGAGAGATTTAGGTGTTAAACAAGTTGTTTTTTTTAAATGAGGAGTTAGCTAACTTATTACAGTGCGTCGGTTATGCGTGATGCGCTATAAATTATTGCGGGGCAAATTAAAATATTAATTTAATTCTAAAAGTAGCCTAATCATCATCATCATCATTCAGATCATCACAGAGGGGGGCTTGAGATCGCCGGGCCTGGTATGTGCAATTTTGTTGTGAACTTTTGCAACTAGGGATGCACCGATCCGCCTTTTTCGCTTCCAATACCGATACCTGGGATTCAGTATCGGCCGATACCGATCAGATCCGATATTCAAGTAATAAGAAAAGTGCTAAATTACCTAATAAACTGTATGCCTCTTAGGGCTGTGATGGTCGGCATGACAACCGCGCCACCGTGGTCGTGGAGTGTCACCGGCGGTGTGTGGCGTGTATATAATATATAATCTCAAAGGTCGCGTTAACCGAGAATTTTCCGTCATTGATGGAATTTTTTTTAGCAGTGACGGAAAAAATCTGCAGCCTGTCCGTCATTTTGACAGAACTGAGGCTGAATTTGCTTGTAACTGTAATTCCCACCCCTGTCCAGTAGGTGGTGATTGCGCTCCAGACAGTGTGGCAGCAGAGCGCGAGTCCAGAACAAAATGAAAAGGATGCGTTTGATTACACACACCCAATTTGTCCATTTTATTATACATTATATTATAATACTTATGCTTACATAATTACGTTTCTAATCCGTTTTGTTTTAAATAGTTTGTTTTATTTTTCTTGCTGCTCGAATGGCTTTTCTGAGGTATACGTGACATTGTTTACAACACTGATTGAACTGACGTTAGATTTAGGTAAGCTACTGCAACTTTCAACATATATTTTTTTTTTCATTCATGTTTATTTACTTCTGTAAAGTAGTAAAGAGGAAGAGATGATCGCGTTCACTCACGATCCTCAAAAAGTGTTGAGATGAGATGAAAACTGAAAAGTGACGCAGACTTTAATTTTTTTTTCATAATACTTTCTTTTCATAATATAAATAAATGCATAGCCTAGGCCTTGTTTATCCTATAAGCTTGTGAATAAATATGAAAATGTGGACGAAATCAGAAACTATTAAATGTCTTATAATTAAAATATAAAAATTAAAATGATGCAGCAACATATGATAGATAGGACAGAACAAAAAAATGCTATTAACAATCTTTTATTGTGCAAAAGTATTATAATATTAACGGCTCCCATACAGAGCGGCACAAAGCGCTTTTATGCGTATCCCGTGTGCAGAATGATGCGCTTGAAGCATCATGGAGTCACAGCGCTCCGCAGTAAAAAGTTCAAAGCACAAAGTGAAGATATAGTGATGCGTATTGTATTACCGGTATCTTGCTGAAGTATAATAATAGAAACATTGATTCATCATGGAGAGAGTTTCATTGTGTTGACTGTCGTAACCGAACGCGACACGCAGTCTGAATGCTGAATGGATAATGACTGACAGTGGCAGCAGAGGGAGGCATTTACGTGAACTTTAATTTAACGACTTAAATATTTATCTGTACCTCAAATTAAACTATGTAATGGCTTCAGAACACTTGGAATATAGTGCACAGAAACTTTATGGTGCTTTTTTATGTTTTTGTGCCCTTTGTGGAGCTTAACAAAAACACAGAATAGTACACGCACAGTATCGGATTTGGATCGGTCCCGTCCGGCCGATACCCGATCCGGCAAAAGTATCGGAGCCGATACCGATCTGAATATCGGATCGGTGCATCCCTATTTGCAACGCGTTTCTGTATTTGCATGTGTTGTGAACTTTTGCAACGCGTTTTTGTATTTGCATGTGTTGTGAACTTTTGCAGCGCATTTCTGTATTTGCTTGTGTTGTGAACTTTTGCAGCGCATGTGTTGACTGATGAAGAAGTTTTCTTTATTTACTGGTGTTTTTTTCTATTTGCATGTGTTTTCTTCAGTTGCAGCTCGTTGAGCTCTCTCGGCCACCGTAGAAAACTGGGAATGAAATTGATTTATTATATATTGTTTGCAATTAAATTGGACTCTTCTCAGGAAGCAAGCGCAAACCTGACTCTGCATTTCTCTGCACTTAAATCTATCTGTTTTCAGTTGTAATTTTAAATCAAGCCCAAACATTGATTACTTTTCTAAATTTATTTGACTTCCCTGACATTTCCACATACTTGAGTCTGTGTTGATCTGTAAGTATAGCCTTACAGATTGACAGTATTTTAAAAATGCAACCTCCCATGTGAATTTATCTCCTATGTTCATTCAGAATGGAATGTTTTATGTAAAGTAAACGTCACCGATAGCAGGGCTGATAAATCAAGGTGCGTGAAGAACCTTTGATGAAGTGGGTATTTTGAACACTCATATTAGATTTTTAGTGCACCCAGAGATGTATGTTTGTTCAGTCAGTGACTCTAATCTGTAATCCTGAAGGATCTGCTGATGTAGAAATGGACTGAGAGCAAGTAATTACTTAACAGATGTTTTTTATTCGATGCAACTTGTATTACATCTGTTACAGGGACAACCCCACTAGACTCTGGTTTAAGTGTCATGCTCAAGGGCACAATATGTGATACCTGGCCTACTTGTGGTGCTATTTGGATAAAATGACCCTCTCTTGACCCTTTGGTATTTCGACTAAATAGAGGTCTAAAATGCTGCTATTGAAGGGTTGCTAGCAAAAAAATAGGCCTTTCCTGCCAAGTGAATTAACTGTTTTTTCTCCAACAATATATTTTTCATACCTGAGCAGCTGTGCTGCACTGAATTGCAATGGTTGTATGTACATACATTTTTACAGCTGGAATTAAACAGCCAGTATGTTGTACCAGAAGTTTCCAGCTGGAGCAACTTTCTTGATCAGCAAGTACCAACTACCAGATGAGTGGTTTACGATAATTACAAGATGAGACTCCTGTCGAGAACAATTGGATTGGATCCCATGTCAGTATATTTTGAGATGTACTGTACCTTTGGTCTCAGACAATGAAAAAAACAAACACGAAACAATAGTTTGATTGATTGATTGATTGATTTAACTTTATTAATCCCAACGGGAAATTAAATTGTCATGGCAGCTTAATACAGTCAGTAACACTTTAACACATTTCTTTCCTAGACCATTCATGACCAGGTTTACATTGCTAAGTAGATCAGAAGGACATTGGTTTAGACTTCAGTCATTTGTGTTCTGGAGGAGCACAAGCCAGTGGATGTTACATTGCTGACAAGTAGAACTCGTTCAGCGACTGTATATTCAAATTGACGCTCAAGTGGGTTATAGAAGGGTACTTTACATGGAGTCTTGAAGTAGATGCAAATCAATTCATGTCCATATAGTTATGTTCTGCTTTCATCAGCTCATTCTTTTCTGTTTCACCTTCATTTGTCATCACAATTTCTACTTGCTTTCACATCTACATATTTTCTCATCAGTTTCTGCTTTGGTTTTCCCAGGTGGATTTTGCTATTCCTGGTTTTGGCACTGCTGTGTATACGTGGCTGCATAAAACAAGCGTGACATCTCGGGCACTCTTCTGGTCAGTAATGATTATCTTTTTGTCTTCTCTGTGTTCTATCTATGTAAATGCTCTAGAATTTCTTTTATGGACTTACGCGATATAATATAATGAAGGATGAGTGGAAAAAAGTGGAGCATATAGAATATGATAGTTACAATTAGCCTTGCGGTGACATCTCAGGAGATTAAACATTATCTCTGCACACACTTAAATGTCATCTAAGACAACATTATACACTGTTAAAACCATCTAATTGTTGTAGTGTACTCAAACACTTGGGAATTATGTGCACACATAGCAAAATAGTTGTAACTGTGTACCCAAGGACATGTGTGCACATGACATGATGTTAATTTACTGGTCTAGAATAGATCTGTTCAGTCTGTATTCCTAAAACGTGGCACAAAATGAGCATTTTTGCGTGGGTTCCCTCTGAAATTTCCTATGTGTTTTTAGAATAGCAGTTTTCAATTTGTGACTTAATTAGGGTCTGTGTTTAACATTACTTGAAGAGACTTTTATGTCTTGTTCTACAACTTGAAATACACAGAGTGGTTGTCCGATTAACTACACATCATTCGCCAACCACAACACTGTGGGCAGTAGTGTTTACATTGTTTTCAAACTTCGAGGCTGTGTAGGCCTGTTCAAGAAATGAAGAAATAAATGTAAAAATAACATAAAATTCACACTTGAGATATGATTGAGGTGTAATTTTCAGTAAAGAGGCTTCAAGTAATGTTAACTAAGACATTTTTTTTACTCAGAAAACTGCTATTCTAAAATTTTAGAGGGAATTAACTGCAAAATTAGCCTTCATGGTTCGCCTATACCATTGCAATTTCCTGAAAGGAAAGTGGTTTGTGGATTTTCTTTCCACTGAAAAATGAACGTGGTTGTCTGTGTCACAATAGAAATGGGAGAAGTAACTGATGAAGACAAAAATAAACCCTTTTCCCCCACTGTGATGATGTTTCCACAGTTATCCACATTGCAAATCTAGTAAAGTTTTTCATATTCTCCTTTTTTTAAATTTTATATACATTTATAATGCTGTACTTTGTTATATTACCTTGGATGTAAAAGATAAAAAACGAATGCAAAGGTGTTTCTAATACAATGGCTGTGGGAATCTCTCTCTTCTGACCAACGTCTCTGTATATTTTTTTCCACTTTAGAAAGTCATGGAAATTATATCATGATGTTTTTTTTCTTTTGCTATTGGAGCAAATGGGAATACAAAAATTACATTTGCTGTCATCTCCACTATAGAAACGATGACGCTTCTGAGAACCCTGGAAATGTAAAAAGGGTCCATAAGAAGTATTACACTACCATTTACTGTTTGGGGTCTGTACGTGTTTTCTTTCTTTCTTTTGATTTCGAAAGAAATCAATACTTTTATTCAGCAAGAACATGTAAACTTGATCAAAAGTGACAGTAAATACATTGGTGGTAATTGCACAATTTTTTCTAATTGAAATAAATGCTTTTCTTTTTCTGATCCTAAAAAAGATCACAGTTTCCAAAAAAAAATATGAAGCAGCATAAAACATAATGTTCAATATTGTTGACAATTAAAAAATGTTTCTTGACCACCAAATCATCATATTAGAATTATTTCTGAAGGATCATGTGACACTGAAGACTGGAGTAACGGCTGCTGAAAATTCAGCTTTGCCATCACAGGAATAAATTACATTTTAAAATATATTAAAATAGAAAACACTTATTTTAAATTGTAACACTATTTCAGTATATTACTGTTTTTACTGTATGTTTGATCATTAAATGCAGCCTGTATAACACACTTCTTTCAAGAACATTAAAAAATTGTACTGACCTCAAACTTTTGAAAAAATTACTGATACAAGATTCAAGAATTACTGATACTTATACAAGTAATTGTATAATTGATAGTTAACTGCACATTTCATTTGTTCAGTACCATTTCAATCACATTTCAATGAGGATGTTAAACCATGACATGACTGATGATTTAAAATGCCAAAGTAATGCTGTCAATCATGACCAAAGCTGTGATATATTGTACAGCCTGAAATAAAAGACCATTGATACTGTATCACACAGTCTGTCTTGCTTTTTACCCAAATCCCACCTGGGTCATATTGTGTAGCTCTGCCATCATAGAGGACAGGAATAATGAAATCACACAGTGTACACTTATCTTTAGTGCTTTATTTTAGTATCCTTTTTTGTCAAAGCAATGCTCTGTTTCTCTTTCTTTTTCCAAGTTTCTTTCTCTATGAGTAAGTGTTCTGCGATGACTTATCCATTACACAATGATGAGTATCAAGCCTCTCTCTCTTTCTTTTCATTCTTAGACTGTCTCAGCCTCATCCAGGAATGTGCCATCACATCCGATCTGGCTGTGTATCACTCACACTCCCTAGATTTAATTAGCAGCGGATTGGAGAGTCTGCCCTTGGGAAACAAGTTTTCCTTAGTCTTAATTAGTCTGTTAACTTCATCAGAGAGGCAGCACATTGTATGAACCCACAAGAGAAATGGAGAATATGACAGACTGGTTAATTTAGTATGCAAGGAAGCATACCTGTGATAACTTTTTTTACTTTTAGTCTTTTATAATGGAAGTAATCAATTTATACATCATAACCTGCCTGGTGAGCATATGTTTGGTTTCTATTTAATGTTTTCATATTTACCGCACATAAATTCTGCGCCGCAGCAACGCAGAACCACAGTACAAGAAGATAAGAGGAATAATATGACTTTACGCTCAGAGCTCTCTAGACAGACAGCATTGAAATCTTGCTTAAACACTTGGGATTATTGGAGTGCTCAGACACATAGTTATCTGAAGGATTAAAGGGATAGTTCACCCAAAAAATGAAAATGCTGAATCATTTACTCACCCTCATGTTGTTACAAACCTGTATATTTTGAGGAATTTTCTTCAAAGAAATGTTTCAAAGAAACATTCAAAGAAATTGTCCAATAAAAGTCAGTGGGGTCCACAACAGCGTTGACTTTCATTGTATGGTCAAAAACACTAGGCTACGTACGTTTACCTGCAACCAAATAATCCATTAGTAATCGGATTGAGGGCTCAATCGGACTTCATGTAAACACCTTAATCAATCCGACTAAGCTCGATCTGAATGAAATTTCGATTGGATTAGAAGGGGTGGTTTATTCATTTTCTAATCCGATCAAGAGGACATAAACACTTGATCGGATTGAAAACCGAAATAGGAAAGTACTGTGCATATGCAATAACGTAAAAATAGCATTATTCTTCCTGTTAAATAAAGTGTCATAAATGAGTGTCCTGTCATTCTAAAATTCTCTTTTCACTCAGTGTCTGTGAAGTGAAGCAGGACAACATCCCACCATTCTTTGTTTTTTATTCTCTCATCAGATGACTGGTTTTGGGCATGGGGAGGGGCATTTTTATTGTGTGATAAGCAGCACGGCACAACAGTTCATATGCTAACTGTCTCCAAATTATACACCCGGCACAATGCGATGCCAGGCGTGATGCAAGTGTTTTTTTGCTAGTTTCAGCCCTACGCAGTTACCATTTTCACATCCAGCGCCACATTGTGTAAATAGCAAATGCACTCATGGCCATATGTTCGCCCATGAGCGTGCTGGTCTGAAAACAAGGTGTGTTCAGGTGCATTGTTGGCGTGTCGCTATTTTGAGGCAACTGAAAACGACTGCGTCATTGACCAACAAAAACCTTCTCTAAAGTCAATGACGGAGTAATTTTTTTGTTATTTAAAGGGATTGTTAATAATATGCACCTATAGGCAGGTGCACAATGTGCGTACACTCTGCTTGTTACACACACAGAGACACACAGCAGCATACAAACGTCAAATATTAAAAATAAAAGGATTACAAAATAAAATAATATTATTGTGTACATAAAGATAAAAATGCCTACATGTCATAATGGATAGTCATTGCATGTATCAGAATTACCTATTTGCAGTAATGATGAATGAAATTAACTAATTATTTGACCAGTCGTGGCTTTTAAAGGGAATGGGAGATGACACTATGATTAGTTTATTGCTCGATACGCACAAAACACACCCATGACTCATTAAGAGACTAGGTATAACCCTTTTGGACCATGCGCCTGGCACGCTGACCATTTTTTCCGTCGTTAAACTATAGCAAAAGTGGATTCGGACACCTGCACTTCAGACCATGCACTTAGATTGTTCAAATAGGGCCCTAAGTCTGCTGTTTAAAACCAATAAAGAACTAATGTAGGATAATGGTTATTATGCACAAACAGCTGGAAAATCTGTATATTCGTGCAGTGTGAGCATGTCACAAAATCTGTTTCCGATTAGAAGCTTGTGACATATCAATGCACACATCAACATGATCACTTTATTTAGCGTTCATGTAAACACTACATTCGGATACATCAATCGGAATGAATTGGGTCAGACTGAAACAAAAGTTATGCATGTAAACATAGCCACTGAGACATTTTTCAAAATATGTTCTTTTGAGATCCACAGAAGAAACAAAATAATATAGGATTGGGATGACATACAGGTTACATTAGACATACATTTTTGGGTGAACTATCCTTTTAAGGATTGCCGTAATGTAGAGGATTCCCTTGTTTTAATGTCAAACTAACATGCCATATGCTCGCTGCACTAATTAAGCAGCTATGTTAGTTGGTGCCCTCATATTTGAATCTATATTTAAAAAGATTCTTTCAAAAGACCTTTATGTATTTCTCAAGATGTTCTCTTTTCTTTGTCCGTGTGACAAAAGAAGATGAATTTGACAGGTGCGCAGGGCAGGAGTGGATTTATGGCTTCTCTATCAGCTGGCATTTACAGACAGTAATGACAAGTGACAAAGAGAAGAAAGATGAGGACTATGAGAAAGAATGACAGAAAGACTGATATAAGGTAAAAGTGAGAAGGTGGTGGCATTTGAATGTTTGCCAAGAGCCCGTACATGGTTGACAGATCCATGAAGGAGTTGAATTTAGCATTACATCAAGTGTGTGTGTGTGTCTGTGTCTATGTCTATACTGAAACTCAATAATTCTAATATTTGTTGAGGATCTTGCAGACACGCTGACACAGCTTACTGTTCTCAGTTTATTTCTCGGTAGTTAGTCAGAGTCCTTTCGCCTTTGGTGACATGCCTTAGTCTCTCTCTCAGCCCGAGTTTAAGATAATTAAATGCTCTAAATAGCATCAGCAGCTCTGACCTGCAACATGTGAGTATTACTGTGGCCTCAGGGGTGCTTCAGGGATGTTTGACGTTATGTATATACCATTTCCCTAGCATACTTCTCAGTAAACGTGCAGAGATGTGTGGCTTTTTTTCCACTGCCTTATCTTTTACCCTCAACCCAGTTACACTCATTAGAGT
This sequence comes from Megalobrama amblycephala, assembly GCF_018812025.1. Lineage (NCBI taxonomy): Eukaryota > Metazoa > Chordata > Actinopteri > Cypriniformes > Xenocyprididae > Megalobrama > Megalobrama amblycephala. The sequence goes on from NC_063047.1 coordinate 24,943,169, forward strand.
CTATTAGATTTGTAGGACATTCCTCTGAGGGTTCAACATTTACTATATAGACTCACAATAATCCATTTGGGATGTGTAAGATATGCATGGAAGCTGGTTTCTAAAAAAAAAAAAAAAATGGTATTTGGGATACAGCTTAAAAATAAGAAATAACTCACTGTGAGAAATAAAGTTGCCATTGCAAGATATAGTCACGTGATATCTAAAGCCAAAATTATGATAAATAATGTCAAAATTGTAAAACATACACTACCGTTCAAAATTTCTATAAGGTTTTGAAAGAAGCCTCTTATGTTCACCAAGGCTGCATTTCATTTATTTCATCAAATTTACAGTAAAACCAGTAATACTGTGCCATTACTCCAGTCTTCTGTGTCACATGATCCTTCAGAAATCATTTGAATATTCTGATTTGGTGCTCAAACATTTCTTATTATTAAATTTGAAAATGGTTATGCTGCTTAATATTTTTGTGGATACAGTGATACATTTTTCAGGATTCTTTGTGAAAGTTCAAAAGAGCAGGTTTTTTAAAGGTACACTGTGTAACTTTTGACCCTCTTGTGGTTAAAAACTAAAACTGCATGCATTTTGCAGGAGAACATTGTTTTGGTTGTGCTTGCGTGACAGTGCGGATGAATATGGCTATCTGTAGGGCTGGGAAAAAAATATAGATTTCTCGATTTTTAATCGATTCTCATTTTTATGAACCGATATTGATTCTTAAATCCTAAGAATCGATTAGTCTAGTCTTGTTTTCAGTTGATGAATGAGCAGAATACATAGCGCCTCCCATCCAATAAATCATAATAATCTTTGTGCTTTGTTACTTTTGATATAAGGCAAAGTCTCAGATTTCAAATGACATCCATCTTATTATGAGATTCAAAAAATAAATACCGTTTTGGCGCTGTTTAATGTGACGTGACAGATTGCAATTAGTGCCTCAGTTAAAGAGAAGCGGCAGCATGGAGCACATGTGAACATCCTCTCCTCCACTTTAATTCCAGTTACAGCGCGAAATAAACATGACTAAACATCTGAAGGTATGTTAAAATGTACAGTACAACTTACCGAAATCCGAATTGGAGTAGAAATATGATTATGTAATTCTAAACTTTATTTATAATAAAAACATCATTGAGTGTAATTTAAGTGTTTGTATATAAATAAGTTAATTTAACCTTCAATATTATTATAGTAGTACCAACTGACTCCCATGTGTAGTTTACAGCATTAGTTGAGAGATTTTTTTCCTCTAGAAAATTTGCCATGTACTGTAACTGAAATACTACATCCAAAATAATCAATATCGAATCGAAATCGTAATCAAATCAAATCGAAAGCATGTGAATAGTAATCAAATCATGAAAATTGTATCAATACCCAGTCCTAGTTATCTGCTCATAAAACATTCACTACTAGGCTTAAGAAATATAAACAGTTTAGATGGAAAAGATCTCAAGCTGACTAGCTGAAGACATTGCTGTAGCTACATCCATGATTAGTTGACACAGTACTTCCATGAAAATGAATTCACACACAACAACAATAATGAAATGACCCTACACAACAGATAATGCTTTACAATGAACTCTGTTATAGAGCTACATGGCAATTTTATCAATAAAATACTTTACTCACCTATTGAGTAATAAAAACGTCATCTCCTCATCGCTTTAACAACATTTCAAATCCCTCAGTTCTCGCCATCTCTGAAAAGCCAAGCCAATCTTGGTTCTTGTTTTATTACGAGCTTTGTCAGATTTTCTTTTTGCAAGCAGAAGCTCCTCTGTTCTGCCTTTTTTTTTTTTTAAGAAAAGGAAAAAAACAAAACAGGTGATTTCCTGTATAGGTTTGAGATTTAGCTGCACCATGTCAACCTTTCTCGCTCGTTGTGACAACTAACCTATGCCACTCCCACATGCACCAAAGTACCAGAGCAACTTTTCTCTATTTACAGAGACACGCACGGATGAGCGGTGCAATTTTACACAAAAAAGCATCCTGCTCGGTCTAAAATATAAACACTTATAACGGGCTTACCATAGTGAATCAGGGTTAGACAAAAATTAATTTTGAAAGAAGGATTGATGTAAAAAAATCAAAAGTTAAGAAAACTTAAACGTTTAAGGCAATCAGCTGCAGGAGAGTTTTGAGTTTTCTCAACTTGTTGTAAACTGAACTTGTTATACAATATACAATAGAATCTCCTGCAGCTAGTTGCCTTAAACTTTTAAGTTTTCTCAACTTTAATTTTTTAAAAGTGTATTAAAGCAGAACTAAGTAACTTTTTTTACCTTCATCAATAGTTTTCTAAGTCCTTACGATGGTTAATTGACTTGTAGTGGTGTGTTTGAGGCGTGCACTAACCTCCTCTGGCACGTCTACGCCAAAAAACAGCACTTACAAATTGGGCTGCACTGACCCAAAACAATCTTGCCTCATGTCCACGTTCACGCAAGAGTGACAAAATGCTTTACGGTAATTCAAAAACAATGTATATATTATGACTTTATAAGACAATTTCGAAAATTACCCACCTCCATCGAGATTTCTAGTACTGTATTTGCAAAACTACTGCGCTGGTGAGCGTTGTAGTCATTGTAGTCCAGAGCTGCCCTTGGAGTATTTACGACAGTGTGATTCACTGAAGGAACCTGTAGGGAGAGTTTCACAAATCTTACTGCTTACTCCGCTGTAACTCATTATTCAAATTTTGTTAATTTTGCCCCCAAAAAAGTTATATAGTGCATCTGTAAATAGAAATCTTTTGTAATATTATAAATGTCTTTACCATCACTTTTGATCATTTTAATCTTTGCTGAATAAAATATTGAATTCTTAAAAAAAAAAAAAAAAAAAAAAAAAACTTTGAATGGTAGTCACATAAGTAAAGTCACTATTAAAAAATTACAAAAAATATATTCAAATTTGTGAAGAAATAAAGTCACAGTTGTGAGTGAAAATGTCATTTCATTTAGTTCTGAGGTGAACACAGGCTGCTTTGAGAGGTAGATAGAGAAAATGTGAGAAAAAGTCATTTTTTTTAAGCAGTGTTGTAGAAAATATTGTATGAGATGCTAGTTAATTAAAAGGACAAAAAGGAAATTAACATTTCTCATATAAAAAGGAAACCTTTATAATTTAAGAAGAGACAGAGATTAAGGTAAAAAGCTATGCATTACCATAAAAACACTGTTTTTGTGCAAGTTCTCATGATACTCTGAATCCCAGCAGTACTATGTTGAGGTCAGGCATTGCAAAACACATTAGCTGTGCTCAAATTTAGTTCACATTATAGGCAACACAGAGTTCAAGGAGAATCTAACTGCAAAAATATGGCGGCCCATATTTCTTTAGGTGTGCTTGTGAAAAAAATAATTTTCAGAGGATGATTTTAAAATTAGTAACTCTTATTATTCATTTATGAGGTACTGGAATCTTCTCTTAGTCTAGGAGTAATGGTGACAGATTGTTTTTGAAAGCATGTGACAGCTCGTAGGTTTTCTGGGAGAGAGATCCAAAGCTTGGGGCCATAGTGACTAAAGGTTGATGTAATAACAGCTTGATATTTTGCACCATGACAGAACTGACACAACAGTAACAAGTCTGCATCAATATGTGTTGATAACCAGCTAGTCTGATGTTCTGACTGTGATTCAAGGATCTAGCTTTGATCCAGATTCATCCAACCTACAAACACATCTCATTCTGTGTCTCTCTGTGTTCATGTCCCTTTTTCACATTCTGTTTCTGTCTGAAATATGAGTTAAATAGTTAATTCTATTTAACTCATATTATACCATTTAACATTATATGTTTAATATAATTAATCGTATGTACACTATAATTCAAAAGTTTGGGGTCGGTAAGATTTAATGTGTTTGAAAGAAGTCTCTTCTTAGCAAGGCAGCATTATATTTCATCAAACGTAAGATGTAAAAGCACTATTAAATATTTTTACAATATAAAAAAACTTTTCTATTTTCAGATATTTTAAAGTGTATTTTATTCCTGTGATTCCTGTGATGGCAAAAAAGAAAACAGTTGTGCTGCCAAATATTTTTGTAGAAAAAATTCCTGTGTCATCGTAAACAAAATATCTTTAAAAACATACTAAACTGTGTTTTTGTTTTTTTTTAAATTACAAAAATACAGACAGTTTTCTGTGATGGGTAGGTTTAGGGGTAGGGGTAGTGTAGGGGGATAGAATATACAGTTTGTACAGTATAAAAACCATTACGTCTATGGAGAGTCCCTGTAAACCACATATACAAGTACACTATATTGCCAAAAGTTTTGGGACACCTGCCTTTACTTGCACATGAACTTTAATGACATCCCATTCTTAATCCGTAGGGTTTAATGTGGAGTTGACCCACCCTTTGCAGCTATAACAACATCAACTCTTCTGCGAAGGCTTTCCACAAGGTTTAGTGTGTTTATGGGAATTTTTGACCATTCTTCTAGAAGCGCATTTGTGAGGTCAGGCAGTGATGTTGGTGAGAAGGCCTGGCTCGTAGTCTCCGCTCTAATTCATTCCAAAGGTGTTCTATCGGGTTGAGGTCAGGACTCTGTGCAGGCCAGTCAAGTTCCTCCACATCAAACTCGCTCATCCATGTCTTTATGGACCTTGCTTTGTGCACTGGTGCGCAGTCATGTTGGAACAGGAAGGGGCCATCCCCAAACTGTTCCCACAAAGATGGGAGCAAGAAATTGTCCAAAATGTCTTGGTATGCTGAAGCATTAAGAGTTCCTTTCACTGGAACTAAGGGGCCAAGCCCAACCTATGAAAAAGAACTCCAGACCATAATCCCCCTTCCACCACAGGCTTGGATGCAGCTGCGCGGCCATGGAAACCCATTCCATGAAGCTCTCTACACACTGTTCTTGAGCTAATCTGAAGACCACAGGAAGTTTGGAGGTCTGTAGCTAATGACTCTGCAGAAAGTTGGTGACTTCTACGTACTGTGCGCCTCAGCATGCGCTGATCCCACTCTGTGATTTTACGTGGCCTACCACTTCGTGGCTGAGTTGCTGTTGTTCCCAACTGCTTCCACTTTGTTATGATACCGCTAACAGTTGACTGTGGAATATTTATTAGTGAGGAAATTTCATGACTGGACTTATTGCACAGGTGGCAAACTATCACGGTACCACGCTTGAATTCACTGAGCTCCTGAGGGTGACCCATTCTTTCACAAATGTTTGTAGAAGCAGTCTGCATGCCTAGGTGCTTGATTTTATACACCTGTAGCCATGGAAGTGATTGGAACATCTGGATTCAATGATTTGGAGGGGTGTCCCAATACTTTTAGCAATATAGTGTATGTGTGTGTGTGTGTGTGTGTGTGTGTGTGTTCTGTATATCGCAATATTTCTCTCACCGCTTGCTTTATGAGTTTATTGTAGCTACATGATTTGGTGAGAGAAATATTGTGATATAGAGGACACACACATCTACAACTCCCTTATGAGTCTCTCAGATTTGTAATGTTTTCATTAACAGTAGTATTTGTTTTATTTCTCTGTTCATCTCTACATTTTTACATTGTTTGAGGCCTATAGTAAAACATTCTCGTGTGTGGGTAAGGCAGTAATAGGTTTCTTCAAAGAACATGGATGAATACATTTTTCAGTAAGGGCAGACACACACTCACACATTTACTTCAAATCTCTATATTTCCACTCATGGAAAGTGACAAGTATATCATGCAGTTTTCGGAATCGAGACATCGCAGCCACTGTAAAGCCTGTTTATCTGAAAAGACAGGCAATAGTGGCACTCCGAGGCAATTATGAGAGAGTTAATGAGAGGATATGCAGAATGAAGAATACTGACAGTTGCTGTCTTGACAAACATATACCTGGAAAAAGGAAGAAGGTGTTTTAGCAAAGAAACGAGCTGAATACTCATGACACATGAGTTTAAGGAAGGCTGAGTTATGTTTGCATCTCAGACAGAAAAAGATATGTTAGCAGACAGATATTATAGGTTCTGTGACAAGCAACGCCTCATCACCATTCCCTATCACAAGAGGTGTATGGGAAAGCGTGAGGAAAGATATAAAAAAATGCAGAGGGGCACGAGTGGGCAGGCAGGTATGGCTGAGAAGAGCTTCTTCACATGGCTGTGGATGTATGAGTGTGTGCACAGGATCAAACTGACATTTCATTTTCTGCTGAGGGAGATTGGGGAGACATGAAAGAGAGAAAGGAGTAGCACACATGTCTAGGGAGTCGTGTTGACAGCCTCAAATGGGGACCTGGGACCCACTTCCATGTCACATTTGTGTCAAGGTTTTATATACACTCACCGGCCACTTTGTTAGGTACACCTGTTCAACTGCTTGTTAATGCAAATATCTATTTAGCCAATCACATGGCAACAACTCAATGCATTTAGGCATGTAGACATGGCCAAGACGATCTCCTGAAATTCAAACTGCGCATCAGAATGAGGAAGAAAGGTGATTTAAGTGACTCTGAACGTGGCATGTTTGTTGGTGCCAGACAGGCTGGTCTAAGTATTTCTGAAACTGCTGATCTACTGGGATGATTTTCATGCACAACCATCTCTTGGATTTACAAAGAATGGTCCAAAAATAGAAAATATCCAGTGAGCGGCAGTTCTGTAGTAGAAGACAATGCCTGGTTGATGGCAGAGGTCGGAGGAGAATGGCGAGAATGGTTTGAGCTGATAGAAAGGCAACAGTAACTCAAATAACCACTGATATAACTGAGGTTTGCAGAAGAGCATTTCTGATTGCACAACACGTCAAACCTTGAGGCAGACAGGCTACAGCAGCAGAAGACCACACCGGGTGCCACTCCTGTCAGTTAAGAACAGGAAACAGGCTTCAATTAACACGGCTCACCAAAATTTACAATAGAAGATTGAAAAAGTTTGCTTGGTCTGATGAGTCTCAACTTCTGCTGCAACATTCAGATGGTAGGGTCATAATTTGGCGTAAACAACATGAAAACATGGATCCTGTCTCGTATCAACGGTCCAGCCTGGTGGTGGTGGTGTAATGGTGTGAGGGATATTTTCTGGGCACACATTGGGCCCCTTCAATACCAATTAAGCAACATTTAAGCATCATAGCCTATATGAGTATTGTTGCTGACCATGTCCACCCTTTTATGACCAGAGTGTACCCATCTTCTGATGGCTATTTCCAGCAGAATAACGCACCATGTGACAAAGCTCAAATCATCTCAAACTGGTTTTTTAACTGGAATGAAAGTGAGGCTGTGAGGGATAGACATACAGTACATCTCTTCAGTGGGTTGTACTGTTATTTGATGTGTTTTTGGATTGTTCTGCTGACAAAACCATGCAAAAATATCTTTCTAAGTAATTTCAGTACACAAAAGTAAAACTCCAGACAGCATAAGGTGTGGAAAATTATAAGTGATCTTGGAGCTTTATACAGCAAATGCCATTGAAAACACAATAAGTCTATTCCTCACAGCCTTGCTTTCATACGTGTAATGGCGCTGCTCTGAATAAGGTCTACTGTCATTAGTAATGTGGTTGTTCGATTCACTTTTCTTAAGATTATTGAGTAGCCTGTGAGTTTTTGTTATTTTTGGTTTAGTTACAAATAAAAACTGCTGCACCTATAGATCCTTCCTTTTTTCTCACATTCACTTGTACACAGGTACAAAAAACCTGAATGAAAACCATCCGCACTGTTAGCCTAATGACACCTATTCATACCGTTGGCATACTTTTCTCTCGAATTAAATTGGGTACAGTTCTAAGACAGCTTTTCCCACCATGCAATTCATGTCCTTGTAATAAGAAATTTGTCAGTTTCAAATTAGCTCTCTCAGACAATTGAACATGACTTGCATATATCTGCATATTAACATGGACTTTTCTAATATGTGCCTCAAACATTTGTCACTGTAGCACATGAACCTATAAGTCCAGCAGACACCCTCCATTCAATTCATTTCAACTGCTCTTTCTGCTCTCACTGAAGACATTCTCTTGATGAATAGTATGGCCTTGGAATTTAAATTCCCCATTTACAGTCTGTGTGTGTGTGTGTGTGTGTGTGTGTGTGTGTGTGTGTGTGTGTGTGTGTGTGTGTGTGTGTGTGTGTGTGTGAGTAAAAGAGAGATGATGATGAGCATCCTTTGTTCTTCTGGGTCTTTCATTCAATCCAACATCTATCATCAGTATGTATCATATAACCTTCAAAATTATTAAAAAAGAGAAAAGTATTATGAACACAAAGTAGCTGACAAAAGAATGAAAGAACTGGACTTTATGCATATCTGATGGAGAGAGTTATATTTGATGTGGGTCTTCAACCCAGGGGTCTTCAACCTTTTTCAGGTCAAGGACCTCTTTGTGGATTCTTTATATATTATTTATTTATACTTTATATACACTGATAGTAAAAATTCTGGCCAATAAAAAAGGCTTAAAAAGGCTAAATAAATTGTCTTAAAGGTGCCATAGAACGCTTTTTCACAAGATGTAATATAAATCTAAGGTGTAACCTGAATGTGTCTGGGAAGTTGCAGCTTAAAATACCCCATAGATTTTTTTTATTCAGTTTTTTAACTGCCTATTTTGGGGCATCATTAAATATGCGACGATTCAGCGCGCGTCCCCTTTAAATGCTCGCGCTCCCCGCCCCCAGCTCGCAACTCTATAATACACTGTATAAACAAAGTTCACACAGCTAATATAACCCTCAAAATGGATCTTTAAAAACTGTTCGTCATGCAACCTATCGGATCATGTGAGTATAGTATTTATTTGGATGTTTACATTTGATTCTGAATGAGTTTGATAGTGCTCCGTGGCTAAAGCTAACGTTACACACTGTTGGAGAGATTTATAAAGAATGAAGTTGTGTTTATGAATTATACAGACTGCAAGTGTTTAATAATGAAAATAACGACAGCTCTTGTCTCCGTGAATACAGTAAGAAACAATGGTAACTTTAATCACATTTAACAGTACATTAGCAACATGCTAACGAAACATTTAGAAAGACAGTTTACAAATATCACTAAAAAAATCGGTTATCATGGATCATGTCAGTTATTATTGCTCCATCTGCCATTTTTCGCTATTGTCCTTGCTTGCTTACCTGCATAAAGTCTCTTGATTCGGCTGTGCACAGCTCCAGACATTAATACTGGCTTGTCTAATGCCTTGAACATGAGCTGGCATATGCAAAAGTTGGGGGCGTACATATTAATGATCCCAACTGTTGCGTCACAGTCGGTGTTATGTTGAGATTTGCCTGTTCTTCAGAGGTCTTTTGCAAAAATCAAATTTACATAAGAAAGAGGAAACAATGGTGTTTGAGACTCACTGTATGTCATTTCCATGTACAGAACTCTAATTTAAATATGCTGAGGTAAATTCAATTTTCAATTCTAGGGCACCTTTAAAAAGGTTTAAAAAATGAAATGCATATTTATTGATGAATGTCAAACTATGTATAGCTTTTCCTACTCACCTGATATTTAAAAGAGGTGGGAAGAGTTGTATTAGGAAAACTGTTTTTTTTTTTTTTTTTTTTTTTTCCATGGAAGAAAATTAGTTACTGTAACAATCAGTTGGCTTGGCTTGGCTTGGCTTGGCTTGACATGGAAAACAAGAGACTTTAAATACATGAACTTAGGGAGCACATGACTAAGACAACAAATGAACAAGGGAACCAATGACAGAACAGAACTGAGAAACCCCATGACCATAAACAACCAATCAACACATGACACCTTGACTAAGGCATCACATGAGGAGCAAAGGAAGCATGACACAAACTGCATGAACAAAATGACAAAATAAAAGATATAAAATCATAAACATGAACATGAAAACAAGAACATGAACAAAACCCAAAACTAGATGTGACAGTTAGATTACAAATATATATTTTTAAATTATTATTCTTATTATTATTTTAGATTTAACTGTTCCTTTGAAACTTAGTCCATTGCAGTACAATGTTTTCTAAAATTATTTGGGAAATGTGTTTTTGCTGAGTAATGTCTATGCATATATTTTATGCATGCTGATATCTAAAAGTCATGGGCTATTTGACGTATGTGAGTTTGTGTAGGTCAAACTTAAAACTATTTTCAATACTTGTGAATAGGCATTGCAACATTTATCAAAGATTTTAGATATAAAAAAGGTGGTGCACTCGACTTACTATGAATGGGAAAAAGTGCAATGCGCTATAAGTCATTCTAAATAATAGAGCCAGTCGCCAATTGATAAAGTCATTGCAACACTTTAGCTGCCGTTAGAAACTCTGGTTGCTGGTTCTGAGATGCACGCTTAGGACTGCGCATGTGCATTGGCTAATCCAGCCTAAAAAAGGCTTTTTTTTTTCTTTTTTCTTTTTTTTTTTTCAGGATTTGAGCGTTTAGGAATAAAATTGATGAGACAGATGTTGTGATTTTAAATATGAAATTTATTTGTAAGCTTGGTGAATGGCTTTAGAGAATCTGATGTTTCCCAATTCAAAAAGATAGGAGCTGTGACTGAAATGGCTGCCTGAGAGGCATTTCAAAGATGGCCGCCAAGTGAAATTACTTGTTTGAAAGGGACTTTGACCAGTGTTGCCAACTTTCACGAGGCAAACAAGCAACCACAGCTTCAAAAACAAGCCCAATATTATTATATTATTTATCATCAGTATTATTTATTTTCAATTATTTATCAGTAAATGAGCCTGTAACATATTAAACTGAAACCACTCAGAGTTTGACAAGCAAAGACCTAAGTTATTTAGCAAAAATCATCTAAAATTCTAGCCATATGTGTGTACTGTTAATATTAATATACTTGTTGTTTTTTTTTTATTATCATTATAGCCTGTAATGGTTAATCCATTATAGAAATATTTTTAAAATTAAATTAGGTCCCTTTCCTCTCCTGCACCGTCTATCATCTCCCATATTTCCTCTCTATCTCTGTGCATCTCTGTTGCTGACATTGTTTGTGAAAATGTACATACGTCTATTTACGTCTACTAACTATCATCCTTGGATTACCAAGTACCTATTTTTGAATGCAATTTTTCTCCAATGAAGGGGAGGAGGGGGAGGAGGGGGAGGAGGGGGCGGGATGTGGGAGGATGAATTATTGCACTGATTGGCTTTTAGCTGAGAGCAGACTGGGTCAATCAATATATTGGAGTAAACAGTGACATAAATGTAAAGAAAAGAAGTTGCTTGTCAGATTTTCCTAACAAGCAACCATATTTTTCAAAATAAGTATGTGATTACAAAAGTTATGTGTGTGTGTGTGTGTGTGTGTGTGTGTGTGTGTGTGTGTGTGTGTGTGTGAGAGAGAGAGAGAGAGAGAGAGAGATACCTGTATGTAAGTCGGCTGCGTGTGTTTTCATGCATGCCCAAGTACAGCATGTTTGCCTGTATTAAAACATAAAAGCTGGCATGGCTCAGATTGCTGCAGTGTTGCTTTGCACTGTATTGTTGTGCTGATACCAACTCTGGGTGTGAGGAAATTCATTAAGAAATCATTTAAAACTCGCCCTCTCCGGGAGTGGAAATTCTGGGCTTCATTCCAGCTTGAGATTTATGTGCGACATGTGAAGCGTCTCCCTGCCCTTTGAGACAAGAAGCTAAAGATTTTATTTTATTTGTGTACACATGTAGCAGCTGAAATAGGGATTTAGACTCAGCAAGAGGCAATCTGTCAACATCTATATGTGTGTTAACACATATTTAGCCATTTTTCATTAACCTAGAGAAAGCTGTAAAAATGGGTCAGTCTCTTTCTGCATCTGTTGAAGTTGCTGAGATTAAAACACCTCTCTATATGTCTCTATATCCACTTTATTTAGCCCTCAGTCTTCATTTGAATCTGTTTTGGGTTGATATTTCTGCAACATATTATGTTGTTTGTTGCACAGTTTGGAAATGAAGTGCCGTAAAAAGGTTAATTATGTACCACCTACAATAAACCCAACCCAGGCTGATAGGGAAAACATGCCTGCGTGACATTTCTACAAAATTATATTGCGTTGCATCTTGCATGTTTCGCAAACACTTTGAGTGAAAGGTGATAAAAACGTGTAGCGTTTTATCTGACAAAGATGAACGTGAATCTGGCGATGTTTTATAACTTTCTTATTCTTGTTTGTATGGTGGCAGTTCTTAATTAAAACACATTTGTTGAAGCAACTGTGCCATTTTAGCTCATTTCTACAAGTCTTGGATCTCTTTTGTCGTGACTCGTGTTTTACGGTACATGTACATGAGCGTCCCACAAATGCAATGCTGTATCGGATGGGCTCCCATGATTTTGTGTGAAAGGAATAAAAGTTTTACAGCCTGTGTTCATTTCAGCTGGAAACTGCAGTGATTTGTACTGAATGTATTTATAAGTTTTTTGAGTTTTGTAGGATGTATGTAGGAAGAGGCACCAATTTTTCCAATGCAAGTGCTTCACATACTCTAAATGCTAAAGTTAAAAATAAAAAATTAAGGCATATCTTAAACACTGATACAAGTACAAACATGCACAACTTTTTCTCACTTTAGGACCATCATTTAACCTCAAATATTGATGTAGGCATACAAATTTAAATTGTGCATTGCAAGAAGAGCAGCACATCACTGAAGCGGAAGATCAGAAAGCTAGTGCGTGTCTCAGTTATTATGAGGAGACAAATGAAGAATATTGCTTTTGATCAAGTCGTGACGTGCATGCATGCACACACATACGCGCTGCTCTAAGAGCACTTTAAATGCTTTGACCCATAAAGAGTGTTGCTTTCATCTGGGGGGCCGTCCAGCACTAAAGCCTCCTTGACCTGTATACAATTCAGACTGACATATCTTTCATGTGGGACGATATCGAAAACTATTTTTCCTCTGAAAATTCAAAGAGAAGCAGCTTGGCTTTTATCTGAGATTGAGTTCAGTATTTAAACCCCTCTCACCTTCAGACCTGCTCTTGCATGTTACTTTGATCTCTAACGAAGTTTCTCATATACATCCAGTTTCACCCGAGGCCGTTTGGAGAAGTGGACCTTTCATTCATTTCTGGCTCAGCCAGCATGCTCTGGTTGAATAAGTAGAAGCAGATCAATTTGAATTGCTGCTTGTGTCCCTCAAGAGCTTCAGCTGTTAACTTTTCTGTATGTTTCTTAGCATTTACATTAGTACTTTTACTAAGGATTACATGTACTGGAGAAATAAAGGGTTACACAAAATTTAAAACGGTACGATTCCAGGCAGGCATTGCATAACTATGGGAATGGTGGATAATGTGAAAGATATCCCTTGCTGCACTCAAATCACTGAAAATCAGTGCTGTAAATGTGAAATATGGCACTATTTTGTCTATAGACAAAACAAAATAATGAACCAGTCTTGAAACTATACTGTATAGGGGAGAAAAGTGGTGACCGTTCTCTTGGCCCCCAGTTTTGAACTCATAACATAGGATTGTGCATATAGTGTAGTGCATAATATACTATTGTGACAATGAATACACATTTCCCTAATACTTTTAGAAGACACCTTATCTCATAATTGTTTTTTATATATATATATATATATATATATATATATATATATAAAATTAATCGAAAAAATCTAATTCTGACCAATTATTCACTTAATTATTTTTCTTACATTAAATAAAACTGTCAAAGGAAATGATGATAATTTCACCAATCAAACTGCATGTTAGACTTTGATTGTTTGACAAAATAAAAAAATAAAAAAACTGGTATTGTAACAGTGAAAATTTTATATAAATGCGGACATCATCATTCTATGAAATAAACTCAGCTCAGAGCTTGTTCATTACAACACAATATCATATTTCTCTGTGATTGTGATTATAAGAAAAACACTGTAGGTGGGCTACGATACAACACTACTGGCGCTTAACACGCTTGGTTTGCTTACTTATTCCAATACATTATGCATCTCATTTATATTTTGCATTTTATGCAAAGTACGCCCACCAATAGCACTCTAGCTATTCCAATTTTGCAGACAAACTAACAGAAAAAGACAATGAAACTTTGAGGCTCTCCTCTGGATATTTTTTTCCACTGTAGCCCTGAAGTGCAAAAAACTCCCCAAATCCCAAAACAAACCAGAAAATAAATCAACTCCACAAACAGAATACCAAATTTCATTTTCATATTTATTATGTTTAGCACTTAGGGACCACCATATGTTTTACTTACAGTGGTGTACAATCTTGCTCCTGTAGGGTCAACGTCCTGCAGAGTCTGGCTCTGACCCTAATTAAAAACACACGAACAAGCTAATCAAGGTGTTTAGGGTTGCTAGAAACTTCCAGGCATGTGTGTTGGAGCAGGCTTAAGCTAAACTCTACAGGACCTTGGCCCTTCAGGAACAAGATTGGACACCCTTGTTTTACTATGTCAAAACTAGCCAACCGTAGCTACTTGTTAATATGCCTGACACTCCACATAATGGAAGAGTTCACTTCCACTATAATTGTGACCATGATAAAGCTCGAGCAGTGCTGACTATTGAACGGTTTAATTGGAGTTAATCTATCAAAGTCTTCTCTCCATCCGCTAAACTCTGTCACTAAAGTCCATATCACATGTTAATATTTTATAATGAACCCCATGGAGGTTTGAACTAGATTGGAGCTTTGAGGCACTGTGGCTTAGCTTTTCCTGTCACCTGCTGATTTATCTTCATCGCTCCATTCATGTTTATCTTCATTGTTTACAACTGACTCCTCGGTTCCTTTAGCTAATTATACGAGGAGGCCACTGATATCAGACTAATTATAGGAAGAGGATTATTGTCATTATTAGCTATTTAGTGTGTGTGTGTGTGTGTGTGTGTGTGTGTGTGTGTGTGTGTGTGTGTGTGTGTGTGTGTGTGTGTGTGTGTGTGTGTGAAGGAAATGCCCTCATTCATTTTATGTTGATGTTAAAGACAAGCTTTAAGTGTGTCCTCTAGAGGGCACACAGGACCTGGCTTCATTGAGGGAAGCTTATCCATTCACATTTACATTAATTCATTAGCAAAAAGCAATTTACAAAGAAGAATATGACAACACAAGCGATTTATCCTATGGAGATGGTAACATGAGAAAAGCTGCAATACAGGGTTCCATTTTGTTTTTAGTTAGTATGACCTAGTAGATTAGATCAAAGATGTAGATGTAACACTGTATGTAATATAGTAAAATAGTGGTGTTTTAAGTATTGTATTATTCATTTTTAATATAATTGTTATGACCTGATTTAATATTTCTTTTACTTCCAAAAAGTGACTTTTTGCCTCACACTTTGACCAGAATGCCTTAATAATAATAATAATAATAAGCTTCTCAGGTCTAAGCTGTCTCTCTGCTAAATATAGGATGTTGTGTTTGTTGCCTATCATTCAATTAAATATTTTCTGTTGTAATGTTTTCATCTGTTTTGGTGCCAGTTGTTTTGATCATGTAAACATTTCTTGTCTGTCTCCCATTTTTCAAGAGTTCTTCTGCCTATTTCAGATTGATTTTAGTAGGGTCTGAAAGAGCTGGTCATCTTATTCATTCAAATATTTTGACACTTTTTATCTCTCCATTTTGGTGAAAAAGTATCAACCTCAGGGCTGTAGTTTTCTTTTGATGTTGACCTGACTCGAGACTACATCAAAGATTAAAGAGGTTCTTTAAAGTTTCTTTCACCCCCTTAACCGTGGAGTCTGATTCTCTTAAAGGGATAGTTCATCTAAAAATGATAGGCATCATTTACTCACCCTGAAGTCGTACCAAACCTGTATGACTTTTTTTTCTTCTGTGAAATTGTTTGGAATATATTTTAAGAGATGCCTCAGACTTTTTTTTCCCCATACAATGGAAGTCATTGGTCACCAAAACTGTTTGGTTACCAACATTCTTCAAAATATCTTCTATGGCAGCTGCAATCCCATGTTACAGGTAAAAGAGCCAGTCACTTGTTTTTTTAGAACGTGCTTAAAGGGATAGTTCACCCAAAAATGAAAAATATCTCATGATTTACTCACCGTCAAGCCAACCTAGGTGTGTATGACTATCTTCTTTCAGATGAACACAATCTGAGATATTTTTAAAAATATCCTGGCTCTTCCAAGCTTTATAATGGTAGTGAATGGGGGGTGTGATTTTGAAGCCCAAAAAGATGCATACATAAAAATAATCCATACGGCTCCAGGGGGTTAAAAAAAAGGCGAAGTGATGGGTTTTTGTAAGAATGATATCCATATTTAAAACTTTATAAACTATAATAACTACTATCCGGCAGACAGCCATGCGCATTGATTTGTGGCGGAAGAGTAACCAATGACCTGACGTTTAACGTAATGACGAACACAGAAGTAAAGAGAGGAAAGCAAAACACTAAAGTCTAAAACCAAAACTTTTATAGAGAAATGTCGGAGGATTTCGAAATAAGAGAAGAGGAACTTAAGTTTGTTGCACAGCCCTATTTTGTTTGATCGATGTGTCTATCGCATCAGGAGTTACTCTTGTGGTGCAAGTTGACTTGCGCAGTATGCGTACGGTCGTCTGCCGGAAGTTAGTTATTTTAGTTTATAAAGTTTGAAATATGGGAATTTTCTTATAAAAACCTATCGCTTTGCTTCAGAAGGCCTTTATTAACCCCCTGGAGTCGTATGGATTCTTTTTGTGATGGCTTCAATCATGCCCCTCACTATAATTATAAAGCTCGGAAGAGCCAGGATGTTTTTAAATATCACATCATATACACCTAGGATAGCTTGAGGGTGAGTAAATCATTGGATAATTTTAATTTTTGGATGAAGTAACCCTTTAAGCTTCCTGGGGAAAAAAAAGAAAAAAAGTGTGATTTCACAGATGAAGCACAGTGTATGATACCAATGTTGATTTAATTTGATTTATAATATATTATGCATTTTAAAGAACGTTGGTAACCAAACAGTTTTGTCATACAATTAAGTATTAACATGAAGTTTTTAATTTTTGAGTGAACTATCCCTTTCAGTTAGTTTTTGACTGAAGTTTTTCATGTGCTAAATAAACATCTTCACATGATGTTGCTTCATCTTTGCTTCTTTTTGTGTCTCTCTATATTCATTTATCTGAGTGTATCTCACTTTACTCTCCCTTCATCATTCTTCTTGCATTCCATTTCCAGTGCTGAGCGTGCAGAATTACTTGAATACAATAAAATCAAACCAATTCTGGCTAAAACATTAGCATTATACCTACTCCTACGTGCCACTTTACAAAATAATTCCATTACTTGTCCATTGCAGTCACTGAAACATGTATATTAGATCCACAGGTGTACAATAAAATGGCTTTAAAGAATCTCAGAGGCATGACAGCCTACACTCATAGAAAAACAGGTTCATTAGGCATCTATATTGAACCATTTCTTCTAAGAGTGAAACATGAACCCTCCACCAAATTGAGGTGAGTAAAATGATTATGTATGTTAAATAAGATTAGGTATTTAATGCCCATGAACAGTCCTTGCAAAAGTGTGGAAAAAGCAAGTTATAAGCAGTCTCAGCACAAATGTAAGCTGGATGCACAGCCTCATAGAGGATGATGCGTCTCAGAGGTGGCTGGGAAGAGAGAAATGTTTGAATCAGAGACTGATGGACGGAGCTGCAGAGTGTTCAGTAGGCTATAGGAGAAAAGCTACAACTGAATATTGATCAGATGTCGACCTGTAGCACTGAACCCGAATTAGCTGCAGAGTGCAACTCTGATAAATAAATCATCCTGATATTTTGATTTGAGCATATGATAAGGAGTAATTGTTAATAAAAGTTATGTGGCAAGGGAAGATAATGAGCATCAGAGGAACTGTGGCTGTTCACACTGACAGCTATTTGAAGTGACAAAGACCTTAAAGGGATAGTTCATCCAAAAAGGAAAGTTATGTCATCATTTACATAATTTACTTAATATGTCATCACTTGGTGGCGCTAATAACAGGGAGAAAAAAAAAAAGAAAAAAAAGTGAAAATAGCTATACTTCACTGTTAGTTAGATCAACTGGTGTGCAGTGTCTTCGTCCGAGGAGCCACGACTGTCCATGAGGAAATTGACACATCTCCCGAAAACATTTCCGGCATCGGAACGAATCTCACTGGGCCTCTTTGACTTACGGCCCTAGAGGCCTGTGAGAAATTTGAAAGAAATTGGCCACCAGGGGGCGCCTTCGCATTTTTCATGTATGTAAAGCATTGCGCGATATTTCGTGCACACCCACGACATTCTACCACATTCTGTAATGACATGAGAGTGAGTAAATAATGACATCATTTTCATTTTTGGGTGAACTATCTCAAGACTTGTTGTTAACAACTGTAGTCTTAATATCTGTACTGTACTGGCAGATTTCATCTGCTTTTAAGTTATATTTAAAACAAGTTACCTACAAATTTACTGGTTTTGACTCAATACCAAGAAATATGTGTCAACTGACAGAAAACACACAAAAGGAAGCAGAAACAGTATAACAGAGAGAGTTTAAAAGTAAATATATTAATGGATGAAAATATAATGCTCAATATGTTAGCTGCAATCCCACCTTACAAGTTAAAGTCTCACACAATCTCACATTCAACTAGGTAGGAGCTGCACCTAGAAATAGCAGCCATCATGAAAATGGCTGCAGAGTGAACAGATTTGCCTTGAGCAACTTCAGAGTGAGTTACTGA
Organism: Megalobrama amblycephala; assembly: GCF_018812025.1. NCBI lineage: Eukaryota > Metazoa > Chordata > Actinopteri > Cypriniformes > Xenocyprididae > Megalobrama > Megalobrama amblycephala. The sequence goes on from NC_063047.1 coordinate 24,961,874, forward strand.
CCCATCATTGTCAAGCTCAGTGAAATTGTGAGAAATGTTGTAGTTATCTTCTACATTTCTTAACGGGAGCTAAATATCGAGCCTCATTCAGGGTCAGTTGGAATCAGCCGGTCATTAAGAAATGATTTACTCTTTAGTCGGCTGAAAAATGGGCAGTTAGTGAGTAGCTCATTTACTTTCCCTGTCAACGGGATATGTTGTTCTCTCTGTATGAATCCTGAAGGTGAATGATATTTATAAATGTAGGTGGTTCTTGACAGCTCTATAAACTTAATAATCGTAAAACACCCGTAGAGCACTCGTTGGACCTCATTGAATGGTTTCATGGCCAAGAGTTCTTAATCTGTCCATGGGTGTTATTAAGCTACACATAAAGCTTTACAGTATATCATGCCAGTCTAATGCACCTTGAGCCTGTTGCATATATATTACTCCTACACACCATGACAAATAATAATAAAAAAATAAAAAATCATAGGTATACATAGATATATACCATTTCTTAATGTTTTGGAGGAAGTCTCTTATGCTCATCTGTGTTTACAAAAAAAAGTAAAAACAGTAATGTTGTGAAATATTATTATTATTTTAAAAAAAACCTGTTTTCTCATTTAATATTTTTCAATATGTAATTTTTTATCAATTTAACCCTTTCATATATACACATTTGTGGACGGTTAATTTAACTCCATTTAGGGTTCATTTATCATAGTAATTTTCTCCAAACCACTTGAGAGCAGTGTCAGTAGATTGACATCAATATTCTAACAGTGGCTACTATCTTGCATTCCAAATATTCATTGCTTGATGACATCATTAAGCCAAGATGGCTGACAGCGATAGCCGTGTGCTAAATGCCCCAGGCATATCTGTGAAAAACTTTTACACAAGGAGATCAATTGAGGTTAAAAAAAAATATTAGTATGTACAGTAAAGTATGATGAATATGTTAGTATTTTATAAACTAAAATTTGGAGTAAAATGTAGTTTTTATACACCAAAAACCAACTGTCCACATATGTGGACGTCAAGCAACAGTGGAGTCAGATTGCATAAAGTCTGATTTCTGTAACCTGCTAGTATATCTACTGTATTTTTTCAAAGATGTTATGAATTGTCTTATATTGCAATAAAACAGACATTTAACAAATATATCAACATAAATAAAATAAAAAATACATATTACAGCATTAAATGGCAACTTTACACATACATATGGAGACAAATTTGCATTTTGCCAAACAGGGACAGCATAGGTCAAGGACTCAGTACAGATATATATAATATATAATATATAATATATAATAAGTTGTTACAATCAGCAGTGAATCTTTTCCATGATTTGTCCATATTGCTACTAGGTTTCCACATATACGTAACTACCGTTATAGTTCCTACAATATGTGTTTTATTGTTATTATATTGTAATATTATTGTTTTTAATAACTGAGCTGATATACATAGTATAACATGCCATAAAAAACCCCACAATATTCCATATTATCAGTTGTGGCTTTATGTCACATTTTAATCCTTTGATGCATGATGTCAACACACTTGGACAGTTAAATCATTTTTAAATAAAACTGAATTTTGTAAAAATGAAAATGGATTTCAATTTTAGCATCATATTAAAGTAATAAAAAGAATCTTAGAAAAATCTAGATAATTTATTCTATAATTCATGCATGAAAGGGTTAATGCTGGGATAAATGTATTAAATTTTAAATTGTAACAATGTAATAAATAATAAGAAAAAATTATATATATATATATATATATATATATATATATATATATATATATATGTATGTGTGTGTGTGTGTGTGTGTGTGTGTGTGTGTGTGTGTATACAAAAACATTCTTTTCTGCCTTCTCATCTGGAAATTCAATTTTCCTTAAAAGTGCACACGTGGTATGTACACTCGTTTGATAAATGTTTAAATGCATCACAAAACAAGTATGTATTGACGTCTATATGGAAAATGTGTAAGTGAAGGTGTGCAGTTAACAGCAGTGCTGACTTTGGTATACATCTCATTTAGCATGCAGAGAGCCATAGCGCTGACCATATAGTCGTGTTTCTCAGTCAGAGGTAATATAGGGCACATGGCACACAACCTTTTGAACCCGTACTGGAGTTTTTGTGAGCGTGTGAAGGGAAAAAAGTGTGGGGGAGAGATGAGTTTTGGCTGCCCTCAGGCTGTAATCTTCCTGCCTGGTCTTCTTCATTGAGTGTGCAGACGTTGCCAATGCAAAGGAACGTCAGACATGAATGCATTTAATTAATGTATGGCTACATCCCAAGAGGAGTGAGCTAAGGCAGAGAGTGCAAATACAATCTACTTTACTTACAAAACCACAATATTCACAGTCTAACACATGTTTGATAAAAACAGACAGAGATTAAAAAACAATAGTAGAAGCACAATGTGGCAACAAACACCACAGAACCCCATGAGCCTGGTATTGACAGTCCACTTATTATTCTACAATTAACGCTCCTCTGGGGAATTAGGTGGAAATCTCATTACTAAACAAAAACCATAACTCCACATGAGTGATGTTAAACAGTGCTCAGTGCTTAGGGAGAGCTGATGACAGTGACAGCTTCGCTTTTTCATTCCTTATTGACACGCTGCATGCTTCCTGCACAAGTCGTCTAATCGCAGCACACACCCCATAAATCATATTATGGCTTTTAAAGGCCCTCTGTCAATTGAGCATGTTTGATAACAGTGATTGAATTGAGGACTGGGTTATTTGCATAAAAGTTAGGCTGCATAATGGAAGACTGCTTTGCTGTAAGTATATTTTGCAATTCGGACTGAAACTGAATCATGAGTGTTTGGTAGATGTTTGAGTTCTGAAAGGGCAGTGTGAACATCACTGACTATTTTTCTATTTTTCGTCAAAGTGCGCTTTCTCGATGCTCTCATCTCACAAGCTGGCCTAAAACCCAGCCCGCTCAGCCCGCAGCCAAGCCAGGTGGTTAGCGAGAAGCGGTCCCGAAACGGGCGACCTGGAGCAGATGTAGACAGTTCTTCAGGAGACGATGCCCGCATCACTCCCTCCCCCGGAGGAGGGCCGGGTGGAGAATTTTTGGTTCCGTTCCGATGCTGGTAGTGAACCTGCAAACGCTGCCTTCGGAGGAGGCAGACCCAGCCCTGGCTCTGCTCTGTCCCGTCCACGCTCTGCGCCTGTACGTGGATAGAACGCGAAGCTTTAGGACCTCAGATCAGCTCTTTGTCTGTTACAGAGGCCAGCAGAAGGGAAAGGCTGTCTCCAAGCAGGGGATGGCCCACTGGATAGTGAACACCATCGCCTTGGCTTATCAGTCCCAAGGCGTGCCTTGCCCGCTCGGGTTAAGAGTTCACTCCACTAGAGGAGTTGCCTCTTCCTGGGTGCTGGCACACGGCGCCTCACTGACAGATATCTGTAGAGCCGCGGGCTGGGCGACACCCAACACGTTTGATAGATTCTTGATAGCCTTCATGTGGAACTGGTATCTTCCTGTGTACTCGCTTCCAGTAGCCGGTAACGCGAAGAACCCGTTCTAGTGTCGGCTTGCTATGCCACTCCCGCCCCCTGTGCCGGATACGTGCATCCATTTGCTCCAGTCGAGTTCCCTGCTTGGCGAACCCTGTCGAGTTCCTCCGCCACCCCTTGCGGCTTGGACACTGCGGAGTGTCTGATGCTAGGCCAAACGTCCATCACTGACGTTGATGTTTGACTGGGTGCCATATGTTGTGTTCCCTCCACGTGAGTGATCCCATATGTGTATTGTCCACGGTTAAACTCTGTATGGTGAGCCCATGTCTTTCCCTTAGCAGAGTCAGCTCTGCTGTCACCTGTCAGATGAGTCTCCCCCTATCTCTATGCTAGAGCCATCCCAAGGACTCCATATGCGTACTGCCCACGGCCAGTCTGAATGTGTATTCCCACGTAATTCCTCCCCTGCAGGGTAGGTTGTGGCCTCTGCAGCGTCCCCTATGGGTACGCTTCCCCAGTGTTGCCTAAGTCTTATTGTAGTAGGTCTTGCAGAACAGCAGTAGACTCTGTCAGTGTAAGCTCACCCCCTTCTCTGCCCCCCAGGTGCGCCTTGTGGCTGGAGCTTACGCTGGGCACTGGAAGGGGTCAGTAACTGCGGCGTTTTATTTGGGATCCCAATTCGTCAGTCACTACTGATGTATGTCGAACGTGACCGACTGAAAGGGAATGTCTCGGTTACGTATGTAATCCTCGTTCCCTGAAGGAGGGAACAGAGACGTACGTCTCGTTGCCACAGTTCCTGTGCCTTCGCTGTAGTGCAGACTCATGCTTGTCTCCTCAGCGAAAAACAAAATGCGTGTGCATCTGCATCCGTACTTATACCCGCGCTGCGGGATGGAGCAGGTGCTATTAATTACGGATGCCAATTTCCATTGGCTCGTTTAGTTTACACTCGAAGGTGATAGGGCTCTTTAGCGATATCCCAATTCGTTGGTCACTACTGACGTAAGTCTCCGTTCCCTCCTTAAGGGAACGAGGGTTGCATACGTAACCGAGCTGTTTTTTTTAATTATTATTATTATTATTAATTATTATTCTTTGTAATTATTATTTTTTATATATTTTCACTTTTTATTTTAGTTTAAGTTTTAGTATTTTGGGTACTTTTTAGTACTTTTATGTACTTTTGTCATTTTATTAGATTTTTTTAGATTTTTATTTAGCTTTTATTTTTATTTCAGATTTAGTTTTAATTTTAGTACTTAACTTGTTTACATTTCTTCCCAACATTTCTTAAAAAAATTTATTAAAAAAATTCCCATCTAATATTTTATTTTGGTTTTATTTCAGTGTAGTGATTTTTACTCCATTCACCAGTGACGTAGTGATATTTGATCACGTGTCACTTAAGGTGTGGTTATGAGTGTATCAGATGACCCCTCCCCCTTTTGTAATACGGGGCACCAGTTAAGAATACTAACACTCCAAAAGAACTGTTCAATAATTCAGAATTAATATAAAATGGAGGGAGTTGGTCAACTGATTTATCTGAAGGATTTGTGAGTCTGGTCAACTAGTAGGGTCTTTGGTCATCAACACAAGGAAGACACAGTTATAATAAAAATCAATGAAATTTATTAACAATAGACATGCAAGAGTAAATACCACAACGATTAATAACGAAATAATGAATATGCACTTCTAAAAGATAGTAAAATAATAATCAAAGGAGAATACTGAATTAAATCAAAGAAACAAATAAATGAAGTGAACACAGAATGGATAAATGCAATGCTGTTGAACTGAATGTAGAATGGAAGGGAATCGTATGGGAATGCTTCTTATGGAAGCCACCTAATGGCTCAGGTAAAATGGTGATAAATAATTGCTTATTTATCATTCAACAAATAATATCCCTATTATTTGTGACAAGCTGACCTCAATTAACTGTTATCTAAACAGGTTAGAAAAACATATGCTGCATGAATAAACTAATGCCAAGGTCTCGAGAAAAGAGGTTTGGTAAGTTTATATTTACGTTCCACACAGTCGGGTGATCAATCCAGTACCAGAGACGTCTTCCGCTGATGCAGGCAGCGTGCAGTGGGAGGGCGCAGAGTTGCGATCCAGTAGTCGTGCCACGCTGGGCTGGAGGATGCTGACCTTTGGTTGCGCCAAGAGGGTCCTTTAGGATGGACTGGGCAGCTGGGTCAGATGAATCTTCACAGGTTCCTTTGCAGGCTGGCTGCTTTGCTGAGGAGCCGTGTGGTACAGGCAATGTCTGCCGATGCAGAGGTCCTTTGTGGACTGGGCTGCGCTGCTGTAGAAGCCGTAAGGGTCAGATGAAGTCCTTCAATGCTGGGGCCCTTTTTGGCAGCTAGAGTTCAGCTGGAAGTAATGTAAAAGGTTTTGCTCGCGAAAGCTTCACCTTAACCGTCTTGTAGTCTCTTTCCTCGTCAGGTCAGAAACTCAGGACGTCGAGTGTCTGTTAATGTCTCCTTCCCCATCGAGCTGGAAACGCAGAACAAGGGTGTGTCTATCCGGGGGACATATTTATTCCTTTCTGATGAGGAGGAGATTGAAATGTGGCGCCTTGCCGATCCTGGAGTGTGATTGGCCACTGTTATCTGAAGCAGCCCCGGTGTTGCCCACCCTAGTGTGGAACTCATTTGCATAGCATAAAGTACATTATTAAAATAGTGTCTTTAACATTTTACCCATGCATTATTTCTTTACCAAACCTCTTTCAAATTATTAAAGGCATCATAGGGAACAGATAGACACCAAACACACTATGAAATGGTTAAATCATCATCCATGCATTTTTTTTATCTGTGAACAGGTCTGTCCCATGACCTGTTGTTTTAACAGTCAGTAACCATTAGCATAAACTGTGCTTTGCATGAAGATGGAGTGGATGTGATGCAGTTTAGATCAAATTAAGGCCTCCAAACATAGGTATGAACGGATTTAGATAGATCTCTATGGCCTCTCTTTATTTCAGTCCCTGCTGCTCCATCCAGGGGGTCCTGAAGGAATTTTTATGGCAGTTCTTGCCTAAACCTTAGGAATGAGTTTGGTGGTTAGAGTCAATGTGTCGTCCAATAAGAAGTCCTCTCCTTGGTTTTGGTGGGTGCAGAAGGTCCCCCTTCCTGTTCTGGAAGAGGTGTCTGGTAGTCGCCCAACAGCTTATCTGATGTTGCTGAACATTTATTTATGTTCATTCACCAAAGATCCAATCACGGTGTGGCACATCTTCCTACGCACCAGCAGTCAGAGAGGGGCCCTGTCGTAAACTGGTCCCTGGAATGCCATCTTGACTGGTGTTCACAGTTATAAAAAACTTTTTTGAATAGTTTTAGTTTTATCATCTCCCAGACAGAGAAACAAATTTGTTTATTGCCCTTTTTTATTTTTTTATGCCATTTTATGACTTGGTATTCTGGAATACTTCGCTCTGATTGATAAGTTGCTGATATTTATAAGTTATTTTATTTTTGGTAAGTTATTTTTACTTATGCACAGTTGCTCTTTGCACACTGCTGAGATTGAAAAACTTGACCGACAACTGTTTTTATTTTTAAGTACTTAGAAAAAGAAACAGTAAGAAGGAAAAGCAGACCGCGAGCATGAGCATTACCGAGTGTGTGAGAAGGTTACGTGTGTGAACATGTTACTGTGTAAGAGAGTTACAGAGATGCAAACGTCCACCTGAGAAGGGGATAAAGACAGTCAGGAGAGACATATGGACGAGTGTGAGAAGAACAGCTCCTTCAGTCTGTGTCTTATCACAGAGAACGAGCTCTCTCTCTGATTGACTGACTAATCTCCACTTCTGACGGCAGAACACCAGTGCGTGCGTGTTTGTGTGTGCGGCAGAGAAATACATATAAAGGGCACAAAGGAGCAAACTGATGAATAAATGCACAATTGCCCAAGGCAGCTTGCCTCAGGGAGCGAGAAAGAGAGAGAGAAGTGAGAGTGAGAGAAGCATAGATGGAAAGAAGTGAGGAGAATGAATTCTGACAGCTCCTGAAGAGGAAGACACAGAGCTAAAACAAGGATTACAGAAGTCTGAGGAAAGATAAACACAAATGCAAGCACACACACTGTGAGCAAATAAATAAGGCAATGATTGTCCTGAGGTAAGACAAGGGGGTGGCGTACATAAGTTATGCCTGTTGTGAAAGGCCACATTTTTTTAAAGAACACACGCATAGTTGCAAACAAAAGAGACAAAGGGAGATAAATAGTAAATAGAAGGATTCCAAAGCATTTTTTACATAACTATTGAGAGTTTGAAACTTAAAAACAGTGAAGAAACAGTGATACTGAACACCAGAATGAAAAAAAGCCATGAAAACATTTTAAGAAAGAAAGAGCGTGGCAGGTTTTCTCTTCTTTGAAACTCCCATTAACCCAGTGGTCATTAAATTAAGAGGTTTTCCTTCTATGCCATACGTATTCATGACCCCATCATATAGATCATATTTGGGATGAAATATTAAACTAACAGTTTTCGGAGTTAAGGGCATGAGGCTAATGGATAAAGTGGGTTATAGGTTCCATTCTGCTCTTAAAAAAGTCTGGAGCAAGGATTTGAAACTTTCATTTAGTGATGAAGATTGGACCAGAATATGTAAAAATTGTAAAGTAATGTCAAGGAATCTGGGAGTACGTCTTATTCAATTTAAAATATTAAAATATTTTGTATTGGACCCCGAGCAGGCTATTTAGACTTGTTCGGAAGGATTCTGCCGAATGCTGGCGGTGTGAGAAGGAGGATGGAGACCTGATGCATGCTCGGTGGTCCAGCTCTAAAATACAGGAATTTTAGTCTAAGGTTCATAATTATATGTTGCTGTCATGGTATTTATGTCCTTGGAGACCCATCTTTTCTAATGTAGAGACGACCGAATGGATTCAAATAAGTATTATGATTGGGAGATACGTTATTATGAGAGGTTGGAGTCACCAGATACATAAGAGAAAGTACAGTAAATACTTGATATTTATTGAATTGTGATTTTACAGGATTATGACCTTGTGGTGAGATGAAATATAAGAAGGTCATTAATATATTTGGTGACTAACTTTTTCACAGTATTATTTTAGTTATTTCATTATTTATTTAGTATTTTGTCATTTTTATTTTATTCAAATTTTATTAATTTTTTTTGTGTTTATTTTTTAACATTGGAAATCCCCTTAATTAGTTTTATTTTATCACAGTATCATTGATTAAGTGAACACACAGTTCATTTCAATATTTAGCCATTTTTACTATGAAAAATGATAATTTATTCAAATATATTCTTAATTTTTTATCCTTTATCTTATAAAAATGTGTATAATATATCTTTTTTTATTAATATTGTTGTTTTAATTACTAATTAATATTTTTACTGTTTCCTTTTTTGACATCATCCTATAGGAAGTGACATACAACAACAGCACAAATAAGTGTAAGCAACAGATGTTTTGTGGCGTGTTTGTCTTTAAAAACATTCCATCATGACAGAGTTGGTATGGTAGACCTAACAGCCTCTTATGGAACAGCAACGACATTCTGGCATTCTATTACGTACAGTATGTGCGACTTTAAAGGTCCCGTTCTTCGTGATCCCATGTTTCAAACTTTAGTTAGTGTGTAATGTTGTTGTTAGAGTATAAATAAAATCTGTAAAATTTTAAAGCTCAAAGTTCAATGCCAAGCGAGATATTTTATTTAACAGAAGTCGCCTACATCGAACGGCCAGTTTGGACTACATCCCTCTACTTCCTTCTTTAATGACGTCACTAAAACAGTTTTTTGACTAACCTCCGCCCACAGGAATACACAAGAGTTGCGTTTGTAGAGTGTGTTTGTTGCCATGTCATCGAAACGCTGTTATTTTCATCCCGCAGTCCAATCACCGGGTCTGATTCCGGCTCAAATTGATAGGGTAAAATTAAAGACATGTTTACAGTAACACTGAGCGCGTGCATCTCCACGTTATGGTAAGAGGCATGACTTTTCCGGGCACGGTGCGCTCAGAGCTGTCGAATCACAACACAGGAACCGCTGGCACAATCAGAACTCATTACGTATTTCTGAAGGAGGGACTTCATAGAACAAGGAAGTCATCAGCCCGTTTTTATGACAGTGGAAACAGCGGTATACAGATAAGTAAATTATGTGAAAAATACTGTGGTTTTTTTTACACGCGAAACATGAACACATGTTATATTGCACACTATAAACACAATCAAAGCTTCAAAAAAACACGAAAAACGGGACCTTTAACTGCTACTTCGTGACATTGTGTAACCTTCTAATATAGGAGAAGAACTGATTTAGAACTGATGACAGATTAGGTATGTAAATGTTTTGTTTTATGATATGTGGCATTTTAATCTGTATATTATTTAACGCCAAAAGCAACCGTTCTTTAAATGACTTTCTTTTTTTTCTTTTTTTTACTTTATCAAAGGATTAAATGTTCATAACGTCAAACGCCCTCTTTATTGTTTTTAAGTGATTTTTCGTTCTTTTTCTACAGCAGTTAACAGTTTAGGCTCTGGTCTCTATTGCCGTTCCATATGGAGCAGACTGTCCTCCAAAAAAACCCAGACCCTATAGGTCGTTTTTCAGGCACCTTATTACAACCTATAATTACATTTTAAAGGTGCCCTCGAATGAAAAATTTAATTTTATCTGGGCATAGTTAAATAACAAGAGTTCAGTACATGGAAATGACATACAGTGAGTCTCAAACTCCATTGTTTCCTCCTTCTTATATAAATCTCATTTGTTTAAAAGACCTCCGAAGAACAGGCGAATCTCAACATAACACAGACTGTTACGTAACAGTCGGGGTGTACGCCCCCAATATTTGCATATGCCAGCCCACGGTCCCAACATTATCATTATGAAAGGCATTAGACAAGGGCAAAACGTCTGGATCAACGTCTGAATCAACAGACTAGGTAAGCAAGCAAGAACAACAGCGAAAAATGGCAGATGGAGCAATAATAACTGACATGATCCATGATATCATGATATTTTTAGTGATATTTGTAAATTGTCTTTCTAAATGTTTCTTTAGCATGTTGCTAATGTACTGTTAAATGTGGTTAAAGTTACCATCGTTTCTTACTGTATTCACGGAGACAAGAGCCGTCGCTATTTTCATTTTTAAACACTTGCAGTCTGTATAATTCATAAACACAACTTCATTCTTTATAAATCTCTCCAACAGTGTGTAATGTTAGCTTTAGCCACGCAGCATAGCCTCAAACTCATTCAGAATCAATGTAAACAATATAACAGTATACATACTCACATAATCCGACGCATGCATGCCGCATGCATGACGAACACTTTGTAAAGATCCATTTTGAGGGTTATATTAGCTGTGTAAACTTTGTTACGGCACTGTTTAAGGCAAGCGCGAGCTTTGTGGGCGGAGAGCATGGGATTTAAAGGGGCCACAGCATAAATCGGCGCGTTTATAATGATGCCCCAAAATAGGCAGTTAAAAAAATTAATAAAAAAAATCTATGGGGTATTTTGAGCTGAAACTTCACAGACACATTCAGGGGACACCTTAGACTTATATTACATCTTTTAAAAACAGAATCTAGGGCACCTTTAAAAGTCATGTGCCCTCTAGCTGGCTTAAAAATAATGACAGTGTCGTGTTACGTCTGTTGACACGAAATGACGTATGACTGTCGTTACTAATCAAAATGCGTGTTCATTTAAATGCAATGTGTGGACTTTTTACACCATTTGTCCTATTTCCATTTAGCAAACTTTTTTTTATAAAAAAAAAAATAAAAAATTGCCAATCTGCCAATTGAGCTATGCAAAACCCAAAAAGATGACACAGATAAAAGGGAACAATGCAATGTCCTGTTGTTGATAGGGGCACAATTTTTGGCAAACGCTCCTATGTGTCGTATTTCATGAATTAAAATGAAAGTGACCTGTTGTCGATAGGGGTGCAACTTTAGTAAACTCTCCTATGGGTCCTATTTCAGGGAAGTGACAAACAACCTATATGCATATTGGTTGGAGAACATGTTGATATGGAGCAGTCCCTTTTATAAAAATTTCAAAACATCAAATGAATCAAATAAATCAAATGAACACTAAAGCTGGGCTCAGACTTCAGGAGTTTTTAAATCCTAATCGATTATGAAATCTGGTTGCATCACACACTTCATTTTTACTGACTGTCTTTTCTCAAATCTCAAACATGCACACATCTACATGACTTGTCTGTTCTTCAGTGAGAGCTGGAGGTGAGATTTTTAACTGCCAATTTTAATATCTGTTAAAAGCAGTATGCTATCTAGCGTTAGCCTCAAGGGCTAAAATGTTTACCATGCTTAGCTTTCTACACTCAACCGGTGTGTTAAAAACTGAGGTGATTTCTCCCCAGCATTTCTCTTTATCCGTATGGTTGTGGTATATGGGCAGTCGTGTTGTTCCTCCATCTCTGTTCTCCAACAGAGCCGTACAGCAGCTTGTTTAATGGTCACCGTTTCAAAACTTTTCCTTGTAGACTTGTCTCTCATTGGCTGTTGTGAAAGTACTGATGTAATAGTCATAATCATCCTGGTTTGATATTCTAGGGGTGGCCTCAATGTGTCTGCAAGCAGATTGGAAGGTTTAAGATTTGATCTGTAAACGCCTCACATTACCAGATAATCTGGGCCGAACATTGCATCCGACTATGGTCACGGGCAAGATATATTCTCAGATTGTCGGCAGGGATAAATCGGACTAACGCCCCTGTAATCTGAGCCTGGCTTAAATGGACAGCCTCATGTGAACTATAGTTATTCTCAGTCAGTACCTTTCTGAGCAAAGACTGATTTCAACATTTTATTTCCATCCTGATAGGCTCCATAATGTTACAGTTTTTTCATGTTTTTTTTTTTGTTTTTTTGTTTTTTAAAGACCTCAAAATGTACTGCATAACAAGAATAACCCAGCAATCCACCTTACCACACCACTTTTACAGAGACACTTGTGCTCTCTCTAACTTGTCGCTTTATGCTGATGACATTGATTTTTTTACTGCTTGAACATCCACAAATTAATTCTGGGGTTAATACAATGCAGTGCTATTAATTATTCATTTAATTGCGATGCACTAACGCGTAGCAGCAAGCTGTCCATATTTCTATTGCGGTTGGTTATGGTACAGTCATTACAGCACAGTTATTAATTTACCTTGAAGAACACAGTAGTAGCACAGAGAGCCAGACAAAAGCTGTTTTTAGCAGCAGTGCATGTAATATTCATTTAGAAGGTGGTTTTTAAAACAGCGATATTAGCCAAGATGGAGGTATGACGTTAGTAAAATGAGTAATTATTGAACTGCAGCTGGCCTAATTTACATTTATGCTCCTAGCAGACACTTACTTACCAAAGAAACTTAGAATAAAGTGCCTAATATCACATTAGAGGAAATTAACAACCCAGAAGGCAAAAAGGTCAATACTCCAGACTGTGGAAAAATGACTAGGGAACCATTGGCTTCCATTGATTAAATGACTTTTTTTAGTTTAGCTTGTTCAGTTTAGTTCCCGTTTCAAGCTGGCATAATTATCCTGATTATTTGTGCCATAAATGGGCAAAATGTCAAACTAATTTGTAAGAATATTTCTACCTATTTTATCAAGAAGTCAAAATAAAGTGTCAGTCATCTTAGAGTTTTACTTGGAAACAGAAATTATTTTTGGTTCAATGAGGAAGTCAATTGCAAACTCAGTAATGGCTCTGAACAATTCACTGAGTGAGTCTGATTCACACTAATTGACGTGAAAGTTTGAATCCTTTTGACTGATGCGTTCATAAAAGTAAGTTGTTCATACTTGTTGTAGTGACATTTGTGACTTAGTCACTGTCTGGAGACTTGAATGTACCATATTTTCTGGAGTATAAGTCACATTTTTGTTATCATAATTATCCAAAACAAGCTGCACCTTATATTCCAAAGTGACTTACAAAATGCAGTTAACATGAAGCACACAAAACACATTTGGATTCATACCAACTGAAAAAGGTAGGCTATGTGATCCCAGTTTACTTGTATAGCGCCTTTCCCACATGCCTTTTGCTTTTAAAGGTCCCGTTCTTCGTGATCCCATGTTTCAAACTTTAGTTTGTGTGTAATGTTGTTGTTAGAGTATAAATAAAATCTGTAAAATTTTAAAGCTCAAAAGTTCAATGCCAAGCGAGATATTTTATTTAACAGAAGTCGCCTACATCGAACGGCCAGTTTGGACTACATCCCTCTACTTCCTTCTTTAATGACGTCACTAAAACAGTTTTTTGACTAACCTCCGCCCACAGGAATACACAAGAGTTGCGTTTGTAGACTGTGTTTGTCGCCATGTCGTCGAAACGCTGTTATTTTCATCCCGCAGTCCAATCACCGGGTCTGATTCCAGCTCAAATTGATAGGGTAAAATTAAAGACATGTTTAGAGTAACACTGAGCGCGTGCGCTAAACTGCTGTCGAATCACAACACAGGAACCGCTGGCACAATCAGAACTCATTACATGTTTCTGAAGGAGGGACTTCATAGAACAAGGAAGTTATCAGCCCGTTTTTATGACAGTGGAAACAGCGGTATACGGATAAGTAAATTATGTGAAAAATACTGTGTTTTTTTTACACGCGAAACATGAACACATGTTATATTGCACACTATAAACACAATCAAAGCTTCATAAAACCACGAAAAACGGGACCTTTAATAAATTTGTTTAGACTAGGCTTTATTATAAATGTTGTTTGTGGACCCTTAAGAGCACTTCAGGAAGGAGACGCCATTTGTAAGAGCATTCCAAATGAAAGTGAACAACTGAATCCTTTTATGAAAGGCCCTTCCACAAGTCTGTTAGCGAAGGGAACATGTCGTGGTTACTTCAAAAAAGTAATTTTATTGTTTATGGTCATGTGACCCAGAGTTCTCACAATTCATTTTGAAAGCAAAATGGTGGGAAAGTTAATAGATAAACAGAATAATTTAGGTTGTTTTGTTTTGGTTTGATACATTACACACATTTTTGTCATACATTTCATATGAAGTTTAAAGTTTTATAGTTAAAGGGTTAGTTCACCCAAAAATGAAAATAACGTAATTTATAACTCACCCTCATGCCGTTCCACACCCGTAAGATCTTCGTTAATCTTCCGGAACTAAGATATTTTTGTTGAAATCCGATGGCTCAGTGAGGCCACCATAGCCAGCAATGACATTTCCTCTCTCAAGATCTATTAATGTACTAAAAACATATTTAAATCAGTTAATGTGAGGACAGTGGTTCAATATTAATATTATAAAGCAAAGAGAATATTTTTGGTGCGACTTGGCTGATGGCCGATTTCAAAACACTGCTTCAGGAAGCTTCGGAAGCATTATGAATCAGCGTATTAAATCATGATTTGGATTGCGTGTCAAACCGCCAAACTGCTGAAATCACGTGACTTTGGCGCTCCGAACCACTGATTCGGCATGCTGATTCGACACGCTGATTCATTATGCTCCGAAGCTTCCTGAAGCAGTGTTTTGAAATCGGCCATCACTATATAAGTAGTTATTTTGTTTTTTTGGCGCACCAAAAATATTCTCCTCGCTTTATAATATTAATATTGAACCACTGTGCTCACATGAACTGATTTAGATGTGTTTTTAGTACCTTTATGGATCCTGAGAGAAAAAATGACATTGCTGGCTATGCAGGCCTCACTGAGCCATCGGATTTTAACAAAAATATCTTAATTTGCGTTCCGAATATTAACGAAGGTCTTACGGGTGTGGAACAGCATGAGGGTGAGTAATAAATGACAGAATTTTCATTTTTGGTTGAACTAACCCTTTAAGAAATATGTTTAATAGTAGAAACATTAGGTACATGTGACTACTTGCAGTGTCTAAAGAAGAGACAGGAGTTTAGAAACACACACACGCACACACGTACATAATTATAAAATGTATATTAAAATACTTTAACAACAATATTAAGAATTCCTCTTGTAAGAACAGCTAATGGGGTGATGCATGCTGTGCTGCATTGTCATGGTAACATTCCAGGTGAAGATAATGAGGAAATTACGTTGTCTTTCATTGTTCCCTTCGCCAAGTGTGTTCCAAACATCTACATAATGAGACAACTTCAAAGGCTCTGCTCGTCAAATTCCGGTTGGAATTTGGTCTTATAGCCAGGTGTGACTTATTTTTTGGAAAACATGATATAAAGAAACAGAATGACTTTCGCAAGTATAAGTGTGAGCAGGTGAATCTTAAAGAGATGTCTTGAGACTTGTTATTTTTTGGTGGCAATTAGCTTGCTAATGTAATTTGTCTCATCTGGCTCTGAAGGTCTTTTGAGATGACCATATGTAAATGTATAAATTTAGTCTCGACATCCTCATACAATTAGGTAAGTATTGGACTTACTCTCATGGGTGACGATAGACAAGACCACCAAAGCATAAAAAATGCACGTTGGCGTGGTGATTTGAATATTTTAAATAGTCAGCCATTTCATTAGCATGTATTGTGCATATCCAAGATCTGAACTGTATGTCAAGAAAACTATGCACGTATACTGTACATGTGGGATGGGGTCTAAAGTGGTCTCTTGAGGCTTGTGAAAAATCACTTTCAAAATTAAGGATGGCAGCTATAGACCAAATTCCGCTGGAGATGTGCATGTCTGTAATTTACAAAAATCAAATCAGTCAAATTCATATCTCTCTTAACCGCTCACAGTTTTTCTAGTCTAAATCTGTCATTTATTGTGTGTAGTTTTTTCTGTCCATCATACTCCCCCTTTCTCCCTCCCTTGGTTATTTTCAGTTTTCTCTCTCTTTCATCTGAGGTGTACAGGGTTGATGCTGTGGCTTCCTGCTGGGTCTTTTACTTTGTTTGAAAAATACCCCTGTATGGAGAGAAGACAGATGAAGAGAAAAGGGAGAAATAGGGGGAAGATGGTCTCCAACTCTCAGTCCACTTCCTTAAAGTTTAGTTTGCACCCCACAGAGACAGTGTGGTCAAGATGAACATTAATGACCTTTTGGATCTTGTAAAGGACTCTCTCACACACACACACACACACGTTTGTTTTTGTGAATTGTGGGGACATTCCATAGGCGTAATGGTTTTTATAATGTACAAACCGTATTTTCTATCACCCTACACCAACCCTACACCTAAACCTACCCATCACAGGAAACTGTGCACATTTTTACTTTCTCAAAAAAACTCATTCTGTATAATTTATAAGCCTTTTGAAAAATGGGGACATGAGGTAATGTCCTCATAAGTCACCCCCTCCTTGTAATACGTCATACCCATGTCATTATACAAATTTGTGTCCTGATATGTCACAAACACACACACACACACACACACACTTATTTCATTATGACATTCCATACGCTTATTGGTTTTTATACTGTACAAACTGTACATTCTATCCCCCATACTACCCCTACCCCTAAACCTACCCATGACAGAAAACTTTCTGCATTTTTACATTTTTAAAGATGCCATTGAACGTTTTTTTACAAGATGTAATATAAGTCTAAGGGGACTTGTGTCTGTGAAGTTTCAGCTCAAAATACCCCATAGATTTTTTTTAATTAATTTTTTTAACTGCCTATTTTGGGGCATCATTAACTATGCACCAATTCAGGCTGCGGCCCCTCTAATTCCTCACGCTCCCCGCCCCCAGAGCTCGCGCTTGCCTTAAACAGCATAAACAAAGTTCGCACAGCAAATATATCCCTCAAAATGGATCTTTACAAAGTGTTCGTCATACATGCTGCATGCATACATCAGATCATGTGAGTATAGTATTTATTTGGATGTTTACATTTGATTCTGAATGAGTTTGATAGTGCATTATACAGACTGCAAGTGTTTAAAAAATTAAAATAACGACGGCTCTTGTCTCCATGAATACAGTAATAAACTATGGTAACTTTAACCACATTTAACAGTACATTAGCAACATGCTAACGAAACATTTAGAAAGACAATTTACAAATATCACTAAAAATAACATGATATCATGGATCATGTCAGTTATTATTGCTCCATCTGCCATTTTTCACTATTGTCCTTGCTTGCTTACCTAGTCTGATGATTCAGCTGTGCACAGATTCAGACGTTAATACTGGCTTGTCTAATGCCTTGAACAAATTTTGGGGGCGTACATATTAATGATCCCGACTGTTACGTAACAGTCGGTGTTATGTTGAGATTCGCCTGTTTTTCTGAGGTCTTTTAAACAAATGAGATTTATATAAGGAGGAAACAATGGAGTTTGAGACTCACTGTATGTCATTTCCATGTACTGAACTCTTGTTATTTAACTATGCCAAGGTAAATTCAATTTTCCATTCGATGGCACCTTTAATAAAACATTGTTTAGTATGTTTTTAAGCCATTTTAATTATGTGGACTCAGGAAATGTCCTCATAAACCACATTTACGTTTTAATAACAGTGTAATACCCATGTCATTATATACATTTGTGTCCTCATACATCATAACAAGCACACACACACCCTGAATTGAATACAAAGTAGTATGGATTTCTACTTGCAAAAAAGTGGGAACAAGCAAACTCTACAGCCTGTGAATTTGCAAACCTTAATATTATATTATACTACAGTATATTATATTATATTATTAGTTATGATAATAAATATTATTATATTGAATAATTGATTCATAATAATTTATTCAAAGATACAGGAAGCATAAATGTTTATATGTTGTTGCTGTTGTTGTTGTTTTAGTATTTTTTTTGTATTTAGCATTATTTCCCCTGTCTGTCTGTGACCCTATATCACTGATATATCAGTTGAAAATCACTGATACAGACCATCTTAAATATCTTTTCTTATACTCTTCCACATCCAACACACATGTAGACATTCATGCAAAGGGTAATCTTTGAAAGAGACATGAACATCTTTCCTACTGAGAGCAGACACTAAGTCAACAAGCCTTTTTTGAAACCCTGTGAACTGAAAACCCATGCAGCTGTGAGATCCCACCTTGAAAGAACAGAAATTAGTGAGAATGTTAAATGCATGAGCATCTATCTTACGGATTCATTATGTATATCGGTACATTAGGACAAGTTCATTAATTAACTAAATGAATAATCTTTTAGATGATTTATGGCAACTGGAGCCTCAAGCCAGAAGTCACTAAAAGCTTCAGTTTTATTATTATTATTATTTTTTTCTGATTTTAATTGGTCTGTGAGGACAGTGAGAAGGAAAGGACTATGATGTTACTAGGGAAACCATGGGCCTGTACATGAAACATATTCAGCAGAATATTCACTGGGTTAAATGAAGTGTATTTGACATTTACTTGTGTGATAAGTTCATTGACCATAAGTCCATCGATACATAAGGCAAGTTGAAACACTGGATTTTCACAAATGATAAAATCAAAATAAATTAAAAAAAAACTTTTTCCTTCAAACTCTTTAATCGTCAACCTCTCTTTACTTTCTCAGTCGCTTTTACTGCCTCTTGCAATATATACATACAGCTAAATACTACAGTGGGTACGGAAAGTATTCAGACCCCCTTACTTTTTCACTCTTTGTTATATTGCAGCCATTTGCTGAAATCATTTAAGTTCATTTTTTCCTTCATTAATGTACACACAGCACCCCATATTGACAGAAAAACACAGAATTGTTGACATTTTTGCAGATTTATTAAAAAAAGAAGAACTGAAATATCACATGGTCCTAAGTATTCAGACCCTTTGCTGTGACACTCATATATTTAACTCAGGTGCTGTCCATTTCTTCTGATCATCCTTGAGATGGTTCTACACCTTCATTTGAGTCCAGCTGTGTTTGATTATACTGATTGGACTTGATTAGGAAAGCCACACACCTGTCTATATAAGACCTTACAGCTCACAGTGCATGTCAGAGCAAATGAGAATCATGAGGTCAAATGAACTGCCTGAAGAGCTCAGAGACAAAATTGTGGCAAGGCACAGATCTGGCCAAGGTTACAAAAAAATTTCTGCTGGACTTAAGGTTCCTAAGAACACAGTGGCCTCCATAATCCTTAAATGGAAGACGTTTGGGACAACCAGAACCCTTCCTAGAGCTGGCCGTCCGGCCAAACTGAGCTATCGGGGGAGAAGAGCCTTGGGGAGAGAGGTAAAGAAGAACCCAAAGATCACTGTGGCTGAGCTCCAGAGATGCAGTCGGGAGATGGGAGAAAGTTGTAGAAAGTCAACCATCACTGCGGCCCTCCACCAGTCGGGGCTTTATGGCAGAGTGGCCCGACAGAAGCCTCTCCTCAGTGCAAGACACACGAAAGCCCGCATGGAGTTTGCTAAAAAAACACCTGAAGGACTCCAAGATGGTGAGAAATAAGATTCTCTGGTCTGATGAGTCCAAGATAGAACTTTTTGGCCTTAATTTTAAGCGGTATGTGTGGAGAAAACCAGGCACTGCTCATCACCTGTCCAATACAGTCCCAACAGTGAAGCATGGTGGTGGCAGCATCATGCTGTGGGGGTGTTTTTCAGCTGCAGGGACAGGACGACTGGTTGCAATCGAGGGAAAGATGAATGCGGCCAAGTACAGGGATATCCTGGACGAAAACCTTCTCCAGAGTGCTCAGGACCTCAGACTGGGCCGAAGGTTTACCTTCCAAGACAATGACCCTAAGCACACAGCTAAAATAACGAAGGAGTGGCTTCACAACAACTCCGTGACTGTTCTTGAATGGCCCAGCCAGAGCCCTAACTTAAACCCAATTGAGCATCTCTGGAGAGACCTAAAAATGGCTGTCCACCAACGTTTACCATCCAACCTGACAGAACTGGAGAGGATCTGCAAGGAGGAATGGCAGAGGATCCCCAAATCCAGGTGTGAAAAACTTGTTGCATCTTTCCCAAAAAGACTCATGGCTGTATTAGATCAAAAGGGTTCTTCTACTAAATACTGAGCAAAGGGTCTGAATACTTAGGACCATGTGATATTTCAGTTTTTCTTTTTTAATAAATCTGCAAAAATGTCAACAATTCTGTGTTTTTCTGTCAATATGGGGTGCTGTGTGTACATTAATGAGGAAAAAAATGAACTTAAATGATTTTAGCAAATGGCTGCAATATAACAAAGAGTGAAAAATGTAAGGGGGTCTGAATACTTTCCGTACCCACTGTAAGTATATACAGATGACCTGCATGAAAGTACAATAGTTTATTCTTCCGTCAAGATATACTGGAATGTGTTTTGCATCAGGCATGAAATGCGTTCCCTCCCTGGAATGAATTTGCAAGTCAGTCTCATGTGTATTATCATTTGAATGACTCTGTAGTATTCAGTATGCATTTTAAGATAATATAGTCATTGATCTTTCTAGAAACTGACTGAAATAGAAGACCTACAACTCCCAAACAGCCCTTTTCTTGGTCAGTCTGAAGATAAGCAGAAGGCAAAGTAAAAGCGCCCCCGTTTTATGAGTGCCACTGCTCTTAATTCTGGGTCTAATGGCAAAGCAGCCATGCCATTTATTTCCCTCAGCATTCTCAATTTGACCTTTACAGATGCTTATCGCTGACTGCAATCTGCTCTGCTCCCTCTGTCTTTACAACTCTCTTTCACTGCCTCTGTTTCTCTTTCTATCCATCTCTCTTTCTCGGTTCAGTTTTGTTCAGCTTTATTGACATGACAATTTTGCCTCTTTCTTGCACTTTTTGTCAATACAATTTAATTCAATTCTGATTGACATTATTATTACTGCATGCAGTATTGATATTGTAGAATTATTTATATACAATTTTTCTGGCTGTCTATGTATCTGTCTATCTGTGTGTATGTGTATCTGTTTGTCTGCAGAATCCATCCATCCAACCATGGCTGTATTGCTTAAATGTTGTACTCTCCTTGTCACTTTCCAGTTCAGTTTTAGTAGTCAACTATCATTTGCTAAATGCTGAGATAATAATCACAAACACAATATATGCACTTTCTGCTTAGATAACCATGTCAGTTTAATTTGAACTCATTTAATTGTAATTTGTTTTATCACAACAACAACAAAAAAGCAAAAAAAAAAAAAAAAAAAAAGCATTTTGTTCTTTATCTGTGTGTAAATGCATTTGAATGTGTGTCCATTTGTGAGCTATGCATCATCTGAGTTTGCTCTGTTTTCTCCCAACTGACCAAAGGCCACAGTTCATTTTCTCTATATGAATTGTGCTCAAACTATAATCAAAACACAAGTGAGAATGAAACCATCCTTGGGTTTAAACAGAGGTGCACATTGGAGTGGATTTGGTGCAGGGTGCTTTAAGGGCTTATTGAAAGTGGTCTATAACTGTATTCTCATTGTGTTTTCGGTACACTCGAGATTCATTAGGGTTCTATATGGAATGTTTTCACCTTAGAGTCTAGATGCACAGCATGATGGAGTGGATTCATCTTTTCTATATCTGGTCCTCTCCACTACCCCCATGCATCCATTATTGTCTTTTTTCATCTTTATGTAAGTCCAGCTTCTATGTATCCGCTTCTATGTATCCACCCACCTTTTTTTCTTTCCTATCCACCACCTAATTTTCCTCTGTCTTGTTCTCATCATCTCATCACACTCTTCTTTTCTCATGTCAAATTTGGCTTTGCTCTGTTTCTCAGTCTCATTTGCCAGAAACTTCCTTGGTCATGTTTGAGCCTCTATTTCCATAATGTGACAGTCCAATGTACAATTAAAGCCTCCTGCTCTCTCACACATGGGCACACATATACTCTCTGTCTGTCTCTCTCTCTCTTTCATCTAGATTAGTTCATTTTCTGTTCACCCCGTGTAATTCTTAAATTTGCAGAAAAAAATCATCCATAAATCACAGACTACTCTTACTTTGTGTGTGCTGGTGACTGACTGAGCACCATGTTGAGATGCTCATGGCTCATTTCCTCTTAATAATATCAATTCATTTTTTTTAAACACACATTTAGGTTGGCCATTCATCTAAAAGAAAATCAGCTCCAAATGATTGTCTTGTCCTTTCTCAACTAGGGCTGGCATTTCTTATATATAGGCAACTTTGCAGGTTGACCTGCATGCATTGTGCATGTGTGCAAATAAAGCATATTTCTGGGCTATTATATATAAATTATGCATTTTAGAAAGGAAGGGTTGGTAAGTTTTCAATTCCCATTTGAACAGAAAAGCAATATACTGTATGCACAGCTGCACACTTGGATTATCTTTCTTAAACAAATCATAGAGCAGTTTATTTTTTTAATTTATTTATTTGAATTTAAATTAACTTTGATAATAAAATAAACAAATACATAAAAGGAAATTATTTAATAAATTAAAATACAAAAGATATTAAAAAATATATATTAATAAATCATATTTTACAAAAAATCATATAATACCAGGCTCCAGCATCCCTATACGACCCTGTAGGAAAAAGCGGTTTGGAGAATGGATGGATGGATAAGTATAATACATTGTGTATTTTGTTGATATATAAGTTATCTTCACGATTTGATTGACATCAACAACAGCACCAGTCTGATTTAAAGGTGGGGTAAGTAATATTCCAAAAATGCCGTTGGACACTGTTGATATTTTAAATCAACCCAAACAACTCACCCCTCTCCATTGCTCCACGACCATAACTCACCGGCCAATCTTAACCACCGTGCTCTGAGTCGGTCTCGAACCCCGATCGCTGCTGGCAGACGAGGTGAGTGCACTAACAATGACGCTAAACACCGCATTCTCTAGTGGTTGTCAGTGTGCAGTGGTTTACCTGCACAACTCTTACCAGCTGACCTCTGTTACACATGCATTGCGAGAGTGGATGTCTGTTTATTACAGCTGACACGCAACAAAATAATGTTTCTCGAAAAATAAAGCGCAGATGATGAACGAATGACAAGGAAGCACAAAAAATGTACATACAGTTAGTTGCCAACAGCACATATTAGAGTATTAGAGGTTGCGTTAGACTTGTTTCGCCGTCATTTTGATGGACAGGATCGTAAAAAAAAAATCCATCATAATCAATAATTACCCGTCATTTTAATTTTTATATTTTAATGATAAGACATTTTATTCACGAACTTACAGGATAAGCAAATAGGCCTAGGCTATGCATTTACTTATACTATGAAAAGAAAGTTGATCAAAGACTGCGTCACTTTCAGTTTTCATCTTGAACACTTGTCACGGATTGTGAGTGAATGCGATCATCCTTTCCTCTTTACTACTGTACAGAACGAAATAAACATGAATGAAAATAAAAAAATATGTTGAAAGATACAGTAGCTTACCGAAATCTGTATCACGTCAGTTCAATCGGTGTTGCAAACAATGTCACGTAACATTATACCTCAGAAAAGCCATTCGTTGACCATAAACTTATAGTCAGCAAGAAAAAGAACAAAACTTAATTATGTAAGTAAGTATAAGTACACTGTTAGCCCGGATAAGTTGAATTTACTTAAAAAATTTGAGGAAACTGGTTGCCCTAAAAAAATTAAGTAACGTGAACTTAATAATTCGAGTTCATTTAACTTAAAATGTTTTTTAATATTAATTACTTTGTAGTTATTACACCTAGTATATTTAAGTTCAATGTACTAAGCAAGTTAACTTGCCACCAATCAAAATTCATCCATGCCTCCCATCATGCATTGCTGCATGAATAAATTATGAGCTGAATTGTCTTAGTAATTTTCTTTATTCTCACTATTTAAATTTTGCTGTTTTACTGTGACTTTTTAGTAGCTTGTTTTCTAATGTTCAGAGTTGATCTGTTTATCAGAATATGTTGCTTGTCACCGTTGTTGAGATTATACGCTGATTCTTGATGTCTGTGTGTGCCTAAAATTTTGTAGAATCACAGTGCTGCTGTAATCAATAATGTAAATCTAACTCGGAGATTGGGCTCTAAATGAGTTCAGTGATTCAGATCAGATAATGATTATGTGAAAAGATAATCAACACCACCTGATCATCTTTTAACTCTGCTTGTCTGGTTGGTTTTAATGCAGTTAAAACTGCCCAAACAAAATCTAATATTAAAAAGTCAAGAGTCAAGGGCTCAACTAAAACAAACCCTGACCTCGATGATGGTAACTTAAAAATTGTGATTTTCTCCTTTGGTGAAAAACTATAAAAAGGTAAATGTTTGGAAAAATGTCTGTAGGACAGCCAAAACAAATGTTCCAACTGCTCATCAACAGCTCCTTGAATTCACACACGACAAAATGGCGTCATTACCTGCCGCAAACCAGTGTGTAGGAGGCGTGGTCAGGAGAAAAACTTCATAATTTAAGTGCATTTAACTTACATTTATTAACACATTCAAATATACCCACAAATTAGTAGAATATACTTATATTTTATAAGTAAGGCAACCAAACTTAAATATTTTAAGTATATTGTAATTATATTTTTAAGTAAATATAAAATCCGGGCTAAGAGTGTAACTTTATTATTATACAATTTACTTAAACTAGGGTGCTGCTCGTCTGTGTGTAATCAAGCGCATCGTTTTTATTTTATTGTGGAGACTGAACTCGCGCACTGCTGGCACACTGGAGCGCACTCACCACCTACTGGACAGGGGTGGGAATTACAACAAGCTTACATACAAACTATAGGCTAATCTGTAAAAATGAAGGACAGCCTGCTGATTTTTTCCGTCACTGCTAAAAAAATTCCATCAAAGACGGAAAATTTTCGGTTAACGCGACCTCTGAGATATATAAATATATATTATATATGATGTCACACTACCGCCGGTGACACTCCACGACCACGACGGTGGCGCGGTTGTCATGCTTACCGTCACAGCCCTATGTCCCATCTCTATACAGTCTTTTGTTGTTTCAAATCTCCCTCTTGCTCGTTCTGTCTGCTCTACCGTCATACGCCACCTAATGCTGATTGGCTAAATGTTTGTTGTTGGTGTCGGCCCAACTATCTTCCAAACAGTGTTTTTGAAAAATGGTTTACCTCACTTTTAAACATATATCTCATTAAAGGGATAATAACCATCAGAATTTAGTAACCTCAAATTATGTCATATAATTGAAAAAGCAATCTT
This sequence comes from Megalobrama amblycephala, assembly GCF_018812025.1. Taxonomy (NCBI): domain Eukaryota; kingdom Metazoa; phylum Chordata; class Actinopteri; order Cypriniformes; family Xenocyprididae; genus Megalobrama; species Megalobrama amblycephala. Next base: position 24,987,503 of record NC_063047.1, read on the forward strand.
AAATTATACAGAATTACATTGAAATACAAGGAACAGAAGAACTTACTTTGACACGTCATGTTGACATGCATGTGTCATTTATTGAACATGAATTAGACAGATGAAGGAAGGTGAAAAGACAAAGGATAGAGAAATAGAGGGAAGGTATGTTCAAAGGTCCAGACCCTTGGACCCTCTTACCTAATAACTTTTCTTCTTAATCTCATTTTTTGAAGTCACTTAAGGCATCTGCTAAATGAAGAAATGTGAAAGTAGGCCTGTATGTCCTTACCAGTTTGTGAGGTTTTGGTTCACTTACAAAGGTACAAAAGTGGTTAAACACTTCGTAATAAGAGAGATTTTGTGTAGCAAATGATGAATGAATATCTGGTCCCCCACCCTTGCACTTTTCTCCTCCAAATGTTTATTAGATCCTCCAAGTGAAGTGTGTTCATTCATCTTGATAAAGTAATGATGGGCCATTTTTACAGCAGTTGTGCCTCTGAGGAGCTGCCCGGTGGCATGGTACTATAAAGCACCCTGCATACTTCCAGACAAGCCAATCAGATGTCGGTTTACCAGTACAGTTTCAATTGTAGACATGGGAGAGAGATTCTGAATCTCAATATACTCATGTTTTCATTTGTGACCTGCATCTTGCAATCTGATATTATGCTACAATGAAAAGCAAAACAGTCTTTTCATTCAAATGTATGGTGATTTGCTTTTAAAACAATAAAATGCAGAAATTCCTGTCGGAATGAAAAACATTCACACCTTGAAATATAATCCACTTATCCAGCTATATTGCAAGCATGACGCTTTACACTTGGCAAGTTAAATATGAGGCACATCATTGCATATGCCTGAATGATGCCGTCTTTTGCATTGCAGTCTAAACAGAGTGGAAATTGTGCTGCAACGAAATTGAATTACTGTCCAATCACAGTCCTGTCAATGAAAAGCAATGTCATGAGTTGGTTGCATTTATTCCTCATGTTCCTCTGTAATGACTGCATTTCCGTGTGGTGTGAATTCTCCTTCATATAAAAGGTTCCCAGAAAAGAAAATCAATCACTCTATTCTTTTTACTCCATGCTGTGTCCTTCAAACAAATGGATATGTCGTTGCTTGAGATTACCTAGACTTAATGAGTGCACACAATCAAATTACATTCAACTCAACTGAAATTAAGTTACATTGTCATTTACCAGAATCACTGTAAGACCGTCAATTTGTTTTCCTCAAGGAGTCAAGCAGCAGTGATTGCTTCAAATATTTATGTTTACACAGAAAACTTCAGGTGATTTGCATATGTAAATATTAATTTACTGTTATGTGACACAGTTTTTGTTGTCACTGGTTGTTATTTTCAAGAAGATCTATAACACTTGGAGAACGTTGTATATTAAAATTCCTGTCTCAATGGCCCTTTCTCAGCTGGCAAGTTTTTGTTTTGCAAAAGATGTTGCAAATTTAAAAAGTGTGGTGATATGGGAAGATGTCCCCCTTAACAACAGTGCACTGAGTGCATTTACTGCTAAATCGTAACATGTGCAGAAATGACTTTAGCATGTAAAGGATGAAGATTTAAATTCAAATAAATAGAATTTTATGAAAAGGGACCATTTTTCCAACTTTTTGGGTAAGACACCCCCCTACACCTGGGGGCAAGTATTCCTGTTCTGATTTTTGCAGAAAATAATAATGATAATAATAATAATAATAATAATAATAAAAACAATTTAAACAAATCTGATATTTTTTATTGATTTTTAAAAAAGTACACTAAAAAAATGCTGGGTTAAAAACAACCCAAGTTGGGTTGACAAAGGACAAACCCAGCAGTTAGGTTAAACGTTTGCCCAACGTGCTGGGTTGTTTTATTTAACTCAACTATTGTTTTATTTAACTCAACTAACTGTATTGCTTGCTTAATATGAACCCAAAGTATGTTGTTGGAAATGAACATTTATTAATATGTTTAATACATGAACATTACATTACACAATAAACATGTATTAAATTGCTTATTAATAAATGTTCACCTTTTGATTATTATTTTATGATTGTTGCCACTTGTAATTATGTGTCTGATTTTTAATTTCCAACCTATTTTAGGTTCATTTTAAGCCAGCCATATAGTCATTTTTAAACAATAGTTGGGTTAAATAAAATTACCCAGCACGTTGGACAAACATTTAACATTAACACTAGGTTAAAATAACCAAATCGCTTGGTTTGTCCATTTTCAACCCATCTTGGGTTGTTTTTAACCCAGCATTTCTTTAGAGTGTATCATTGATAAAAATGACAAAATTAAAAATCCTGTGTAAACGTGTGTATTTTAACAATTTTGTTCATTTGTTAATCAATTAAATAACTGAATAATGACATGAATTATATATTCTATGAATTATTATTCTGTAGAATATATATTGGCCTGAATTTTAAATGAAGGAATTCAGTTTAAACGATTTTTATAATCTTTGTTTTTATTTTATTAAAATGTTAAAATACTTATATACTATACATTTATACATTCTCAAATCAAGCATTTATTTAATTAATTTATTTATTTTTTGTTTGTTTTTGTGCTATATGTTGTAGTTATGGCCATCAACCAGCAGGGGCTATTGGGGTCATGCTAACCAACCAAGCCTTGACCCCTCAGTTTTTTAATGAAATACATATGCTAACAGCAGTTCCTATCTCTCCTTACAAAAGAGGGCGCCTCTCTTCCAAACTTTCTCACTCCTCTATACTTTTTTTATCCGTTCTTACATGAAGCCCCTCCCTCTATTTACCTAATTATTGGTCAACTCCAGTCGACTCCCCTTCAACCCTTTCTCTTTCTTACTCTGTCTGTCTGCGAATCTCTATGAGAGAGGAAGAGAGTCTGTGTCCTATGCTTCTTAGAGTGGAAACACATGCTGATAGAAAGAAAACTGAGGAAAAAGACTGAGGATGAAGGAATATTCCAGTTTGTTTTACACCTTTCCTGCTTAGCTGAATGTATATGTTCATGCAACTTGTATATTATATAAAACTTTATTGCTGCATGCAAACTCAGAGAATTGTTTCTGCATCACACAAAATGTGTGTATCTGCATGTGCGTTTGCTATATCACATACTTCATTATGCTTGCCTTTGAACACTGAACTGCTGAACTTCCCTTGAAGTTTTTCCCTGTAGCATGTGGCTCTGATTTGGATTATTTGCTAGACTTGTTTTCGAGCTCTCTGCTCTTTTGAAGTTGTTTCTGTTATAGGCCATTGTGCAGAAGGATGGATTTCTCTGCACTTCACTCTCTTTTACTTCTGCTTTTCACCACATTCTCCCATGTTCTTGCTGGAATGGACTCTTGTTACAATGAGGAGGGTATCCCGAGCCGCTGTTTGCCTAAATTCGAAAATGCGGCCTTCAATCACTCCGTTATTGTTTCAAACGTGTGCGGTATCCCACCTGAGGACTATTGCATGCAGACGGGATCCACACGCTCATGTCACCACTGTGATGCCTCGGACCGGGAAATGAATCGCAATGCCACTTACCTGACTGACTTCCACACGGATGAAGAGCCCACCTGGTGGCAGAGCCAGTCCATGTTCTATGGAGTTCAGTATCCTAATTCAGTCAACATCACACTGCATCTTGGTAAGTCACCAGTTGTGCTTTAATATCTATGAAACAGTAGGAAAAGACTCCCATTGAATGTGCAAAAACAAAATGTGTAATGAAATTTGTACAGATCAGTGTTAAAGTGTTAGCTCACCCAAAAATGAAAATTCTGTCATTAATTACTCACCCTCATGTCGTTCCACACCCGTAAGACCTTTAAACACAAATTAAGATATTTTTGATAAAATACGATGGCTCAGTGAGGCCTGCATTACCAGCAACACAATTAACACTTTCAATGCCCAAAAATCTACTAAAGACGTTTTTAAAACAGTTCACGTGAGTACAGTGGTTTAACCTTAATGTTATGAAGCGACGAGAATATGTGTGCCAAAAAAACTAAATAATAATCTTATTCAATATATCTAGTGATGGGCGATTTCAAAACACTGCTTCATGAAGCTTCGAAGCTTTACAAATCTATCATTTTGAATCATTGTTTTGGAGCATATATCAAACTGCCAGCTGTGTTAACTTCCATGGACGACCTGGATGTCTCTTGTTGATCTTCTTGTAGCCTTCACTTTTCTGGTGTAAAGAAATTATTTTCTTTCTCAGGTCTTGTGACATTTCTCTTCCATGTGGTGCCATTGCTGACAGCACGAAATGGGAAGGGGTTTTAACACCCTTGTATAGTCAACTGTCTGCTGGACACCT